>NC_137795.1:24677180-24991791 GCF_963383645.1 Muscardinus avellanarius
AAACTTATTTTAGGGGGCCAATATTACTCTAATACAAAAACCAGAAACAGAGACAAGAAAAGGAGACAAGGCATATACGTCATGAACATGCTTGTAAAAATGCTCAATGAACTACTAGTAAACCAAATTTAACAGTATATTAAATGAATCATGCACCGTGATTGCATAGGATTTTATCATGTGATGCAAGGATGGTTCAACATCCTTGCATCAGTGCAAGGATGCAAATCAGTGGATGTGATGTACAACGTAAGTAGAACAAAGGAAAGGAATCATTGAGTATTTGAATAGATGCAGAAAAGGAATTGGAAAAAATTCAACATCCTGTCATATATCTATTGGACATTTCCATGTCCTCCTTTTAGAAGTATATAGTCAGGTTATTTGCCCATTTTAAAGTTGGAATATATATATATATATATATATATATATATATATATATATACACACACACACACACACACACACACACACACACAAACCTACAGACTATATGAAGCAAAGCATATGTTAATTAGATTGCTGTTAATCTTTTTATAGTGTATCTGTTTATCAAAATATCACTTTGTACACGTTAACTGGTCATAATTTTTTTTTTATTAATCATACATCAGCAAAGCTGTGTGTATGTGTGTGTGTATTTGTAAATGTTTGCAATTTACCTGCCAGGGTGTGGATACTGCTACAAAAGAGCTTTCTTCATTTCCAGAATGGGATTGGTGCTGTATTGTAGAGTGAAACTCTGGTGGCTGGAAAAAATTATCTGTGTCACACACTGAACCAAAGAGATGCAAGTGGGCCATCAAAAGCCTCCAGTGGGGAATGGCAACTCCAACTGAGCCTCTGCACTTCTAAGAGCACGTCTAACTCCTTCTAAGGAAGGATAGAAGAGTACTTTGTGTGTGTGTGTGTGTGTGTGTGTGTGTGTGTGTGTGTGTGTGTATGTGTGTGTGTGTGTGTGTGTGTGTGTGTGTGTGTGTGTTATGGGAGTTGGAGGGGGATAATAATATTTAATAAGGGTGAAGGGCTCTGAGCCCTGAGATAAGTGATTCATTTGATAGAAATGGAGAGCTCCTATGGATTAGAAACTATCAAATTATTAGCTTAATGAATAAACTACTCTTCAAACAAATTTATATTTAGAACTTGTACCTGTAAGTCAGATACAAAGTGGTGATTCCCTTTGGGGCGGGGAAGGTCCCTGGAACCAAGCCCTGCCCTCCTGCATGACGTCATCTTTCTCTCCCTCCACAATGGCTTTCAAGCTTTCCTTGCAGAACCCTAGGCTCAGGGCACAGCTGTGGGAGCAAGGGGGTTTAAGCACTCCAGTGTGCCTTCCATTGCATTATTTCCTTGGTGACACACACAGTGTGCAGCTGTTGACTTTTCTGAGCAAGGCTGACATCTCTGGCCACCCTCTTTTACTGTCCACCAGGCCTAGTAGGCAGAGTTCTCCATGTTGCAGACTTGAGAAGCCACTTTTGGAAGGCAAGGCCCTTTCTCCTTCTCGCAACCCCCCACTTTGGCACCTCTGATGCTATAAATACACCCTGTGAATGTAATTATGTGATGGAATAGAAGTGGCTCCAAAGTCTCCTTGCTCCAGGCTATTGTGTCAGCAATATACCTCTGAGAAGCATATAAAACAACAAGCGACTCAGGAGGTAATGCACATGCTTAGGAAGAAAGAATAAGAGAAAAATACAACAACAAAAAAACCATAAGTCTGCATTATGAGCATTCCCGGGAGAGGGAAAAGGCTCCAAAAACCTAACTTGTCTCTAGAGCACACAATATGGTTTTTATAAATTTCCAGGTCTCTCTTCTACTATTTTTTAACCATTTCACCCACACAACACACTTTTTTCTTAAGGAAATTAAACACAAAACACCTACTGTATATGAAATTTAAAGAAGAAGAAAAAACAAACCTCTCAATGTTGAAATATCATTAAGGAGAGTGAGGCAAAGCTGGAAAGACCAGGAAATTGAGTCTTTAACCTGCCACTCCTTCCTAGTTTAGGGCCCCTGTGCACTATTACACATCACTCTGCTCCGAAGTATAAATTAAGCTCCATTATAAAGATAAAGAGGGAAGCCAGACCCGCAGCTTCAACATCAGCAGAAGCCCTGGACAAAGGCTGGCTCTGGCCCAGGAAGGTTGGGGAAATGATAGACTGCCTGCTCTGCTCTGGAGGTTGGACAAGCACTACCATCTCCTTCATTTTGGGGTGCTGCTCTTAGAACTCCTCAATGAGGCATTGGCCAGGCTGTGGATAGAACCCAAAATGGCCATCCTGGGCTTTCTAGCTTTGTAAACTCAGCTAGAGATTTTTTATTTTTATTTTTTGCAGGTCTGGGGATGGAACTCAAGGGTGTTTGACCTCCAAGCTACATCCCCTGCCCTATTTTTTATTCTTTATTTTGAAACAGGGTCTCACTAAGTTGCAGAAGACCTCACTATGTAGCTGAGGCTGTCCCAGAACCACCATCCTCCGGTCTCAACCTCCTGAATGCTGGGATTACAAGCGTGTACCACCATGCCCAGCAGTTAGATATTTAAAAAAAATTATTTTCCCTATCTCTGCTTGTCTCTTCCTGTTCATTAAGGCCCATATCAAACACTGTGGTTTCCTTGAAGCCATCTCTACGGCCATCCCCACCCATCTAGACTTTTTCTTTTGCTGGCTCTCTTTGCTTCCCTAAGGATACATATTTAAGGCCTTGAAATATGAATTTCATTATGGTCTGAGTTCCTAGGAATGTCCAACCACCTTGGACAGATTATTAAACCCCTTTATGCCCCTGTTTCTTTATCTGTAAAATGAACTAATTGTGTATATTAAGGGAGATTTTTTCCAAAGGACAGTTACTCAACAAAAATTACCTCAACTAGTATTTTGGGTATAGTAGATGTAAAAGAAAAATACCTTCAGCCCCTGTGATTTCTGAAGTTGATTCCAGAGATCTGACTGACTAGAACATAGTCCATGCTCAAACCTCAACTGTGAGGGTGTCAATGGATGTTGAGTAGACTGCTGAAGAAATAGAAGGGTCCTTATCTATAATATTTTCAGATACTATCTGTGCTAAAAAAAAAAACACCATATTTCCACAAGATGCCATTTATCCACGAGAAATGTAGAGTTTATAACAAGGAGAGGACAACTTGGAAATGAGGGAAAAGCCTGCATGAGAAAAATGACACTTCATTTATATTTCACTTATGAAGTAATGGAGCTGTACATGATTTTCTCCTCAAAGGAATCTAAGTGGTTTCCAAAGGCACATGCAATTCAAAATATAAGATAAATTGAAGCCAAATAATATGTCCAAGGATTATATTTGGCCCATTGAGCTTAAAAGAAATAAGTAATTTGAGATGGATGCATATGTGTTTGCATATTGTATGATGGTAGTGAGGGAATGTTTATTAACTGTCTGATGTTTAAAACTTTATCTTGTGATTCCTACTTGCCTTCAGGAGGCTTTAAGTCCACCATAGAGTAGATATTTCTGATGACTTATAGTTCTTACATGAATTCAAAGCAGAACTTGTTAATAACCGATTCAGTGATCCAGGAGCCAGGTGTGATGGCAAAGACCTATAATTCCAGTATTTGGGAGGCAGAGATGGGAGGAATGCAGGGCTTGGTCAATGAATGGTAGTTTAGTTAGACCATGTTTCAGAATAAAAAATAAAATAGATCTGGGACTGTATCTCAGGGTTCGAACTCCCTTGAGTTCAATCTGAGTACCACAAAAAAGAAAGAAGGAAGGAAGGAGAGAGAAGAAAGTCAGAGGAAAAGAAAGAAAGAAAAGTGATGATGCCGGGATCTTGGTGACCAAGAAGTAACTAGTGAGGAAGTGACACTCAGGCTAACAGGAAAGAAAACTATGACTCTCTTGCCTGATCCCAAATACCCTTTTACTTCATCCAGAACCTTTAGTCACCTCTTTGGCCAGTTAAATCTGCCCTTGCATTTTACTTCTTATTTGTAATTTCCAGCAGGCTTGTTCCTAGTTCTCTCCCTTTTATGATGATAACTTTATTCACTTTTAATACACTTTTATTGGTACACTGTAATTATCCATTATTGTGAGGTTCAAAGTGATATAAAGAGCACTTGACGTGTTTCCCCGATCCCACCCCTTTCTCCCTTCTCTTCCCATACATATTAGTGAGATTGCTGATGATACCTTGACATATTGGCATAGAATTAACTGTTTTCTTCATCAAGCTCCCTATTACCTACTATTCTTCTGGTCACTATCCTCATTTAGCTGAAATCCCTTTTGTTTCCTACTTTTTCTCTAGCTTCCATATACGAGGGAAAATGGATGATATGCTCTGGCTCTACACACTTTCCTGTAAATTACATAATTTTGTTAATTTTTGCTGAATAGATTTTCATTGTGTGTATATACCACATTTTCATCATCTGTTCATTTGGTGATGGTCATCTAGGTTGGTTCCGTAATTTGGCTATTGTGGATTGCGCTGTTACAGATGTTCCTGAGAAGACTAAAAATACAACCACCAGATGACTCTGCTATAACACTCCTTGGTATATTTTGAAGAGAATTAAGGCCAACATACTATAGCATTACATGCATATTCATGTGTATAGCAATACAGTTTATAATAGTGATGAATCTTTTCAATCTATGCTGTTTAGAATACTAAACCCTTGCCTTTGAGTACTAGACTGTGCAGTTGATGTGCATCCATTTAGAAGGTCATCCCCACAGGATTGTGAAAGGCCAGATATCACTGAATGGAATTTATAGGCTGCCTTGATTTATGGCAATCTTCAGATAAAGCATCATAGAGAATTGCATGTCTATGCTGACTTTGTGGTTTTCTTGGCAAAAAGATAAAATGAAAGATTCCAGACAGTAAGTCAGGGATAGAATTGAGAAATCAGTACGACAAAGGTCAAGGGAAATGCAGAATATATTTGGTTTCTGATGGGCATTAATTGGACTCCAGCTAATAAAAATCCCTTGAAATGATGCACAAATGATAAATATTAAAGAAGTATTGGATATTTTTGAAGTTGTAGAATCTCACAAGCAGCGCTATGACATAGTAAGGATCTACTGGTCTTTTTGTAGAGTGGTGGCAGCAATAATTAATATGATAATGCACATCAAGCCAAATATCAGGGGTGGGAGCGAAGTGATCTTATGTTAAAGCACAGTTTTCATACCCGGACCTGCTACATTTATTGAGCTCTCTACCTGGCTTCAGGTTTCTGTAGCACATACAGACAGCATAAGTGCCAGGAACAAGTCTTCAAATAAATAAGAAACTATGGGATATGTACACAATGGAATTTTACTCAGCTATAAAGAAAAACACAATTAAATTATATACAGGGAAAGGGATGGAACTGGAGAACATTATGCTAAGTGAAATTAATCAGTCACAAAAAGTAAGAAATCGGATGCTCTTCCTATTATGTGGAAGCTAGGGAGAAAATGGGTCATAGGAGGAGCTCTAGACAAAGAAGGAGATACTATAGATGAGCAAATAAGGAGGCCAAACTGAGGGGAATGGGAAGGGGAAAGAGGGAAATTCATTAACAAACTTATCAAGGTACATTAACAAACATATCAAAGTCTATCACTAAGCCAAACATGGGAAAGAGGGAGGGGAGAAGTAAAGAAGAAGGAATTGGGTAAGGGCTAATTGGGTGATGTGTGCATGTATGTGTCCACCATCTTGTACTCCATTAAGATGTATGACTACAATGTACCAGTAAAAAATTAACAAAAAAGAATCTGTGTTTTCCTTCCAAGTGACAGACACTATGAGACAAATGTTTAGGTTGTTTTTGTGTGAATTCAAGTATCATAGAAAGACATGTATGTGAAAAAAATGTATATTCTGTGGCCAAAATATGTTTATGGTCAATATACATATATTTCATAGTCATGTTATCATATATATTTCATATACATTTTATCATTTTAAAAAAAGAGGAAACCATAACAAATGAATTAAAAACCATGCTGTTGATCTGTGAAGCCATCTCCTTATGTTTCTTTTAGAATAACTTAATACAGATAAAATCTTGCATAAATGATATTCTCAAGTTGGCTTTCAGTATCTGTATGTCTCTATCACTGTAGATCTAAGCCAAAGTACTAGCCAAAAAAGAAGTTTATTCCTATTTTCTGTTCTTCTCTGGCCTCATCTTTCTGAAAGAGTAGAGAACCCAACTGTTCCCAGAGATATCCCTTAACTCAAAGACTGAATCTAATGGTTAAAACTAGGGAAAAAAACCTTTAGACACTGGGTTTGATCTTCTCATGGCACAAAGGAGTATCTAAGCTTTGAAAGATAAAACTATTTTCCCAAGTTCAGGTCTTCTCCTTCCAAATCCAGGTACTTTTCTATTGTCGTGGTGGCTGGATTTCTAGCTAAGGCAACATGGAGCAGCCATAATACCCTTCTCCTCTATAGGCCTGTCCAGCTGTGTCTGGGAATAGATGGATTCAAGTATTTTTCAGTGAGAACAGATGCCACTTTGTATAGTGAACCTTCCCCTGGAGAGAAGATTGAGAAAAGTGAAGTGACTGGGGATAAACTGGAAAGAGGACAGTGATGAGGAGAGAAAGAGAAGGGCAGTGAGCTCAGTGAGACTGTGCCCTTTGCTCAGACTCCAGTCTCTTGGCCTAGAGGCTCCCTGGCAACATTTGGAAGTTCCTATACAGGCTTGCTGGTGCCAGGCCATTCTTGGCCTTGAAGGGTCCACCTCATGATTATATTTTCTCTGAAATTTAGAATGGAAAAAATATTCCTTTTTACTTAGCTAATACTTGCCCTAGAAAACCCTGTAAAAAAGTTCCTTGAGCATGGTCACATTTTCTGTAATGCTTGTACTTGGGAAGCTAAGAGAAGGATTGCAGGTTTGAGGCCAGTATATGGTAACATAGTGAGATCCTGTTTCAAAATAAAACATTGAAAGGATTGGGGTGTAGCTCAGTGGTACAGTGCCCAAAGGTTCAATCAGCAGTATAAAAAATGAAAGAGAAAGAGAGAAAAAAAGAAAGAAAGAAAGAAAGAAAGAAAGAAAGAAAGAAAGAAAGAAAGGGAGGGGGAGGGACAGAAGGAGGAAAGGAGAAAGGAGGAAGGAAGGAAGGAAGGAAGGAAGGAAGGAAGGAAGGAAGGAAGGAAGGAAGGGAAGGTTCTCTTGTCATATACAAGGCAAGAACTGGCCTTTCAATGGGAATTGTTTTTGGCATGAAACAGCCATGGTCTCTAGCCTGTATTCCAAATGTTGACCCACATTTTCCTGCCAAAAAGGATCAGTATTGTTCAAGAGACTTGAGACTCTCCAGTAAGGCTAAGAATGATATTGTCATTTGCCTAAACATGAACCTATCACCACCTGTTCTATTTTGGCATTGAAGATGCTAGAAAAGTGAACTTTGCCTAAAGGACAACACCCGATGGCCACAACCCAAGTTTTGCCCAGCTTACCTCATGCATACCATCCTTCACAGCCAGCCAGCCATCCCTGGCCTCTCTGGCAGTGTTTGCACTACAATCATTATGACTTTATTATAGCTCCTTTCAGCAACTCATGAGTTTTTACAGCCAAATTACAAGTCTGTTTACAGTTAAATGGCAGCAAGTACTTTTAAAGCAAGTACTGTAGATATTTTTACGACTGGGTTTGCACCATCAGAAATGAGTGTATAAGCAGGGCCCAGAACACCAGTGAGGAGGTTTAGGGTTCATCTAATAGGTGAAATAAAGGTGCTTTGTGTTTGTCTGGTGGAGGTGGGTCCCCGTCAGCCCAAACTTTGAATTCAATCATGAAACCATGAGGTCTTTGTATATATACCAATACTGGGTTGATGTTTTAGGTTAAGGAACATTATTTACTTGATTAATTACTAAAATTATAATAATTACGTTGCAATTTTAAAATATCATTGGCTATTGTCAATAGTAGCCTGGTAATATGACCATGTTACAAAGGCAGAGAGTAGAAAGTTTGTTGTCAGGAGTTGTGGGAATGCAGGAAGTGGGAAATTATTATGTAATTGGTACAGAGTTCCACTTTGGGAGAATTAAAATGTTCTTAAAATGGATTTGAATGTGCTAAATGCCACTGAATTCTACCTTTAAAATAATTAAAACTGGTAGCTGGGCATGGTGGCACAGGCTTGTACTCCCAGCATTCTGGAATGGAGACTGTAGGGTCGTGGTTCATGGCCTGCCTCAGCTACTCAGCAAGGCCCTTCACAACTCAGTAAGACTCTGTTTCAAAAAATAAAGACTAAAAAAAAAAATAGGACTGGGGGGTGTAGCTTGGAGATACAATGCCCCTGTATTCCATCCCCATTACTGCAAATAAATAAAAAATTGATTAATTAATTAAAAAATAAAATAATTAAAACTGGTAAGTTTTATGTCTATTTTACCATAATGGATATACTTTGGAAGTTGAAGACACACTCAATTAGATGGGAGTTTGGGATTAGAGAAACAAATATCTCGGTATGCATGTATGTATGTATCTGTCATTATATATTATAAATTATAAAGTAATTCCTTTCATGAAATTATATTTAATTTCTTACTCTGAACTTTGATATTACCAACATCCAGGTTTAGTAGAAAATGATTAAAATATTCTAACCTCAATAGATGTGTTGAGTTTTTCTGAGCAACAGTGGGTGAGGATATTTTTTAGTGTGGTAAATAACTTTATCCCTTTTGAGTAGAATCTGTGAAAAGTGGTTTTATTCATATCATAAGTTCAGTTACAAAGAAATTTTAGGAATAATAATCAAATATTTTCTGTGATGAAATCACTTGGAAAAAACTGAAAACCGCATATGTGGTATGTGAACCAATGAATAAACTGTTAGTGCTAAGTCAATCTTTTTACCTCAACTGCCCAGATCATAGACAACTGACCTTCCATTTCCAAGGAGTAAGAAACCTGCAGGTATAAAAAGATAACTTAAATAAACTTAAATAAACTGATAGAATAGAGAGAGGGAAATCAATTAAGCACATTGATTGTTGCATAAGAAATAGGTGGAGCCAAATGTGGTGACACAGGCCTTTAATCCAAGTACTTGGGAGGCTGAGACAGTAGGATCTCAGGTATGTGACCAGCCTCAGAAACTTAGCAGGGCCCTCAGCAACTTAAAAATACCCTGTTTTAAAAAAAAATTCAGCGTGCTGGCACATGCCTGTAATCTTAGTACTTGAGTGACTGAGACAGAAAGATCACAGGTTCAACTTAGTAAGACCCTTGAAAAACTAGTGAGGCACTGTTTCAAAAAAAAAAAAAATAGAACAGGGCTTGGTTTGTAGCTTGGAAGATTGGAGGTAGAATGTTACTGACTTCAAACTCTGGTGCCAAAAAAATAGAGCTTGGGGATGTAGCTCAGAGGCAGAATGCTTCTGGGTTCAATTCCCAGTAAGACACACACACACACACACACACACACACACACACTAAAATTCTAATAATGCTACATAATGCACAGTTGAAATATCCTCAGAGAAGGAGTGATTCTTTGAAGAAGTAGTGCTGGCCTCACAGAGATTCAAGATGGTTCTTTCTATTGCGGACTTGCTATTGTCAGGAATCAGAGGCCTATCTGGGTGCTTTTTCATCTCTGAGAGAGAATGGAGCTTGATTTTATTGTAAGGAAATGGAAAGTAAGGATCTTGGAGAAATATTTGTCCTAAGTGTGAGTGTGCATGTATAGAATGGGGATAGTGGGAACTAGGTTTTTGTTTGTTTTGGTGGGGGCGAATATTGAAGATTAATCCAGGGACATTCTACCTCTGAGCTATATTCCCAGCCCCATTATATATTTCTATTTTAAAACAGGGCCTTGCTAAGTTGCTGAAACTGTTTCAGCCTCTTAAGTGCTGGAATTTCAGGCATGTACTACCATGCCTTACTGGGACTAGGAATTTTCATACAGAATCTCCAATTTAACTGGATTCTGAACTCCTTCTTGAATACACAAATTATTCAATACTTTCTCAGCTCAGAAACTTATCAGTGTCCATACTCAGCCTAGCTACTGTTGCGTTATACATCTTATTCCCAGATGAAAATCAATATCACTAAGGCAAAATTCTGTAATAGTGCCTAGTTATTACCTCACTACACTCTGGATTTTTAATCCTAATTGTTAGATATGGCCTATGAATAACAGGTATAATAATACAAGTTTAATATAGCCAACACTATCATCCTATGTCAGGTGTTATGCTTGTAAAATGGTGCATAAATGCAGTTAGTGTGTAACTATTATAAGTTTTATATGCATTGCTTCATCTAACGCTCACAAAAGCCCCTATGAAGTAGGTGTTATTACTCTTCCCATTTCACAGCTGAAAAAACTGAAACTGAGACTAAGCATATTGCCGAATGTCACATAGTTAGTAGGTCAGAGAAAGAACTTGAATCCAGATGCTTTAACATCACAGCTCATTCACTTAACCAGATGTTAATTCAGGATGGTATTTTAAACTCGGAATCATATAAAGAGGAGGAAAGTGTGTTGACAATGCCCAAGGTACACTGCATTGTACACCTGCAGCCCAAGATGGCCTGAAATAATATGTACTTAGAAGTATTAAGATATTAGAACAGAAGTGTATTAATGGATCCATCTTAAGAGAGTCAATATCCTCCTTTTAATTCTTCACACTAGTAAACAAGATCTATTTTCATTATTTTATAGATTTAAAATATTTTAAAATAAATATTTTTGTAAAGAATGTATTTCGGTATACAAATTAATATGAAAAAATCTTACACTCAACCTAATTCTAATAAGAAAATTAAATAGGCATCACCAGGAAGGACCATTAAAGGTGTGAAAATGTCTTAATAATTAAGGAAGTACAAATTAAAATAATAATATGTACATTTATTCACTCAAATGGGTATATTTTTAAATGAATCATGAATAATGTTGTACAATGTATGAAAAAAGACATCAGAAATAATTTTGATTTAGTGCCTTCAGACAGGAATCATAAGTGGAGTGAGTGGGTAAAAAGCAAGATCAAAAGTAGATACTTGCATAATCTGAATCTCCTTACTAGGAACTAATTGAGTACAAGGTAAAAAATATAGTAATTTTTCACTAAGCAGGTAGACTTTATCAAGCGATCAGCTATTTTCACCAATAACAGGATAAATCACACCATTTGCCACTGAGACGGACACAGCATTACTTCTGTGATGAACAGAAAACAAAGATGCATAATCTGAATTACTCATGAGGAAATATCAGAGAAAATAAAATTAAGGAATAGTCTACAAAATAACTGGGTAGTACTCGGCAAAAATATCAAATTCATGTCGAACAAAGACTGAGGAACTTCCAGATAAAGAGTAAGACAACATGACAACTAAATATAAAATATGATCCTAGATTAAAAATAGAACTTTAGTGGAGCCAGGTGTGATGGCACGCCTTGTAATCCCAGTATTTGGGAGACTGAGAGAAGATCCATGGGTTCATGGCCAGCCTCAGCTACTTATTGAGGTCCTCTGAATCTTGGTGAGACCTTGTTTCAAAATAAAGAATAAAATAGGTAGGACTGTGAATGGAGCTCAGAAGTAGAATGCTCTGGGTTCAATCCCTAGTACTGCAAAAAAAAAAAAAAAAAAAAGAACATTAGTGGAAAAATTGGTAAAATTTGAATAAAGCCTATAGATAGTATTAAATCAATATTTATTTCATAACCTTGGTTACAGAAAATATTAACATATGAGATCTTTGTACTATTTTTGCTACTTTTTTGTCAGTCTAAAATTACTTCAATTGAAAGTTACGTGTAAAAGCAATGAAAGTTTTTATCTTTATGAAATATGTCATGGTGAAGTAACGGTTGTTTTGGGTTTGCTATAAAGTAATGTAGTTGGGAGGTATTAGTGAAGATATAGTTTATTAAAAATAGGTCAGTGATGATATTTTAAGTTGATAGATGAACATGTGTGGCTTCATTATACTATTCTTTCTACTTTGGGGAATGTTTGAAATTTTCTAATAAAAAACAAAGATAAGAATAAAAGGGCTATCCTCAAAAAAATAGTTTTGAGAGCAATTAAGCCATTTTTACCAAATGCCTTAAAATCTGCTTTCTCTGAATACAGCATTTTTCTTCATCTAGGAATTTGTAAAAGTAATTTATGAAACATAAAATTTTTATCAGCAGATTACATAGCTACCAGAATTTTCAAAGTGATATCTAATTAGGGAATTGGTTAAATAAACTTTGTAACATACAAAGTTTAATCTCATCGTGTTAATATTATACTTTAATCATATTCAGCTTTAGAAGATCTGAGTTTAATATCATGACATTAATATTATAATTTAATATCTTTTGGCCATTAAAACACAGTATAATATTTATAGCTATAGAGAGGCATAATTAATTAGTAAAGAAAAAAGAATTTAAGCCAGAATAGTGACACGTAGCCCTAGCTACTGTGGGGGGCTGGGGCAGGGGTTTCACTGGCACCTGGGAGTCTGAAAACAGACTGGGCAATATAGTGATACCCACCTCAAAAAAAAAAATGAGAAAAGAACGAAGTACAAGATAGTTTGTATTTTATTGAATTCAACACTTACATTGTATTTTTTGTATATATACTGTAGTTAAATTTAAAAATAAATATGAGTTGTATGGTTTCACTTTTTGAAAATATACATGACTACAACATATGCAGAAGAAAATCTTCTATAATGGGATATCCTAAAATATCCTTAAGACTCTCTCTAGGTGGTCATTAATGATATTTCTTTGGGTTTTTTTTTTTTTTTTGGTGGTACTGGGGTTCCTGGAAAACCTTCTACCTCAGGGCTACACTCTCATACCTATTATATATGTATGTGTGTGTTCCATATATATATAGGGTCTCTTAAGCCAGCGAGGCTGGCTTTGAACCTGCGCAATCCTCCTATCTCCTCCTCCCAAGCGCAGGGATTACAAGCGTGCACCACCACGCCCGGCTCATTAATAATATATCCTCATCATGAAGCTGGTGTGATTTTTTTCTTTAATGAATGTAAACTTCATGCATAATAACAAAATCATATCACTTTCAAGAAGATAGAAAGACCTGGAGAACATTATGTTAAGTGAGATTAGCCAAGCACAGAAAGAGAAGGGACAGACATATGTTTTCTCTAATATGATCAAGGTAGGGAGTATTAGGGATACCAGAGAGACTCCATATAATGGAGGGGAAACCTCAGCAAAGCCAGAAAGAAGGGTTAGGGAAGAAAGAAGGCTGAAATTAATCAATAAAAAGTTGCATTTGAATATGTGTCTACATGCGAATATAACATTGTTAACCTGTACATTCAGTTATTAAGAGGGAAAGAAAGGGGGAAGGGAAGGCGGACCAAATACTGTGTGAATATATACCACTGTCAACATGATCCACATTATGATGTGAGAATATAGAGCATCAATAAAATAAAATTAAAAAAAATAAAAATAAAACAGGTTTGGGGGGTGTAGCTTTGAGGTAGCTGCAATCCCTGGCTTCAGAACCCAATACCTTCCAAAAAATAAAAAAAATAACAGCCCCCCCAAAATCCTTGATCCTTGGCAATTTTTAATTTTTGAATGCTATTTAAATAAAATTGGGTTTATAAAAAATAAAAAGAAAGTAAAAGAAAGTAGAGAACCCAGTCCTTTTGGCAGAAATACAGCCACAAGCCTTTTCCAAAATTAAAAGCCTTTCTGGGGTCACCTGGGCTGGAGCTCTACAGAGGACAGGCGAGGTCTGGAAATCAGTAGATCACTTAGAGAGGCAGTAGAATGAGGAGCAAATCTGCCAGACACTCAGTGTTTGGTTTCTCAGTGACATGTCCAGTGTGTGCCTCCTCCTGTCTCCTTGGCTTGCTGCTCGGGAGTGTGGCTGCGCCTCTCCTCAGGTTCACTCAGCTCCTGCTCCTGGGCTGTGGGCCCATGCTTAGTTTCTGTTTTATTTTATGAGGGTCTGAGCTGATTACTAGATGCGAAACAATGCAAAAGCAACTGACTTTATGCCTCTGATCTTCCTTGCCACATCCCAGGGAGGACAGGACAGAAGGAAATCTTTCTTTAACCATCATGTACTTCTCTTTTGCTAATGGTGGCCTGTACTTGGCTTTTCCTTCTGTGTAACTTTGTCTGGGTTTCTATTTTCTCAGTATTACCTGCTTCCAGATATTTCATGAACAATTTCAATTGGATAACTTGTCTGGTTGTTCTGGCACTTTCCAGACAGCCTGGCTCCAAAGTTATGAGGTAGTTTGGACTTATCCAGTGGATTTATCAGGAAGGTTTTCAAAGGAGTGAATTCTTTTGTATGAAATTCCTACAGAGTTGTGGCTTTTAGAGCCAATGTGTCTGAGTTTAAAAACAGCAACTTTGTTAGACAGGGGCCCTCTCAAGGGCATCTACCAGGGATGTACTCACATTTCCAGCCGAATCCTTTATTTGGGGTTCAACAGGCTAATTCACTTTTTATTTCTATTGTTGGAAGTTGGTTACAACAAGGACAGGATCCAGAACTGTAAACTTGTGCTTTAGCTATTCCTGAGTCAAGCTGTGTATAGGATCCTCTTTCTCTCTCTCTCCCTTGCTCTCCCTCTCCCTCTCTCCCTTTCTCTTCTCTTGCCCCCCATCCTATTTTCAAAGTAGATTTCTCAAGGCCTACCAGCCCACAAAGGAAGACTTTGTAAAGGCTCCATTGAGTATAGATGAAGAGTCTGAGATAGGAAGCAATCAAAGGCTTAGCTAGACATTATATCAAATTGGAGATGGAAGATTAAGACCAAAGATGAGAGATATTAGGTCAGAATATAAGAAAGATGGCAAAATGCCCAGTTTGAGAAGATTAACTTTCAATGGCAGGTAGCAGGAATTATAAACTTAGGTTGGTACTTGCTCTCTAGAGAAAATAGTTAGCTTATCAAGTTGAGTTTAAGAGAATTGAGATACCTGCCTATAAATCTATGGACTTTTTTATAATTAGAAACTTAGAAGTTGATCGTGTTGATCAAGTGTGTTGGAATGCAAACCAAGAGAGAAAAGCAAAGTGGCATTTAGGGGGAAAGTGACAGGAAAGGGTGGCTATGCATGCGTTTGTTTAGTATTAAGACCATGCTGGCACTAGATTCTGATTTAAGAAATGAAGTCGACTCAGAAAAGGGAAAGATTCTCATAATAGGTGCTAAAAATAAATTAGTCTTTATTAATACATCTTTGTAGCCCCTCTGCAGTCCCTGCCCTTCCTCTGGCCTCCCCATGGCTAGCAGAGCAGGCATAGCTTTCCATTCTTCCCAAATACTTAATCCAGAGAAGCCATGGGTGACATTTTGCTCCATATTTCTTAAGGGGGAGGGAAGAGCAGAAGAACAAAGAAGATAAACAGATAAAAAACACATAACAAAAAATAAAATAAAATAAAACAAAATAGAACAACTCACCGAGAATTTAAGTTTTAGATTATTTAGATGTTAAGAATTCTTTTATGAAAAATCTAATATTTGAGTACAGTTGAAAATCAATTAAATTATTAAAATATCTTCTACTTGGGAGCTATTGTAAGAATGATTAATTATTAATAATAACTTAAGCCCTTTAATTGCTACTAATACAATGAGTTAAAGACAGTAAACAGTTAATAATAGTAATTAGTAATCAATAGGTATTAGCTGACCCTGGGCCTCTGATTTCTTGGAGACTATAAAGTGAATTCACCAAATCAAGCACACTTTAGCCCCAGTACAATCCAATATCTTACTCCCTTGTTGCATCCTCTCTTTTGATTATTTCTCTTTTCATCCATGCATCCATTTATTTAACAATATTTTTTAGCCCACCACTTAAAGTGCAGACACTGAGCTAAGATCATGGTGGTGAACAAAATCATTGTTTCCTGCTTTCTTTGGAGGTTAAGTGTGACAGGGCTACTGAGTGGGGCTTCCTATTAAGTAATAAAATACATTATCAAGAATCATCCAAATAAGCTTAAGGCTGAAACTACATCCTTTTCTGTAATACAAATCTTGTATAAAAAGGGTCTTCCAGTTTTAACACTGACCACTTGAAGCCAGATAATTCTTTGGTGTAGGGATGCAGAGGAGAACATTTTAGAATGTTTAGCAACATCTCTGGCTCTGCTAATTAGATGCCAGCAGCACTCTTTGCCCAGAGAGGACAGCCCAAAATGTCTCCAGACATTATGAAATGCTGTGTAAAGTGCTGTTTAACTAAGAACCGCTGATATAGCTGGGCATGGTGGCACATGCTTGTAATCACAGTAGTTGGGACGCTGAGACAGGAGGATTGTGGGTTTGAGGTCAACCTCAGCTACTTAGTGTGGCCCTCTGCAACTTAGTGAGACCCTATTTCAAAATAAAAGATAAAAATAGAACTGTGGGTATAGCTCAAAGGTAAAATGCCCCTGGGTATTTTTTCCAGTACTGGAAAAAAAAACGAACCACCGACATCAAAGAAACATAAAAATATAGCTTCTTGGTATTGCTTTTCACATCCCTGTGTTCAGACACAAAAAAGATTATAACAATATTGGATTTACTCAGGAGGGAGGGCAGGTGTGTGTGTGTGTGTGTGTGTGTGTGTGTGTGTGTATTTGTGTGTGCGCATACAGGCACGCACTTACACAGGTGTCATCCAATTATAAGTGAAGATAGATGGGAAAGTAAAATTTAAATTTAAGATATGTCGGTGTTATGTTCTAAGCACTCTTTTACAAGGTTTTGCATTTCAAGAAACAATATTGGCTTCTATTTGACAAATTTACAGCAGTGAAATTTATGGAATAAAGAATGTATCAGTTAAAGTTACTGTGACAACTTGCTTTTCTTAAAGACCTAGGTTTTTCACATTATCCTACAAAAGTCTTAATTCTATGTTTATAATAACAACATTCTATTATTTTTAGATCAGCCAAATTTATGATATATTAGGCCTGCATTTTGTGTGTCATTTGTAAGTAAGTTCTTGCCCATTTTATGGTGCTGAGATTATAATTTTACTTATCCAAATGATTTTAGAGGTTTATGGTTATTATATCTTGCTCATATGACATATTGTTGGTTATATCTATGACTTATTGGCTTCTGAGTCCTTGGTCAGGAACACAACTCCCAATTATCCAGCCAATTATAACATTGTTTTGTGGGAACACTTCAGCAGCTGAAACTGTTGACTAACTATAATCGAAAAGAGCAGCTTGATATCAGAGAAAGGAAAGTGAAAATTTTGTTTTGGTCAATAATCACCAGTGTCCACAGGGCAAGTTTTAAGTGACTCCAGCTATCATTGATTTATACTGTACATTTTCCCATGCTGTAGGGGGCCATGCTTGGAGCTATTTTATAGTCAATTGGTAGAAATTGTTCTGAACAATTTCCAGATTAAAGATAATTACTTTTTTTTTAACCAAAAATACTGTTATCAGACTACATGTTCAGGCAATTAAGCATACTGTAAAAAAAAAAAGACTTCCTTCATCATCATGCAATGTAGAGTTCACTAGTTTTCACAACAGAATGCTACTTTGTTTTCAGTTAACTTGTACTCCATCAATATTTACCAATGCTATTGAGATACTTGGAGCGCTTGAGACCAGAGAGCACACCCCTGGTCTGACCCCACACTTCTACCCCCTGAGTCCTCACTAACACCCGAATTGCTGAAATGTGGGAGACTGCATTTGGTGGACACACCACTCAGGGGTCACTGAGAAGATGGAGAAACACTACCACATGTCCCTCTACCACATGCACATTGATCATACAGCACATCCTGGTTTCAGACATGTCAAAATGGGGGAAACTTACAGAGTTAAGGATAGCACATCATCCTCCAAGTCTCTATGAGTCCACCCAAAGTAAACATATAACCTAAATTACAGCAGTGTATTTGCTATGTAAATGCAACCTCAACTCTATTTTTTCTTGTTCCATATTCCAATCCTATTTTTGCTTTTGGGAATAAGTTTTAGATAATCTGCAGAATGTCTTAATGAGATATTGAAAAAATACTGGTTTCTAATGAACAGAAATGTACTACATGTGCATCCTTTCTCTCCTTTACAATACTGCTGGCTGACTAGAATTCAGCTGACCTGGAATAGATTTATTTTAGTGTCTCTGCCTTGGGTTGTGGACTGAATTTAGGTCTGCTGTGTGTTCATTCTGGGACACAGGTAAAAGGGACAGCTTTTCTCAGGGTGGCTTATCAGAGCACAAGAGCCAGACCCAAACACACAAGTTCATTTAACACCTCGTAAATCATTCTACTAGAATCCTACTGGCTACAGAAAAATATATCAATAGGTTGAAGAAATATACTTCACCCACATAAGAAAGGAGAAGAAATAAATTTTTGCTGAACAGTAATTCAAACTATCAAAAAGTGTAACATTTTAAATGAGACTACAGAAATATAAGTAGAATTTTTGCCAATTATGTTTAACTCACTTTTGAGTTAACACAGGCAGCATCACTTCTTCTCCATATCCAAGTTTTATCTAGAGTGTCTCTCTTCTCCAGCTTTTAGTCCACGATGTCTAAATAGAATTCCACAATTGTTTTAAGAGTGACACACATGGCTCAAAGAACAAATTACATCCCCTTTATTACAATGATTAGTGTATTGTAGGATAAGTCTGCTGGTGCTTTTTTTTCTGTCATTTATACAAAAATCACATTTACTCTGTTCTCGAGTTTTTTCAGTAAACTAATGTCTATGCTTGATACATCAAATGTAGGCACTTAAGCATGGATAGGATCTTCAATGACACAGGAATCCTTATCAGGAGTAAAGTGTAGTAAGTCATAGACCTTAAAATTGAAGCACCAAGTTGAGAAAGCAGAGCATAAGGCATTGAGGACTCTTCATTCACAGCTTAGCAGCTGATGATTCAAGTTATTTGGTAATGTAGCTATATTTTAATTGGCTCCATTACACCTTAGACCATATACTGTAAATATTGCAACCTAATGGCATTTATTAAAAGAAATTTAGGATACTAGATCCTGTGAACCTTCTTTTATTGCTTGTTAAAATGAACCCATAAAAGTGTCAGTCTAAGTCTTCAATTGAATTAGACAGACATGTGTTAAAGCTTGCACATCTGGAATCAGAGGGGAAAGTACAATTGTTCTGTAAGAGATCCTTCTGCATGAAACCTATAGAATTAGAAAGTCAAGAATTAGATAATCCAAATTTTTGCAGGTTAGAAAAGTTTATTTTCTACTCTGATCAAAAGTTAGTATAAAGCCAGGTACGCAATCCCAGTACTTCTAGGCTGAAAAAGGAGGATCATAGGTTTAAAGCAAGCCTCAGAAATTTAATGAGACTGTCAGCAAATAACAGGATCTTGTTTCAAAATAAATAAAACAAGGTTGGGGGCTGGCTCAATGGAGAATTCCTCCGGGTTAAATCCCCAAAATCTTGAAAAGAAAAAAGAAAAGGTTAGTACAATACTAACAAGGAAAGTAGGGATTATATCAGAATATACCTTTAAAATATGGGGCACCCTCATTTTCAAATCACTACCATGTGCTCCTTTTCCTTCTGTGACAAAGAGAATAATAACCAGCAGTGTTGAGACGCACTTCATTGCTTCCCAAGTGCCAGATGAGTGTTATTTCCTCAACTATTATTTTGTTTTTCTCTGGAGCAGTATAAAGATGATAATCACTTAAGGGAGGACGCCAGAGATAGAAAGAGCACCAATCCTATTACTGAGGAGAGAAAAGAAAAGAATATCTCAGGCCGAATTCAATTTCAAGGTTCACAACCCAACAAGATATCTGCCTTTGGATACCATTTTATGGATTTCAGTATTTGGAACTAGATGAAATATGAAACATCTCTAAATGAGAAGCCAGAAAACTCATAGTAAGAATTGTCTATGAATATTTAGTCTCAAGTAAATCCTCAGGACTGAGCGATGGTAACAAAAAATTCTAATAACTAGAGTGCTTTCAACAATGCTATGCTGAGATATGGCCAGAGAAGATAACAGACCAAGAATGTTCTACCAAAAAGAAAGCTTGTTCTCAAGGGTGGAATTTGGGAACAATTCTTCCAAAGAGAGCAGCATAGCCAGATAGGATGAACTAATGCTACTGCTAGGACAGGAGGTCTTTGCTGTTCTTTCCAGGTATGTATGCATTCATTCGTTAATTCAACTAATACTTTGTACCTACTATGTTCCTACTATGAACAGATACACAAGGAAACAAAACACAAGCTTATGTTGGCTTGGATTCTACTCCTACCCTAACTCATTCCACACAGCCTAGGTGTGGATCCACTTACAGCCCAAGGAATGTAGACTGTGATGCAGGCCTGAGCCAATCAGCCTGTTGCATTCTGATTGAAGTGGCTGCTTGAGGCATAAGTATGAGCAAGCCAATACAGACAAAGTGAATTTGGGGACCTTGAAAACACTGGGAAAGACTCTTGCTAGTTACCATTGGATTTGAATCTAGAGTTATGTAGATGGCTGACAATATTGTGATGATGAGGATAGTTTTTAAGAGTGGAGCCAAGACAGACAGAGATAAGCAGAATAATTATAACATCAGGTGAGTTATGGCTTTCTACTGTAACTACAGCTAACCTATCCTTGAGTAGTTCTGTTATTGAATCAATAAGTTGTTATTTTATGACATCCTGATGTTTGATTTTTGAGTCACTTTAAAAACCAACCTTAGGTGAATGTATATATTTTTGTTAATGTATACAAGAAAGATGAATATATGTTACTGGTACTTGACTGGAAGACTGTTGGCTTTAATATGTTTTATTAATTTGTTTTTATATACACAGATATTATACACAGAAAAATATCTATATATAAAGCTATTGACAAAGCAATATAAATCTGAAATAGTTACAGAACTTTAAACATAAATTTGATTGACCATAACTAAGATTGCTAAAAAGCAGAATGGTAAATACGAAGTCATAAAAGAGAGCTTGAGATAATCAATTTATCAAGTACTCTTCTTGAATAAGCAAGTAGCCTGGGGATATCTAATCCAACAATAAGCTATTTTTCAAGAGTTCTAATCCAAAACATAAAGAATTCCTCAATCAAACAATATAGACTTCTTTTTTAAATACTATATATAAAAATTACTGACTATGAATTATGTAGTATATTTTGTATCTTTCACTTTTAATAATTATTAAATAGCTTTTCAAAATTCCTTGCACATGTAGGTTTTTTTTTAAGTACTGCAGATGGAACCCAGGGCATTCTACCTTCAAGCTACACCCCCAGCCCTATTTTTTATTCTTTATTTTGAAACAAGGTCTCACTAAGTAGTAGCTGAGGCTGTTCATGAACTGCGATCTCAGCCTCCCAAATGCTGGGATTACAAGCATGCACCACCACACCGGGCTATTCTTGCACTTTTAAAATCTATGTAACTCCTTTAAGAGGAGGAAGCAGATCTGGAATTTATTACTCATGCAATTAATCATTTCTACTTTTACATATTTTAGGTACAAAAATGTCCCCCTCCCAGATTTAGAGGTTTAAAGAACAAAGTTTATTACTCTTACAAGGTGAAAGGTGGTAGGATTTAAGCGACCAATCAGATCCTTTTCATCTTGTGGCCACATCCTCCTGTAAGGCTTTACCATCATCTGTATGTATGGTAGAATCTGAATCACAACACTGTTCAGTCTCTGGCCTGAAGGCAGGTGGAAGAAGACTGTTATCTTACCAAGTTTAGGATGCTATGACAAAATGCTACCATATTCCAGATACTGCAAACATTCAACACTTACTTTATCAGTGTTGGAGGATTCCAAAATTGTTATCTGGTGAGGCTACTCTTTCTGGCTTGCAGATAGTCATTATCTTTCCATATCCTCACATGGCAGAGAAGAAATTCTGGTGTTTTCTCTTTTTCTTATAAAGATAATTAATCATATTTTCTATGTAGTCATTCAGAAATCCTATTATTATTTTCTCCTAAATCATTCATTCTGAAGGTTCTTAATTCAGTTTTTACCATTTCTTGGCCAGAAGTGTTATAACAGCTGACCCAGTTTGCTTTCCCCGACTGCCTCCTATTCTAATGTACTTTTCTAGATAGTTGCTAGAAGAATCTCTCTGACCATTTTGTTGTTGTTGTTGTTGTTGTTAAACCTTTCAATGGCTATTTTCTAAAAATGCTGTAGACTTCCAGAATTCATGTAGGCCTTTCACTGCCTTCTTCCTACTGATCCTCTTTGCTTAGCTCCACCGGTCCCTCGGCACCTTTTTGTTCTAGTATCACTTCTAATTGCCTAGACATTTTTGATGAGCCAGTGTTGTGCTCATGTTTTTTCTCTTCCTCTATAGATTTTTCACAGGGAGTTAGCTATTTTTTTCTTGTAACTCAGTCTAGCAGCACCTTCTTTAAGTATATCTTCCTCCGCTACCTTCTCTCATCTCCTCTACTTGGCTAAGGGACTCTCTATATGTACTCACTGTTTCTTATACATTCCAGATTTTAGTCATCTGTGATCTTTCATTGAGGTTATTTATATATCTAGCTCAACAGCTAGACTAACATTTTTTCCTAGGGGAAGTCATATTATCTGTTGCTTCCTAAGTGCTTAGATTTGGTGTAAATGGTGCCCATTATAAAATATCTCTTCCTTTGATTTATTAGCATGTGTGAAAAAGTGATAATTGTGAATGAAATTAACCAGAATATCATCTGAATTCTTGGAAACTTCAACATTTCCTAGTACCTGCCATTTTTCTGCACATATTACCAAAGAGAAAAAGCTGAGGGGAAAATGGGATTTTTTAGGAACAACTGAATGACTCCCTCTGACTTAACCCTTCTCAAATTCAAGTAGTCCAGTTTCTTCATGCATGCATGTATGTGGTCATGTCAGATCCTCGGACATAGATTTTGTCCTTGGTTGGTTCATTTGGTTTATTTTTTTACTTCAATATTTCTTGTCTAGATTTTACAAGAAAATTATTATCACAAAGTATTGAATGGCAAGACTCCCATTTGATCTCAGAGTATCTCCAGTGTGTACTCAGAAAGAATGACCTACTTTTAGATTTTATCAGAGAGACTAGAAATATGTGAGAGGATACAGACAAGGTCATTGAAAGATAAGCAGGTTTAAATTTTAAATATCTAATTTTTTTTTTTTTTTTGGTGGTGGTACTGGGGTGGAACCCAGAGGCTTTCTACCTCTGGGCTATACTCCCAGACCTATTTTTTAATACTTTATTTGGAAATAGGGTCTCACTAAGTTGCTGAGAGCCTCACTAAGTAGCTGAGGCTGGCTTCAAACCTGTGTGATCCTCCTGTCTCAGCCTCCCAAGTGCGGGGATTACAAGCGTGCACCACCATGCCCAGCTAAATATCTAATATTTTTATTTGACATTCCAAGTATATTTATTTCAGTGCTTATGGTAAGGTAGGCTCCTCAGGATGGAACAAGACAGATTACTGGATCATGCTTCAGTGTTGGGCAAGCTTAGATTAAACTACTGTGCCTATGTCCCCCATTGTATTTGCCAGTGCCCTAGATCTGCAGATGGCAATGTATTTTCATAATGTTTTCCATAAGTGGAAAACATTAATTTTGTAGAAATAACTTTAGGGATTTTGGCAAGGGAAAATTTTCACTTTTAGTTTTTATTTTCCACAAAATAAGATATTGCTACAAAGGGTATTTGGTCCATGTTTACACCAAACTACAAGTACCTTAACAAAACAAGGAGACACAGGTCTTTGAAGCCAGTATTTTCAGTTGTTTGCTTGCTGTGACTTGTCAGGGTGGAATGATCCTAATGGAATGGAATTGCAAGGGCTCTGAAATAGCATCTCCATGGATCTAGAGAGAGGCAGAGGGCTAAATCCTCCCTTATTCTGAGGAGGGTCATTGAATTAAATAGTGGTTCTAAATCAAGTAAGAAGTTCTGGCCATCTCTGGAGCAGTTTCTTGTCTATGGGAGATGAGCTTGCATGGGAAAATCAGGCTTAGCATTGGCTGGAACACTCCCATCTGGAAAAGCTGCCATAGAAAGGGAAGAAGTCTCAATTTTCTCCAGTGGCAAAGAAAGGAAAAGTCAGTGTAAACTACAGGAGATGGTGCCTTTGAATCTCCCCACTGTCATTTGGGGCAGAGGCCTTTGTCTGATTCTACAGCTCCCAGGGTGGTGAATGTATCCTCCTGCCTGTCAGGGGACCAAACCAGAAAGAGATATTACCCCTATAAGGTTGTCTGTGTGCACAAGGGGTGACAGCTCTAGACAGGGAAAAAGGAAAATCTCATAGTAGGAAGGTGGAAAACCTAGCCATTTCATTAGAACATTGAAATCAGGCACTATCATCTTTTCACTCAAACATGAAAAAGTTGTACATATTCATATATATATATATATATATATATATGTATATATATATACATATTCATTTCCATATATTCATATTCAATTATATTGTTAGGCATGCTGTCACATGCCTGTTATAACAATACTTGTGTGGCTGAGACAGGAAGGTGACAGGTTCAAAACTAGCATCAGTAATTTAGTGAGATCCTATTTAAAGGTAAAATAAAAAAAGAGCTGGGATGTGGTGTGTGTGTATGTGTGTGCGCACACATGTGTGCAGGTTTTGAAAGTAGAATGCCTCTGGGTTCAACCTCCAATACCAAAATTAAATAAGTAAATAAGTAAATAAAAAAGTAAATGATGGGGTTAGTTGACTTAAAGACTCCAAGAAAACTCAAGATGTATCCTTATTAATCCAAACATTTTTAAGCTTCCCATCTGTATCTTTCTGCTTTTGCATCACTGTAACCAAAATATCTGACAAGAACAGCTCAGAGGAGGACAGTTGTATTTTAGAGCCTGGTCAGCCAGCCTTCAAGGCAGAAACATCCCGGTGGCAGGGCATGATCTGAGAAAGCTTCTTAGGGCAGCAGGAAGCAGGGAGGCTGGGAGATCAGGCACAGAACTGTCAATGAAATAAACTGTTCTTCTCTATTTAAATTACCCAGACTTGAGTGTTTTGTTATAGAATACAGAATGGACTAAGACTATGTATTAGCAGAGGTTTCCTAGGGTAGCAGAACTCATATGATGTGTATATGGCAAAAGAGAATCCATCAAATCAGCTTATCGTTGAAAGCAAAGTAATCCTGACTTGCTGCCTGCAGGTAGAGAGCCAGTAGAACAACAATCCAAGAGCTGGACTCTCAGAATGGAAGTGATATATAATGCAGTCTCTGTTCAAGATGGAAAGACCAGAAAACTCTCCAGAGAAATAACAGTACAATTTCAGTTTAAAGAGCTGAAGGCTGAAATCCCAGATGAAAGCAGACATACTTTCCTTATTTTAAAATGTTTTTATTGGTACATTGTATTCATGCATTATAATGGGGAAAAAACTTGTATTGACATACATTCACACATCACCCAGTTAGCCCCTCCCCAATCCCCTCCCCATTCCCTCCACAGCCCTCCTTCCCAAGCATGCATTAGTCGTTAACTACGATGTGAATAAGTACATCCTGTGCTTTAGAGAGTTTTCTTCTTCTCCCATCCCATCCCCTCAGTTAGGTTGTCTTATTTGCTCCTCTATAGGATTTCCTTTTTCATCTAGAGTTCCTCCTATGACCCATTTCTCCTTAGCTTTTGCATATTAGGAAAAGCATCCAATTTCTTGTTTTTTATGATTGACTAATCTCACATACCATAATGTCCTCCAATTCCATCCATTTCTCTGTAAATGATGCAATTGTGTGGGATTTTTTTAATGCTGAGTAAAATTCCATTGAGTACATATCCCACAGTTTTGTAATCCATTCATCTGTTGATGGACATCTTGGCTGGTTCCATAGTTTGGCTATGATAAACTGTAAAGCTATGAACATAGATATGCATGCATTAGGTAGTTTGGTTTCCTTTTTGGGGGGCGTAGATACCCGGAAGTGGTATTCCTGTATCAAATGGTAAATTTGTTCCCATTCTTCTAAGAATTCTCCATACTGTTTTCCAAAGTGGTTGCACTAATTTGCAATTCCACCAACAATGTTTTAGAGTTCCCAATTCTCCACATCCTTGCCATCATTTGTTATTTGTGTTTTGAATGGTTGCCATTCCAGTTCGAGTAAGGTGAAATCTCAGGGTAGTTTTGATTTGCTTCTTTCTTTCTTTCTTTCTTTCTTTCTTTCTTTCTTTCTTTCTTTCTTTCTTTCTTTCTTTCTTTCTTGAACCTGCGCAATCCACCTGTCTGGGCCTCCCACGCGCAGGGATTACAAGCGTGTGCCACCATGCCCAGCTTGATTTGCATCTTTCTGATTGCCAGTGATGTCGAGCATTTTTCCATGCATTTATTGGCCATTTAGATTTCTTCTTTCAAGAAGTGTTTATTTAGTTTGCTTGCCCATTTTTTTTTATTGGATTAATTGTTTATTTTAGTGTTGAGTTTTTTTGAGTTCTCTGTATATTTTAGATATTAATCCTCTGTTGGAGCAGTAGGTGGCAAAATTCTTCTCCCATTCTGTTGGCTCTCAATTGACATTCTTAACAGTTTCCTTTGCTGAACAGCTTTTCAGTTTCATGCAACCCCACATATAGATTCACCTCTTAGTTTCTTGTGCCTTTGGGGTCTTGTTGAGAAAGTTTTTAATCTGTGCCTATGTGTTGCAGTGCTGGACCTATTCCCTCTTCAAGTAGCCTCAAGGTCTCTGGTCTAAATCTTGGATTCCAAGTCTTGGATCCATCTTGAGTTGACTTTTGTGCAGGGTGAGAAAGTGGAATTAATTTCCAATTTTCTGCATATGGTTAACCAGTTTTGACAACGCCATTTGTTGAACAGGTTATCTTTTTTCCAGTGTATGTTTTTGGTCCCTTTGTCAAAAATAAATTGTCTATAAATGTGTGGATTTGTTTCTGGGTCTTCTATTCTGCTCCATTGGTCCATGTATCTGTTTTTGTGCCAGTATCATGCTGTTTTTATTAATGACTTTGTAGTATAAAGTCAGATATTATGATTCCTCCTGCATGGATTTTGTTGCTGAGAACTACTTTGGCTATTCTGGGATTTTTGTTGTTCCAAATATATTTAAGGACTGATTTTTCTATTTCTGTGAGGAATGATCTTGGTAATTTAATGGGCATTGCATTGAATCTATAGATCACTTTTGGAAGGGTGGTGATTTTAATAATATATAATAATCTATTATATTTTAATAATATATTTAATGATGTTATTCTGCCTATCCATGAACATGGAAGATCTTTTCATCTTCTAAGATCTTCTTCAACTTATTTTTTTAGTGTCTTATAGTTTTCTTTGTAGAGATCTTTTACCTCCTTGGTTAAGTTTATTCCTATGTATTTTATTTTTTGTGGGTGCATGGGAACTATATATATTATTATTTAGGGGTGAAGTCTATAGATGTCTGCTACTTGTAGTTAGTTTGTAGTATAATTCAAGTCTTCTATTTACTTATTATTCTAATTGTTGTAATCATTATGGAAAATGTAGTGCATTTTTAGCGTGTTTTTTTTTTTTTTTTTTTTTTTTTTTTGCGGGTCTGGGGATGGAATCCAGGGTCATTTGACCTCTGAGCTACAGCCCCTGCCCTATTTTTATTCTTTATTTTGAAACTGGGTCTCACTAAGTTGCAGAGGGCCTCACTAAGTAACTGAGGCTGTCCTTGAACCACGATCCTTCGGTTTCAGCCTCTTGAATGCTGGGATTACAAGTGTGCGCCACCACACCCAGCTCTATCCATTATTTTTGATTTGTACATTTTCCCCTTCAATTCTTTCAGTTTTTATTTTGTGTTTTCTGGGTCTCTATTGTTAGTCATCTAAGTATAAAGAATTGTTAGATGATCTTGGTAAATTTACCTTTTATAAAATTTCATTCTTTGTCTTTAGCAACAATTGCAGTCTTAAATTCTATTTTGTTTGATTAGTATGTCTAGTTTAGCTCCCCATTCAGTTACTATTTGAATAAGATGTTTTTGTTTATTTTATTTATTTTATTGGTGCATTTATCATAATTTATGTTCTTAAAAATAGTTTTGTCACTGAAACAAAGTTATCTGGCTTAAGAATTTTCTTTTAGTTAGAGTTAATAGTTTAGACTTATGTCCAGACTCCCTCAATCTCAAGTTATTTTTACTCCTTTTGTTCATGAGTATGACCAATACTTCCTTGTTACTTTGCGTCATGTCTCATAATTTTGTGCTGAGAATTTAACATGTAAAATAATATAAGGTGGCAAGGCGTGGTGGCGCACGCTTGTAATCCCTGTGCTTGGGAGGCGGAGACAGGAGGATCGCGCAGGTTCGAAGCCATCCTTGCTGGCTTAAGAGACCCTGTTTCCAAATAAAAATATATAAAAAAATAGGTCTGGGAGTATAGCCTGGAGGTAAAAGGGCTTCCAGGAACCCCATTACAACCAAAAAAAATTTAAAAATAAAAAATAAAAAAAATATGATGTGGCAATGTGGCAATTCTGAGAATCATATTCTAACACACATAATTTGTTATTTTTGCTGTTGTAATTTTTCTATTGACTTTCCTGAACTGATTTTATGAAGTTTGTACTATAGTTAGGATCTGGATTTTCCCCTGAGGCCCACGTTAAAAGTTTAGTCATCAGCCCTGGTGCTATTGGGAGGTGGGAGAGCTTTTCAGAGGTGGGACCTAGTGGCAGGCCTTCTGGTCACTGGAGTGCACCTTTAGGAGATAATGGGATTTCAGCCCCTCTCTTCCTCCCTTTCACTCTGTCACACAGGCCATGAGCTGAGCAGTCTTGTTTTTCTAAAACCCCACCCCCATTATGATGTTCCACCTCACTATAGGGCCATCCAACCACGGAATGAAACCTTTAGTAATACAGCAAAAATAAACTGTTTTCTCCTTATAAGTTCATTATCTCATGTATTTGTCATAGTAGCAGAAAGCTGATTGGCAGTCTATATGTTTTTTTATTTTTTTGGTCATGGGTGGCCACTCAAGTCTCTAATCAATTAGTTGAGCCATCCACAAATTATTGGATAAAAATTTTCATAAATGCCTATTTTCTATACTTTTCCAGGAGTCCTCTGTGCGTTCTGGGTGATGTCATGAATGCTCATGTAAGCAGTTCCTAACCCTGCCTTGACCTTCACGTATTGCCTGTGAAGAGTCTCAGATTCACTCATAAGTTGCTCGGTAAGATCATAAAGTCCTATGCAGGGAAGGCTCCAGGCTCCAGTGTCACTTGATTGTGGAAAAGAATCAAATCATAGCTATCATTTTGTATTTTGAATAAAAGAAGTCATACTCTCTACCTGGTTTGCTTCTTCATAGAACTCCCATGGATATTTCGAAGCTTCTCCTGTGTCCTATTATGTCGCTCAAGAAACTGAATGCCTAACAGAACATAGATTTGACAGTTTGGTTCTCTACTTATTACAGTCCTGCTATTCCTTCTCTGCATGAAAACACTAGCATGGCTATGTCTTTACAGAAATTGCTACCTGTGGTCAGAGTCCAAGGTAGGGCAGTCACAAGATAGAGCACAAAAGCAACTTTTAAGACTTTCTTGGTCATTCCATGATTAACAGCATTTGGCTTTTAGTCTATAAACAGATTTTGTGTCAACCCTGGCAGCCTCTCTGTTCCCTAGAAGCCTTTGATGCCTCATTGCCCAATTGCTAGCAATGACCACTAGATTCTGAGCCGTTTGTGAAGTGGAAAAAACAACTGCCCACAAAAGGTCACGGCACCTCATTTGCACTCCCTGCTTCAAAAGTTGTTTCTCATTGGGGTCTCTACAGTTTCTGTGGAAGCTGGGATGTGCAACGTGTGGACCTTGTGTTTATGCTGGTCTTGTTCCTATACAGATATGTATCATTTGGAACATAATGATCCCAGTGTTTGTGAGGAGAGTCCCATCAGTGCCATTAGAGGAGCATTCTCTATTCTCTTCCAGATCCAAACAATAAGTTTGAAACCATACAAAATCCTTCACAATGCATAAGCATTTAAGATACTATAAATACTTTCAAATGCCCTATGTATTTAACAATGTTAGAAATACAAAACCGTATGCTTTAGTGGCACCAAAAATTAATTAATTAATTTATTTATTTATTTATTTTGTGGTACTAGAGATTGAACTCAGGGATATTCTAACTCTAAGCTAAACTCTTCATTGTTTTTTTTTTTTTTTTAATTTTGAAACAGATTCTTGATAAGTTGCTGAGGCTGACCTCAAAGCTGAAATCCTCCTATCTCAGCCTCCCAAGTAGTGAGATTACAGGTATGCACCACTACATCGGGCAAAAATATTTTTAAATAAAACCATTATAAATATATGGTATACCAATTTGATGAATTTTGAAGAGTCTTTTCCATTTGTTCTTTTAAAATTTTTTTATTGGTCCATTGAAGTCATACATCTTAATGGAGTACAAGATGGTAGAGGCATATGTGTACACACCACTCACTTCCCCATTTGTTGTACTTCTGATCATTTTATGCCTCTAGATATTTCCTCCTTTTTAATGTCTTTTATGTTTCCTTTTACATACCCAGTATATCAGCACATTTCCCAGAAATTTAATGAATCAGTCTACAAACATGTATATAATTTGGTTTGACACACACATATCACTGGTGGTGGACAATTCATCTGAACAGCCAGATGTGACAAGTATTAACTCACCACAAGGATTTTTGAAGTTAAATGTTTATTCTTTTAGGAGACTGGAATGATTTCTTAAGAAGGGGAAAAATACTGGGCATGCACACATACCGTGTTATTAGTCAACAACACCATTGTGGTTGACTGTAACTAAAATGTGAACCAGACCCTTCCCACACAAAACATACCCATGTATTGGGTCACTTTACGTTAAATAATGAGTGCCTTCAAAATATTTAGAAATACTTGAAGAATCTTGAATGGTTTCAAACTTGCAGTTAATTTCACCAAATGAAATTTGACTTTCCCTTGAAGGCTGAACTACTTGTCTATACATTGGTGCCATCCAATGGAAGGTTCTGAAGTAAGAGTGGTTGATATACTGCGCCCCACCCTGACCTCCTCAGAAGGCGAGAGGGAATGTCACCTTTCCTTCGCTCTTGTAAGTGTTTGGTCACAGTAACTCATCCACATACTTTCATCTATCTTTTTTTGTTCTCTTTTGTTATCAGCTACCTGCCTTCCCATCTGTGGCTTCTGAAAGGATCGACTTCATCTCACATATCTTAGTGCTGAAGGAGGACTCAGAAAACCCAGCTCTTCTGTATTTGCTTCACATGCTCTCAAGGCATAAGGTAGAAGGGAGGTAAGGGGCCTGTTTCTCCTTTCTCTGCAATTGGACACCTGGTGTCTCTAGATCTTTCAGATGGAGTGATACCCAGCTCAATATACCACTCTCAGTAAGACTCCCCAGCCCCTGCTATATGGAGTCCTTCACATATACACACCCCCGACTCCGAGACATACAAAACATCAAACTTAGAAATACAGTGCATTACTAGTGACACTTGCATTTCTAGTGAGAAATTCTAGGTTTAAAATTCAATACGTGCCATGAAAATGACATGAAGTCCAGTGGAGAAAGGTGGGTGATTTAGCTTTTCCTGGGCTGACCACTCAATGGCGCCAGGTTGACTTTTGATAAGGAACACAGCTGAGTTCAATGTTCTTGTTAAATGGAAGCGTCACGGATCAGCTCCTGGAACCCATTCTGCCCTAATCTGCCAGCATGTTTATTTTCAAATTCACGTATCACTCCCTTAGGCAGGTTTCCAGAAGGATCATCTGGAGATGAGTTTATTTCTAGCTCCTTTCCCTTATAATGGCCAAGAAGACACTGACCAAACTGAAGGGGTTGTATTTTAAGCATCAACTCACTTTTTCTGGGAATTTAACATCAATTAAGAAATATTGTATACTATCCCAGCCCTGTGCTTTTATAAGTTCCCTTTTCCAAGTTATACCATTTCAAAATGTACCTAATTATTCATTTTTAATTGTTCCCATATGTATGTTTCATGCTTATTTTATTTTCAAGTATTTCATTTTCTGTATCCAGAAGCAAGAAACACTTTTGGCAGGTGTAAGGGTATCACTGACTGCCCAAGTGAGGATTGTCACCAACCTCCTTGGACCACTGAGCAAAACTGTATCTTATCCCAGGTCAGCTTCCCAGTGAGATGGAGATAGATGTTCCTTGTTGATTTTTACCATCTCAAATTTTGACTTTTTTCAATTCATTTAATTCATTGTCCACTTTATATTAAAATTAAAGTAGTCTTTTAACATTTCTAAAAGAAATGAAAAATAATTTTTTGTAAACTGAACAGCAGAATATGTTTTGTGGCTTACCTGGAGCCAATTTATTTTGTTTCTTTTAAGAGAGCTGTTTTAAATTAAATAAAATACTCCTTTCCAAATTTATTTGCATATAAAATTTAATAATGTTAAGTGGCATTATATGGGATAAATATGGGGTAATATTACTTACATATATGAATATCCTAGCATGACAATCACCAGTGTGTACTTGTTCTCTTCACTCATTTTGGCAGGGAAAATGCATTTATGTTATCTAGAAACACTTTAAAATCATCAAGATAAAAAAATAACAGCTGGGCATGTTGGTGCACACCTGTAATTCCAGTGCATGGGAGGCTGAGACAGGAGAATTTCAGGTTCCTGGTGAGCCTCAACAGCAGGCCCTCAGCAAATTAGTCAGACTCAGATTCAAAATAAAAATAATAAAAAAGTTGGATATGTAGCTCAGAGGTAGAATGCCTCTGAATTTGGTCCTCAGGACTAAAATTTTAAAAAATTAAAAAGAAGAGAAGTAACACCCAACAATGTTTTGTGTCATTCAATATTTTGATCCTTTGAAAAGATGTCAAATGAAGGTTCAGATTGTATATTTGCATTATGGTGACATCAGTCCTGACTTGTGTAAAGTCAGAGAATCTTGGACTTACTGAAATTAATTGTTTTTCTTTCATTTAACCCTTCAGGGTACATTTCCCAGTCCGTTGAATGCCAAATTGAACATGTAGTACTTGAGAGTTCTGAAAGGCTTTCATGTTCTATATAGTGTTGATTTTTGTCATGAAGATTCTGAATTGTCTTATTATAACTCTTTTGAAAGGACTTCCTTATTCATTCCTTATCAATGGATCAGTGAAAATGAAATAGATTTGTGTTTCTGTGTTTAAATAAACTTGCATCTTCAATGCCCAATTCTTGGTTGGGAAGATCTTCCTGTGGGGAAAGAAAGCCCCACATAGATCAAAGGGTATATAATGGTAGAAATAAAGGAATTTCCTAAAATTTAAACCTAATTTTAAACATTTTATTAGAATCTTAAAAAACTGCATCTTTGTAGAGATGTGACCATGTTCATCAGTGAGAGTGGAAGCTAGAGACTCCAATTCTAGAGCGCGATTCAACAAAGCACAGACCAGGCAAGTGCTTCAAATGTCATGGACACTCCCTCTGGTTGGAACTTGGTCACATCACTTCACAAAGCTCACACTGGGAAAACAATACTCATTGGTATGCAGAACTGCATGAAGACAGTGGTCCAGTATCAATCTGTGCCACTCCAAGGGAGTGATTCCAACTGGTCAGGTCCAACTTCTACTCTTTTCTGTTTGCAGAAAATGAACATTTAATTCTTCATTTATATGTGAAAAATGCCTTCTTATGAGAAGTTGTGTCTGCATTTAACCCAGAGCCTTCCTCTGATGAGAAGTGAAAGGAAAGTAGCAGATGTTCCCTCATCCTGATGTTGGTAAATCCCATGCACTGTGGTTGAGATTATCTGGCCTAAGGCAATGGATATGCTTTAAACTACCTACTCCTACCACAGGGCTTCCATTCTCCCAGTGAAAATGAATACTAGATCATCTATCTTCCAGCCTTAACAAAATAGTTGTCTAACAGTTCAGCACTCCATTCATGCATTCAATTAAGCTGGACTGAATGAAAGCTCCCGATTTGAGTTTAAAAATTGTCTGAAGTAGAGTGTTTTAATGCTGTACCCTTGATTTTTGTGAAGGACCCTATCCTTGCCTGTAGGACTCTTTGAGGATGATCTCACTCAGTGTTTCTCCTAGGAGGTCCCACCAGTGTGACTGCCTTGAGAAATTAGTACAGGAAATATACTGTTTGCTTCCCTTGAGAACCAAATGCAACTGACCCTATCTCCTTTTTGGTTTACATGGGGCTTACAGCCAAATGTAACTGTGCTTAAACCATGTAAGCCCATATGGCCTGTGCATTTGCATCCATTTGTCCACCTCCCTTTCTTTCATCTTTCCCTTCTTCAACTAAACTCATCATTAATTTTTTTAGTCTTACCCTCATCAATCATTCTCAGAAAAGACAATTATAAATGAATAATAATATTAAGAGTAGAAAATAGTAATTTTCAAAATATTGTTTCATGTTAGCATGATCATTGACAACTCCATAAATCCATATCGTTTGAGTTATATATGTTGTTTATTTACATATTCATGCTAAAATGAATAAATCTAAATTAGGAATATTTTGGTCTTTTATTTGATTCAAATTTCTGAAATATGGCAATTCTTCTGAACAACAAATCATACTATTTTGAAAATAAAGCCAAAACCTGATATAAAACAAAAAAAATATGCTATGCAACTACTATCTGAAATTTACTCCATTTTAAAACGGGGAAGTGAAAATATGCTATTTTCATTAGTAGCACGTCACAGATTTGCAGATTCCATGACTGTAAGAAAACTGATTATTTAAAATTCCCCCAATTGTCAATGTCCTGGTGATGGCCTAGATTTAAATCCTACAGGATGCCCCCCCCAACCAATTGTCACTCACTTTCTTTCTATCCCACCACTTTTTTATTCAAGAAATATTTTTTAAGTAAGAAAATAGAGACCAGGGACTCTATTTGCAAAGGGCAAGGTTATGCACTATAAAGAGGGCACTATTAGAGAGACAATGTTTTGTTTTTTCTATGCATTTAATTTTGAAAAACTTAGAGCTACTTTCAAGAACAAATTGGACCCCATACATTTGACAGAGTTTTTACAGGTGGTTGATCTAAATGAGACAGCTGGTCCAGAGAGAGATTTCCAAAAGAAAGAAAACAAGAAAAAGACTATGAAGAAATACCAAGAGAAATAGGGCTTACAAGAGAGATGCTGCATTGATTTGGAAAGTTGAAAACAAACTAATAAACAAGTAAAGCTGTTTTTCATCATCCTCTGGACATACATTGGTGTCCATATGATAGCAATATTTCCTTTCTTGTAATGGATTGTCCTCTTTTGCCCCTTTAGAAGTTAAGGACTTTATTAAAGCGTTATTAAAACCTTTACTCAAACAGAAAGGACTAGACTAGCATGATGGAAAAGATTTGTGGTTTGGTTGAAAGAGCTTCTGAAAGAGACAGTGAAGAGGAAACATGTAAAACTGTTCCTAGGCTGTTTCAACCAGCCCAGAGATGTTTACTTCAGCTCCTTGCCCATTACCCATAAAGATATGCTTGGGATCCATCTGACCTCAACTTTCTTCCATTCTTCCATCTTCTGAAAAAGATGATGCCAACCATGATGAGACCTTGGGACATTTCCAAGAATACCCATCTCTGAGATCAACATTCATAAAGGGCAACTTAGTGGTTACTCGGTTGATCTGTCTTGTTACCCAAATGGATGAGAACTGACTTTCCCTGCACTCTCTCCCATTCCTGCATACTTTTTGGCTGCCTGAGAGCCAACTTTTCTGTACAGATCAGAGCTCAGTGTCACCAGCATGTAAGAGGTGCTGCCAGGCTTCCAGGGGTGGGGATGTTATCTTTGTCATAGCTGAAAAAAGCAAGTTGAAATTGGATCATGGAGTATTATTACAAATCACCAAGTTCATGTGTAAGTAATGAGAAAATCACAGAATCCCCATTTAATGACTAAGAAGGCAAACCCCGAATCCCTCAGAACAGAGTATATTTCATAGGAAACTGATAACCAGATCCTCCCACACCCAAGCAATTAAAATAAAATAACCTCCTCCCTTCTTCCAATCTCACACACACCCACCCTCAATCACACTGAAATTGAAAAAGTACTTGTTAATTCTGGTTATGTCGTTTTGAATGTCCTTCCCCAAATTACAGAAGTTTATGCAAATAAGAGTGATTTCTCATTTAGAAATATATAGAATAACCATAAAACAAACGCCCACTATTTCTTCCCTAATATACAGTTTAAGACTGTAGTCAGCGGGTAGAGAGAAACTGGACATGGTGCATATTTTTAATCTGCAGAATGTAATTAATAGCTGATATTTAGCAAATTTCTATATAAGTCATCATTTTTCTTTTCTTATTTCCTGAACCTAAGAAAATTCTCAAGTGAAAAATATACTAATTCAGTGAACAATGGACTTGATGAAGCTTGGAGCAATCCCTTTTGTACACATCTTTGATTCTTATTTAGTCTTCCCTTTATATATGCTGAGGACAGGTTCTAAGAGCAACGCTATCCCAATATCAAAATTTAAGGATGCTCAAATTCTTTACATAAAATTACATAGTATTTACCTATAACCCATGGCCATTCTATGTTATACTTCACCACTAGATTATTTTTAGTACCAAATACAATCTAAATGTTATATAAATAGTTGTTATAATATTGTTGAAGAAGTGATGACAATTAAAAAATTATAAATGTTCAGTACAGAAGTAGTCATTATAGGCCAAACCACATAGTATATGACACATGGTTGGCTGAATCTAAAAATGGGAAACTCACAGATACAGATAATTGACTATACATGATTCTGTGAAACTAGAAAAGAATAAACTAAGACACAGCAACCTAGATTTAACTGAAATATTTGCAAAAAAACAAAACCCTTCTCTTACAACAGATAATCAACACCTGTGGACTAGGCTACACTGAGGCCTTCCTTCCACTGCCCATAAGGTTGATTGAAGGACAGAATCGTGCTTGTGTAGCCATCTGTGAGGAGGCCTGCTTTGAGCTCAGCCTTGTTTTATCATCATGGCTCAACCAAACCCAGGCTGTGCATAATAAATAATAATCAGTTGATTGTGCCACCCCCCTACATATCATACAATGGGTGGTTCTAGCTCTGGGGAGATGAGAAACTTGAAAATCTGATGCAGATTCATGTCCAGCTTCTAATGCAGCCACCTCAGGGCCATTGGTCAAATCTGGAAAAGAAACCAAAACAAAGTTCTCTGTGGCCTACATAAAAAAGTATTACTGATCATTTGCCTGTTTGGAGTGGACAAAGGATGCAGGGCTAATGTTTAGGAAACCAATATGGAGTCACCAAAGAAAGAGTGGCAGAAGATTTCTCTGAAACAGCCTCAAGCACCAGGTTCCACCTGTGGAGGGCATGGTACGCGGACTAGAGAACATTAGCCTATTCTTACTTGCAATGTTACCCAGACCTGATAGACCCAAGAGACTCAAAAGCTCTGCCCCATGCGCCCTTATGGAATGAGTATCAGGGGTCCTGCTTGTAGCTATGTGGGTCCTAAACAACTTCTAGAGACCAGGGTCCTTTCTAGGAGCTTCTTGGTTATGCATGCGTTTGTTTTGGCTTTTGCTTTAGTTGGTGGAGTGAGGCCAGCACAGGGTGCTGTGGGCATGAGGAAGAAAAAGGAAACTTCAGTAGCAAAGTTGTTTTCTAGATCCTGACTTTAAAAAAAATTTTCCTGGTAGAAAAGGCTTAACAAGTTCTAGCATGTTATATGGTCTTTCTTGACTTTCCAAAATCTTTTAAGAGCCACTAGGTTATGCCCTGCTTAAGATAAGAGATCACAATGAAGAAATAAAGCAAACTTCAAACATACACTAACCTGTTTGAAATGTTTTAAACAGAAACGATACATCTGAAGTCAAGTTTCAAGCCACATCCTACTGAGTCTGTATTTACATCTGAAAAATGATGCTGTTTTTTCTTTATCCCCTTCAGTTTACCCATGTTAACATTTATTTCCAACCTTCAATGCATTTGAATAAATTACAGAACAGACTTAAAGTATCTCTTACTATGCTTAATTTCACAGAATAATCTTCTAAGACGTATTTTGCTTCTAAGGTGTCACTTTTACCTGCTGTCATTTATCCTGGTGGTATTGACATTCTCAAGATGTTTTCTCTCCAACTGCAGTAGAGGTAAACAAACATTCCTGTAACATTTCTTGCAAGTAGAGATCATCCAATTTCTTTTTACTTTCCATATAGTCAAATATTGATGGAAATATATCCTCCATTATGAGGCACTCTTAGCTTAGAACTTTTCAGAACCCAGATTTGTTGGGTATGTTTAAACTCAGACTCCATGGTTTTAACTGAGATATTTTTATTCATATATAGATTCTTTCCTGAATCTCATAAAGTTGATAATATGAATATAAATAAGATATGGTTTCTGCCTTCAAAGTGTTCACAATAAACTAGGAAAAAAAGTATGTAAGTAAATAAACCAATAACAAAGGCTGGTAAGTGTTCTAATGAGTTTGCATATGATCTAGTGGGGACTCCAAGGAGAATATTCAGGAGGCAGGGGCCAGGTGTGGTGGTCCACACTTGTAATCCCAGTACTTGGGAGGCTAAGACAGGAGGGTCACACAGGTTGGAAGCCAGCCTTAGCTACTTAGTGAGGCTCCCAGCAATTTAGTAAGACCCTGTTTCCAAATAAAATGTAAAATGGGTCTGGGGGTATAGCCCAGAGGTAGAAAGACCCTGAGTTCCATCCCCAGTACCACAAAAAAAGAAGAGGAGGCAGTTATGAAACATCCCCTAGAGAAAGGGAATCTTGAAGTTAAGCATTTTCCTGAAAGGGCAGAGTGAATATGTTTTAAGAAGAGGTAGGAAATCCAAAGAAAGAGTCTAGAAATAAGGGCAGGGAAAATTAGCAAAAACAAGTTTAGTGAAGTCATTGGGTGGTCCTTAGAGTAGCGAGGTCATTTTGTAGGTGTTTGGGAAGCCCTGAAGCATTTGAAGCAAGAAAAGTGCCGAGATCTGTTTTATGTCTTAAAATTCATATGGTTTGAGGGCAGCCTCAACCAGTGGCCAGTCTAGCAACATAGCTAGACTCTCAGCAACTTAATGAGATCCTGTTTTAAAACGTAAAATAAAAAGGGCTGGAGGTGAGGCTCAGAGGTAGAACAGCCTTCTTCTCAATCCCCAGTACCACCCACACACACACTGTATGAAAGCAGAATTACCAATAGGCAAAAGGATTCTGAAGTGAAGGCAGAGACCAGTTCAAAGAAAATTGCAGTACCCAGAAAAATGATAATGAGAACCTAGATTCAGACTGCAGAAGTGAGCTGGAGGGATGAGCACAAGATATTTAAAAGGGCTATCTATGGCAATGAATCAGTGGGGTTGAGGGATCATGGATGAATCATTGTGTAACTCCAAGCGATGAGAAGTTGGTATTTTAATGAATAAAATGCTGGCATGTTTTGCACCTCAGGTTCTAAATATTAGTTTCTGAGAATGCCTTTCAATTGTTCTAAGAGGATTTTGAGTGCTGGGGTATTTCCATTGTTTGTTCTCGTTTAGGTTCTGTTAATCCTCTGCAGCATGAAGAGCTGTACCCCATCAGAAACACACTTCTGTTTACTGCATGTTACTGCAGAGCTATCTTCCAGTTTGTTACAAGGATTTTTGTCACGTGCTTTTTGTCTCACAGTTCTTTTCAATTGATATCATTATTTTGTAAATATTTTTTGCAATTAGAGACCATACAAATGAGAAAATAAATAAATAAAAACATATCTAAGAAATCCAAAACCTAGAGAAATCTTTACTTAACCATTTTTATAACCAAATAGAAATTATATGTATATATACTTGTGAGATATCTGTATGTTTATGTAAAGATGGTACTTCTATACACATTTCTTCATATCATTTTCATTTTAATATATATAGAGAAAAGAAATAACTTATTATATGTTAATGTTATATATAATATATATTTATGTACCCTAAAGTTATTCTAAATGTCTAAACCATTCTTTTGTGTATGTATGTATCATGGTTAAAAAATAATTTCTTCTGTAGAGGAAAGTTAAAGTTAAAATTGTTTTTACAAAACAAAGCAGAATTTGATTTCACTCCTTTTTTTTTTTTTTTTTTTTTTTTTTTGGTGGTTCTGGGTGTGGAACCCAGAGGTTTTCTACCTCCGGTCTATACTCCCAGACCTTTTTATATTTTACCTGGAAATGGGGTCTCACTAAGTTGCTGAGAGCCTCACTAAGTAGCTGAGGCTGGCTTTGAACCTGTGTGATCCTCCTGTCTTGGCCTCCCAAGTGTGGGGATTGCAAGCGTGCGCAAACACGCCTGGCTTTGATTTTACTCTTTGTAAACTAACTTTAAAGATACTTTTTGCATGATATTGGCAGAAGACAAAGACTTCTGGGTTAGACAAAAGACTTTATTATCTGTAGCACAATATACCTATTATGTTTTATTACTTATGATACTACAACTGATGTATGTATATTGGCTCTCCTTGCTCCAGACCCTACAGGTGTGATTCCATGGGCCCACATGAATTCTGTGCACACAGTGAGCTTGCATTGAAACTGAGGAATACGGAGGGCTATCTATTTCTGCTTTGTAAACTGTGAGAAAGCTTGCTTTTTTTTATGTATTATCTATACTAGAGCTGTTCTGCCTCCAAGCTATAATCCCAGACCTTTTATTTTATTTTGAAATAGGGTCTCATTAAGTTGATGAGGCCAACCTTGAACCTGAGATCCTCCCATCTCAGCCTCTCAAGTATTGGGATTACAGGTGCACACCACTGCCCTTTGCTCTTGTCCCAGAAGAAGATCTTAACTCATTCTCTAAGCATAATCAGCAAAATGGTCTTGATAAAGCATGGTAAGGATATTGTATTCTTGCCACACCCAGCCAGATACCTAGTTACCCAAGAGACCCATGGAAGGCTATCTCCCAACAATAAGTATCTTTGCATATAAATGTAAAAATATCCTTAGGCTAATTTTAAAACAGCCAACCTACTGGACCAAAGACTTTGTACTACTATAAAATTTCTGTTTAATGTCTAGAAATTTGCCCCTGTCGATTTGCTTTTTCAACTATTTACTGAAAAATAACTCTTGCTGTTCCCTGACTTAGCCCAGGATTGGATTCTCTCATCTGAATTCTCAGACTCACATTGCTACTCTTTACTTTTCCGGAGGTCTGTCTTGTTTATATTAACAGGAAGGATATTTTAGCAGAGCTATTTCCTGATTGGTGTCAAGCTGAAAACAGATTGCTTGCCCCCCGGTTGGTAGAAACAGGAATGCTAAGATAAGCAGCAACATTGCCTCTACCCGCCCCCAACAGCAGGTCAAGTGTCTTCCTACTCAGGAGGCCTAAGGCCCTGTTTTCTCATTTGATCTAACAGTCTGGACAGGTGTTATGTTATGTGTGTGTGTGCTCATAGGTGAATTTTAATGACATTTCAAGGCATTTTGAAAAAAATAAGAAATAAAGTAATTCCTTAGATTGCTTTTGTCAAATAATAAAATTATTTGACATAAGTCTCATTGAAAACAGATGTGGAAATATGCAGTTCTTAACTTTTTTACTATCCTTCTCTGGGGACTTTTGGCTTATGCCAATCTGCATTTTGAGGTTGAAAATTTCAGTGTCTTTCTTTTCCAGGTGTGCTGTCTTTAACTCTGTGAGGAGAAACCCTAAGCAGTTGCTAACACTATTCAAAAGCAGGACTAGACCATTAGATCACTGTGGCGTTTTGTTTTGTTTAGTACTGGGGATTGAACACAAGGCTATTCTATCTTTCATACCTTTAAGCTATACCTCAGATTTTTTACTTTTTATTTTGAAACAGAGTCTCACTCTGTTGCTGAGGATATTACTAAGTTTCTGCTGCTGGCCTTGGACCTGCAATCCTCCTGTTTCAGCCACCCATGTACTGGGATTGCAGGTTTGTACCATTCTATCTGTCTCACACCACTAATTAAGTAGGAATGGTTTATCCTTGGGGCAAAGTCTGTCACAGGACAGGGATATAATGCATGTGTTATAGTAGTGGTTGGAGCTAATGGGAAACCCTGTTTTCCTATTAACTTTTCCTATAACTTTGGCATATTCACTTCATTTGATTTTCTTTTGTGAAGTGAGAGTAACTATCTGACCATGCCTTCAAGTATAGCATCATCTCTAACAGTGTTTTGTTACATGTGTGAGGCTCATGTATACAACCCTCGGCAGCATTTTCTGCTTTAGCAGCCCCCCCCTGTTTATCCCCCAGCAGTAGATCCTCATTGTCTTACCCACCCATTCCTTGGAACTGGAAGCAAGCAAGTTTAAATGGATCACCTATTAGCTAGATATGGTGCTTCCTTGAAGTGAGTGGATTTGGAAGGAGAGTATAGTTACTACATTCTACAGAAGGTTTGACTTTGTTCCCATACCAGAGATTCTGGGAGGAAAATTTCACAGTGCCTGAAAACACCTTCAAAGAAAAGTGACTTGATTTTTTTCTGACTTGTGGTACTGTTCATACAGACTTTTGAGTAACATCCACCTTCCTGCTAATACGGGGATAATCAGTCATTGTTATGAAATGAATGTTCAGGTACCGACCCCAATTCATGTGCAGAAGCCATAAACCTCAAAGTGACTCTATTTGAAGATAGATTTTATGAGGAAGTGGTAAGTGTTGAAGGATGTCTAGAGGATGCAGTATAATCTAAAGGATTTGTGCCCTTACAGGAAGGGGAAGAGAAGCCAGAACGTCACTCTCCATCATATGAGGACATGGGGAGAAGACAGCTATCTTACCAAAAATCAGCCTTGCCAGACCTTGACCCAGGACTTCTGGCATCCAGAACTGTTAAGAAAATAAATTTCTGTTGCTTAAACTTCAGTCTGTTGTGTTTTATTACAGCAGGATGAGCTGACTAGATTTATGTATACACTCAAGAAACAGTCCACTCTGACTGGGAAAGAAGGGCATTTCACCCTCTGTCATCTGAAGCTGATTCTTTCACATCTCTTTTTGGGAAAGCACAAATACTAGGCGAATGAAGGAAAGTAGGTTATGTGAGCTTAATATTTTTAGATATGATGGTCAATTTTTCCTTTTTTTCCAGGAATTATATGTAGATCTCAACTATCTAGATAGTATTCATACTATATATGAAGTACCTCCAGAAATAATTTTCCTGGGATTGATATTAAAGCTCTCTGTAGTAGCTAAATCCTGTTTATTGTATTTTGTGTATCTGGCATAAAAAGTGGTCAGTAAGTATTTGTTGCATCGTAAATAAATAAATGATCACCAATGGATTCTGAAGTGACTGAAGTATCTGGTCAAGTTATTAGACATAACTTCTATCTTTCCAACAGCTTTTGTTACTCAGGATTTCTCTCATTTCCATTTAAATAATCCAAAGAAGCCTAACCAGGATACAGTCACCCAGTTCTAGACTACAAAGGAGAGAAGATTTGGGAGTGGAAGTTTCACGGACTGTTCTCCTATGTGTATGTTCTAGCTCTCTGTGCATGACTTCCTTGGGCCCCAGGTCACAGCTGAGATGTTTATATCATTTATGTCATTTTACAAAGGAATTAAATATTCTATTCATTCTAAGCTTAGGAAGCCACTTTATCTTTGCAAATATAATAGTAACCTCACATGATCTTAAACCAAGAATAGTCTTTTCAATATATGTTATGGAGTCAAGCTACCCTGGATGATGCCCTCATTCAATAAGCCTCAGCTCTCTGGCCTTTTTAAAAATTATTTTCCAAATGATTACTTCCCTCCAGGTACAATATCAACTTTCCTGTCAATGGTAAAGGTATATTTGTTGGAACCCATCATTCTGCCTAAGGAGTTCCACTTACATCTTCTTGGCCAAAACCACATTGTCTAATTATATTTTGATGTAAAAGAGAAAGAAAGCAAAGAACCTGGTTGCAAATGCACATGGAATGAACCAATCTCAACTAATACTCTATACTATGTTAAATAAAAAGAGAAAGATTTCTGGAGAATACCAAACAATATTTTAAAATAAGAATAGCTTCTATGAATTCAGCCTGAAGAGGTTATGGCCAGTCTTTTCACATCCCTGACCCTGGACACCTAGTCTGTGTCACCTAGTTTCAATCTTAATGGACAAACCAGGATCATATGTCCCTCAAACCCCTTTGGGGTCACTCATGAATAGGAGTCCTGCTAGCTAAGGGTCAGAGTTGGATGGTTCAAATCTGGGGTCCACATTGCACAGATGGCAATTTTCAAAGGAGGGAAACATGTGAGCCAGGGAACCTGGAGGTATTGGTCAGTGAGTGGTAGGCAGAGTTGTTAAATATCACTTCCCATTGCCATCAATAACCTTGAGGTGTGAGAGAACAAAGCTCTGGTCTGAATCCTGACTGTGGGCTGTTACTTGGGTCAAAGCATTCTTAGACCTCCACTACCTCATTTGTGAAGTAAAACTAGAAATTTCTCTGTATTAAGTGACAAATGAAATAAGCATACTGTTACAGGCCTGGATCTTGATATAAATAGAAGGCATTGTTGTGATTTTTATCTTAGAACAGTGTTAAGCTGTGAATTCCTTCCCTAGTCACTCACAAGTCTCGTGTCAATAAATTTGAGTTCATGAATATGTACCATTAATATTTACAAGAAAAATGTTCTATGGCCCTTTCATTTTTTCCAGGTCTTTTTTTTTTTACCTCTCTCACTCTCTTTTGTGAGTGGTTAGGAATGGAGGCACTATGCCTTATGGAACCAGGAGCTGTATCTTATTATTCCATTTGAAGTGCATGTGTGAATAGAGAAGGCAAACCTGATTTGTCCCTTTCCCCTGGGGAGTTCCATGGAACCTGAAGGGTTAAAGCAACATTCAAGAAAGCTGCACCACTGACGTTCCTACCAGACCCTTCAGTGAGATAGTTCCTTGTTCACACGACTGCCAATGAGGTAATGGTCCCCCATGCACCCTCTTCTTTTGAGAAGGTGCAAAAAATATAAATAAATGATCAAGTTACAGAATGAACTCTGAATGACCAATTTTGGTTCAAGTGAAGGCCTTTCCCAACCTCATATTTGTCTGATGATAAATCTTTCAGCAACAGGCTGATCCCTCTCATCAAACAGACTGTCTAACAGTGTTTTCACCTTCTGCACTTGTCAGGATAGAGTGAGTATGAGGTGGAGGTCTGAACACACAAGCAACCACAGACAATTGGCCTGGAGTAGGTTTCCTCATTCAAAGCCATTTGGCTGATACTCTGGCTGCTGCTTGGAGGGAGGGAAAAGGGAACAGGACGCAATGTCAATAGTAATAGTGAATGCGATAGACCATCTGCAAAAGGGAGTGCTGATCTGACTTTCAGAGTATGCTGGCTATAAGGTTAAAGGGACAGTCTAGAGCTCCTACTACTGAAAGGAATGGCAATGTCACTTCAAATCTCTACATCCTATCAGTTTTCTCTTCATGGAACATTTAAAAAATATTTCATGAGATGAAAATAGGGAAAAGGGGGACTTTACATTAATGAAAAAAATAGCAGAAGGGAATTCGGGCGGGGACTGGGGAGTGGGGAGGAGACAAAGGAGTATTAAGGAAGAAAACAGTTCAAATAATGATATGATCCTATATGAAAGTATAATTATCAGTATTACTAAATGTATGAGGACAAGGGAGGGGATGCAGAGGGAAACCCATCAAGTGATATGTTCATGCACATTTGTATCACTTTGAATCTCACTGTGATATGTATAAAAATTGTCATGAGTTCTTGTGAATTTGTAGAGAAATTTTCATGTTTCAGGCATATCAGTATTCTATGGGAAAATAATATGAAGGAATTAAGGTTTTAGTACTTTCCAGGTATTTAATGGTGACAATTTGGGGGTGGGGGGTATGGTGGAGAGAGCAGACCCAAGATTATGCTCTGAGCAGAAATGCAAACCACTCCCTCCCATAAAGTTATTTTTGCCAAACATTTTTTAGAGGCAGAGCATATAGAAATAGAACAAGGTTACTCTCCTTTGTCTTGTTTCTCTAGTTCTCCTAGTGCTTGCATTCCTTCTAAATTAATTAGGACCAAACTCATTAATGTGATCAGGAAGTTTCTTCTTGGGCATATCTTATCAAAATACTGCTACTTCCTGCCTGGAGGCTGTCCTGTTGGATCTGGCTGATATCTGTCTGTGATCCAAAGGTTGTCTCTCTGTGGCCTGATGGAGCTACCACTTGACCTTAAAACTCAGCCATGTTGGGGCTGAGACTCAAGTTCCTTCTAGTTACCATTAGCTCTCCAGTCTGCAACTCCCTGGAGTTATTAACAGGATCCCAGATAGCCCCACTGTCTCTTTGTGTGAATTACTACAGCTCCCTTTTCATGGCAAGATCACTAGAAAAGCAGCCCTCTGTGGACAAGGCAGTTTTAACCAGACCAGGTCATCCTGTGCACCACAAACTGCTCCTTGGCTCCCACTTATCTGTAATCTAACACACAGACACACTGTGGGCCCCTTGTGATGGTTTGCATATGGTTTGATCTTTCCAAAACTCATGCTGAAATTTAATTCTCATTATTAGATATTAAGAAGTGGTACCAAATGGGACTTTGAAAGGTAATTAGGAGGCTGAGGGTTTGGCTTAATGTTAGAGCACTTGCCCAGGATGGGTGAGGCCCCTGAGTTCAATCCCCAGTACCTCACATACACACACGCACACACAGACACACACACACACACACACACACACACACACACACACCAGGTATTTAGGACTCTGTCCTGTATTACTGAATGGATTTATCCATTTACGCAATTAATGGATGAGGGGTTAATAGGTTATCTTGAGAGTGAGTCCACGATAAAAGCCAATTTTTCTTGATCCTTGGTGCTTCCTGTCTCCTGCTTTATGATATCCTGCACTAATTTATTACTCTGTCAGAAACAAGACCATTATTACCAGATGTGGCACCTCTGGCTTGGGCTGGAACCATAAACTAAAATAACCTCTTTTCTTTATAACTTTTTCAGTCTTTGGCATTGTGTTGTTAGCAATAAAAAATGAACTAAGACAGTCTGGTGGATCACAATCCTTTTCTTATTTCTCTTTGCCTCTGGCCAAATTGTCATAGAGAATTTGCTTAAATAAAATTGGGATTGTCTTGTTCTGTAGACTCCTTTGCCTCTAAGCCCATGTAACTGTAATGTTCCAATATAGACAGCTCAACTCTTGCCATGGGAGTTTTCAACTTATTCATTCACTTATTGAATACTTCCCAAGTGTCAGACACATGTAAGCTGTTGAGTATATTTAGGGGACACCATGAAAATATGTGGTCCTTGTGCTTATGGGCCTCACAGTGTAAATGGGAGCCAAGTGAGAACATGTCAGCAGACACTGTGATTACATAATGTATGAGTGTGAAGGAAGTTATGACCAGGGCACTGAGGGAGAAAGTAACAGCAAAGCAGGGAAGGGAATGAAACTTGAAATGGGGCATCTGTGGTGAGATCAAAAGCATAACAAAAAGCCAAGATCAAAAGAATAAAGATGAGTAGTTCAATCTGAAACAAAGCCAGCATATACCAAGGCCACAAGGCAAAGGACAGATATGCTGGAAGATAGAGGGGAGACTGTGCAGAGGAAAGGATGAAAGAAAAGGAGGGGAAGGACAAGATTGGGTTATGAGAATGTGCATGAGACAGGTCGCTGCAGGGCACACCGAGGATTTTCAAGTGTGTTCTTTACATGATAGAAGACATTAAAAGCTTTAAGCTAGACATGACTTGATTTGGCGGTAGATTTATGAAGATCACTTTGGCTGAGAGCGCTAGTTGCTGTAATTTCTGATACCTGTCTTGCCCAGCCCCATCATGAGGTCCCTGAGTCAGAGCAGGTACAAAGCTGATGCACTATACACATTCACAATCGCCTGCCCTCCACACTTTGTCCAGGATGGTCCTACGATTGTGCTGCCACAAAACACTGACTCCCATGTCGGTGAGAGGGCGTCCCTCCATCTGCTTTCTCCTCAGAATTTTGTACCTTCCATGTACCAATACCCTTTTTGCACTCAAATGAAAGCAGTGTGGTTCCTGTCACTCTATCAAGTCTCAAATCTGGACCAAACTATTAACTGGACATATTGTACGTGCTAATCTAAAGGCCAGAAATGTGGTTGCAAAATGTTTTATCTATATAAAGGTACTAAATACATATTTGTGTCCTTCTCCCAGGTCTCTGGCTTGTACCAGACCACAGAAGGTCCATGGCATGGTGGTCTGATGAGCTGACTAAAGTGTGCATCATCAGTGGGTCTTCCAGGAGACCCTGCAGCTAAGTGGTCCCTTCAGAGGCAGAGCTGCATCTGGAAAAACTTTTTCTTTTGACACAAGTGTTGGTGACATCGTTGAATCACATAGAAGGGTCAGTTGCTATTTTCTTTTGTGGTCTGCCTACACAGCTTTATGAGAGGCAGGGGTGGGAAAATTTCTATCCAGTACTCAGACACATTTTAAGAAGGAAAAGTAAATCAAAATATCTGGAACCTTCATACCCCTATTAATTCACATAATCCTAATTATCCCCAAAGTCCCCATATGTGAATATCATCACTAAATCAGGGATTAGGACTTCAACACATAAAATGAAGGGAGGGGCACAAACAGTAAATCCACACCATTGTACTGGTCCCCCCATATTTGTGTCCTTATTATATTCATTTCACCTCTGATTCCTAGAATCTAAAGCCTTGATCCACCTAAATATAGTACCCATAATCTATGGGCAAAACTCAAGGTACAATTCATCCTGAGGAAGAATTTTTCTTCACCTGTACACATGTGAAACCAGCCAAACTGTGTGCTTCCAAAATGCAGTGATAGGACAGTTATAGGGTAGATGTTCCCATTCCAAGAAGGAAATATTGGAATGAAGGAAGAAAGATATATCTGGCCTAAGCAAGTAATAAAATCTAGCAAGGCCAATTATATTAGATCTTAAAACTCAGAATAACCTTCTTTGAGCTGGGTGTGGTGGGGCACACTTTTAATCTCAGCATTTGGGAGACTGAGAAAGGAGTATTACAGTTCACACACAGCCTCAACTACTTAGTGAGGCCCTTTGCAATTAATGAGACCTTGTTTCAAAATAAAGAATAAAAAATAATGCTGGGGGGTATAGCTTGGAGGTTGAATGCCCCTGAGTTCCATCTTCAGTACTGAAAAAAAATAACCCTCTTTGGTTCAATGTTTTTCCTCTAGGCACTGGGGTAGCATCAGCTTCCAGGTCAGTAGAGAATCCTAATCTCTCTGACTCTAGAAACTCTGCCTCTGAGTAGCTCTGCTGGGCTCTGCTCCCAGATTTTCAGTCAGATGGAGGTGGCCTGGCTCCCCTCTGTGCTCTGGATTAGTGGTGGGTTTAAAGTCCCTGATAGTGTCTGGATTATCTCTAGGATCCTTCCTTTTTCTTGAAAGATAGTATACATTGATGGGTAAATAGTTCTACGATACCATCGTGCAAAAACTAAAAGTCAGGTAGATGTTCTTCATTCACCCCGGGCTTGCCTATCTCCTTTAATAAAAATTATCTGTGTGTCTTCTCATATAATCCCATTTCTGTTCTTGGATTCTCATTCATGATCTCTTATCAAGTGGTTGTTCAACAGCCTTAGTGTTCTATTCAGAATAATATATATTTTGTGACTAATCTCACTTTGCAAAATATTCTCCAGTTCCATCCATTTCCCTGTAAATGACATAATTTTGTTCTTCTTAATGGCTGAGTAAAATTCCACTTTGTACATATCCCATAATTTTGTAATCCGTTCATCTGTTGATGGACATTTGGGCTGGTTCCATAGTTTGGCAATGGTGAATTGTGCAGCTCTGCATTAGTCTCGTGGTTTGGTCTCTATTATTTTTGGGGTAGATACCCAGAAGTAGTATTATTGTATCATATGGTAGGTTCATCCACATTTTTTTGAGAATTCTCCATACTCTTTTTCAAAGTGATTGCACTAATTTACAATTCCACCAACAATGTATTAGAGTTCCCACTTCTCTCTCTACATCCTTGCCAGCATTTTTTGTTGTTTTTGTTTTGAATGATTGCCATTCTACTTGGAATTAGGTGAAATCTCAGGCTAGTTTTGATTTGCATCTCTCTGATTGCTAATAATGTTGAGTGTTTTTATACATTTATTGGCCATTTGTATTTGTTCTTTTGTGAAGTGTCTATTTCACTCACCCATATTTTGATTGGGTTATTTGTTTTCTTAGTGCTACGTTTCTTGAGTTCTCTGTATATTCTAGATATTATTCCTCTATCAAATGAGTAGGTGGCAAAAAATTTCTCCCATTCTGTCAGCTCTCTGTTGAGGTTCTTGATAATTTTCTTTGGTGCACACAAGCTTTTCAGTTTAATACAATCCTATGGATTGGACAGCCTTATAGTTTCTTGTGCCTTTGAAGCCTTGTTGAGAAAGTTTTTACCTGTTCATAAGTGTTGTAGTATTGGACCTATTCCCTGTTCATGGAGCCCCAAAGTCTCTGGTCTAATTTCCAAGTCTTTAATCCAACTTAAATTAACTCATGTACAGGGTGAGAAAGGGGGGTTTATTTCCATTTTTCTGCATATGGTTAACCAATTTTGCCAATAACATTTGTTGAAGAGGCTATCTTTTTTTCCACTGTATGTTCTTGGCCCTTTTGTCAAAAATCAGTTATAAGTGTGTGGATTAGTTTTTGAGTCTTCTATTCTGTGCCATTGGTCTATGTGTCTGATTCTATGACAGTACTATAATGTGTTTTATTATTATTATGGCTTTGTAGTATAGTTTAAAATAAGGTATTGTGATTCTTCCTGCATCTTTTTGTTGCTGAGAATTACTTTAATTATTCAGTTTTTTTTATTGTTCCAAATGAATTTAAGGACTGACCGATTTTTCTAGGTCTGTGAGAAATGGCCTTGGTAATTTAATTGGTATTGCACTGAATCTGTAGATCACTTTTGAAAAAATGGCCATTATTATGATATTTATTCTGCTTATCCATGAACATGGAAGATCTCAATCTTCTGAGGTCTTCTTTGATTCTTTTTTATTGTTTTATAAATTTCTTTGTAGAAGTCTTTTACCTTCTTAATTTTTACTTAAGTATTTTATTTTTTGTGGGATATCCTGAGTGGGAGTGTTTTCTGGATTTCATTTTCAGTGGGTTTATAATTTTTATACAGGAAAGCTACTGATATTTTAAGACGGATTTTGCATCCAGATACTTTGCTGAATTTGTTAATCAGTTCTATAAGCCTTTTGGTTAATTTTGCTGGGTATTCTAAGTATAGTGTCATGTCATCTGCAAATAGTGAAAGTTTGAGTTTTTTTTTTATTTATATTCCTTTGATTTCCTTCTCTTGCCTTATTGTTCTGGCTAAAGTCTCAAGTACTATATTGAAAACAAGTGGTGATAGTCGGTGATAGTCACAAAAAATAAGAAATCAGATGTTCTCCCTAATATGTGGAAGCTAGGGATAAAATAAGTCATAGGAGGAAAATCTAGACAAAGGAGATACTATAGATGATCAAATAAGGTGACCTAACTGAGGGGGATGGGAGAGGAGAAGAGGGAAATTTTCTAATGTACATGATGTAAATTAACAAACACATCAAAGTCAATCACTAAACCAAACATGAAAAGGAAGGGGGAGAGAACAGGGTGGGATTTGGGTAATGGCTAATTGGGTAATGTGTGCATGTATGCCTCTACCATCTTGTACTCCATTTAAATGTATGACTACAATGTGCCAATAAAAAATTTAAAGAAATAAAATAATGGTGTTACATCAAAAAAGAATGTTTTCCTTCCCCTCTTCTTCCTCCTCTACCTCCTCATTCTCTTTCTCTCTTTCCCTCTCTCTCTTTCTCCTCTCTCCCTCTCCCTCCCCCCTCTCTCTCCCTCCCTCCCTCCCTCCCTCCATCCCTCCCTTCATCCCTCTCTCTCTGGACTGAGAGTTTTCCAAGTCTTTAAATTTTGGTTCCTTTAATAATTTCTTTAATTCAGCTCCCTCTATCCTCTATCCTGTATTCGAATCAGTGAATGTGCTCACCATTTCCTTCACCATTTTACTTAGACATCTCCTTAGTTTTTTAAAGTTATATTGGTGCATTGAAATTGTATATCATGGTGATATTCAAAATGATATATTCATACAAGTACACAGCATTTGGTGTGCTTCTCTCCTATTTTACTCCACTTCATCCTCCCTGCACATGTTAGTGAGGTTGGTAGTGACATCTTCATATATGGATATAACACTATTTGAGCTGTTTCCTTCCTCACCTCCCTACGTCCCTATCTCAGTCCACTTCTACTATTCTACTGGTCTCTCTCTTCATTTATCTGAACTTATTTTTGTTTTCTATTTTCTCTCTAGCTACCTTAGTTAACTATTTAAGTTCATTGCTCACAAAACACTAGAAGACACACACAATTCATCCAAGTGTTCTGATCCTTTATAACAAACATCGCCATTTTTCTTGATTCCAATAACATGGTCCTCATTTCCACCTGAGAGCTCACCAGAGCCTCCCTTTGTGTCTGTGTATCTCAAAACTCTTACAGATTATGTTATCACCTAATTACAAAGCAATTTTTACATGTTTATGTATTTGTTTCAACACCACTCCACTTTGAATTAGTCTACTTGAACAACAAATATTTATTTTTTCATAGTTCCAGAGGCTGACAGAAATCCAGAGACTCATGCCAGCTAATGGTATAAGGTGTTGTCTAAATCTAAATTTTCTAGAGCCTTGTAAGTTCTAGTCCAAGGAAAAGGGAAAACTGATATACTAGCTATAACAGGCAAGAAGTTGAAGTTCCCTCTTTCTTAGTCTTTTTCTCTATCTAGGTCTTCAACTAATTACATGAAACTCATCCATGCTAAAGAGAAAGGTAGTTTACTCAGTCTACCCACTAAAATGTTAATCTTATCTAGAAAGACCCTTTTAGACATGCCCAAATATATGACCAAATATTTGGGTACCATATGGCTTAACCAAGTAGGCACATAAAACTATTAAATTTGTGAATGCAAATATTTTCATCTTCTTCATTATGAGTTTCTTTTTCTATAAAACTAGTATAATACTAAAATCAACTGATTGGGTTGCTTTGAATAGTAAATTTCTAAGGCATGTAAAGTACTTAGCAGTGTCCGAGCCACAATGAGGACCTGCTACATGATAGCCATTATTATTTTCACTGGAATGTATACATTGTCAAATAACAAGTCTATGACAAAAGTTAGAGTTTTCATAAATGAATTATATTTACCTCTGATTATTCCTAATGCTGTCATGTCAGGTATCTTAGTTTTGAATATATTATCATAGGACAATATGACCTGCCATTGTACCTTTTTGTTTTGTTTTGTGTCTTGGTACTGGGGATTGAACCTCTATGCTACATCCCAAGTTCTATTTTTATTTTACTTTTTATTTTGGACACGGGGCCTCACTAAGTTGTTGAGAGCCTCTCTAAGTTGTTGAGGCTAACCATGAACTTACAGTTCCCAAGTACTAGAACTATAAGGGTGTGCCACCATGCCTGAAGATTGTACTTTCCGAGAGGTAGATACACACTGGAATCTTGTGCAATGTAATGCTACCTGCAATAGAAATATTAACTAATTTGTTTAAAGTATAGATCCTCAGGCTCCTCACAAAATGCACTATTGTAGTATCACTTAGCTAGGAACCCAGGAATCTGAATTTCTAACCAGGAGCTTTGGGGAATTCTGTAGTACATGAAGTCCTGAGAACAGAACTGCAGGTTACTGATTCATCATTTCCCTCTCTCTGTTTTTATTAAATGCACAGAGACAATGGCATTTTAATATTGTTACCCCACTTGAATTTCTGTTAATATTTTATCCTTTTTCTGTTCCTCCAATCATGTATCGTGTTCTCTTAGGGTGGGGCACAGGGAAGTTTCCTATGCTGGTCAGTCCTTGTGGTCTGGAGCCTTCTCACTCATGCTTGTTTACTGCTACTGAACACATCATCTGCTTGCTACCCTCAACTGTAGCAGACAGCCCTGCTGATTCCCTCCTGATTTATCCTGTATTGTATTACTACTCCCCCCCCCTCTTCTTGGTGATTTAAGGAGCTGTTTTTGTTGTTTCGAGAGCCAACACATCTGTCATATATTTCCCTCCAACTTAAAAACATTGGAAAATCACTGGCTACTGAACAGAAAGTCGTGCCTGCACTGGACGATTATTCCTTTTGTAATTGGCTTTCTCCAAGTGAGACTGGACTTTCTAGGCTTCTGCTCTGTGAGCAGTCACAGTTAGATCATTAAACTCAGAGGAGACAGAGATGCCTCTGAGCCTTTCAGGGTTTGTGCAGGTAACAGATTTCCCTTGGGAGTTAAATCAAATTTGTGATTTATTCATAATTTCTCATTTTTATAGATTAAGAATGTCCACACATCTTGAGACCTGAGCCATGGCTATAATAGAGGAAGTGATATAACACAAAGTATTTTAGCAATGAAGAAACAATAAACAGATTGATCTGCCTCTTTCAGAATTATAAATATAAGGAGTATTTTATTAATAATAAATTATCATAAATTAAGCAAAAATACTAATGATGATGATAATTTGTTGGAGAATGTCAGAAAGCTTCTAGAAATATCAGGCTCAGATCACATGTAAGAACTAAGGGACCCTGTGTATCTTGATTATCTGGCAGAATACAGGCAGGGAAGGAGCAGTGCCATGTTGTTCACAGGTTTGGAACTTCAGGAGAAAACTCCAGGCCAAATTCTGCCAGATGTCCACTCTTCCATTGACAGGAACCCACCCATCTTGGCCTCCATAGTAAAAGTTGCATCTTCTTCCTCTCTATCAAGTTTCTTCCCTACACAAAAACAATGTTGATATTGTGTAGCCCCAAATGATTAAAATCTACCCCAAACATGAGTCCTAATGCCCTCATTTCCAATGCAATAATCATATCCATCAGTTATTGAGGACTGTTAATTTTTCATGCATTGTTATAGATGTTCCTTATGTAGAATCTCTAATCTTTATCACAGCCCTCTAGAACAAAGTTATAGTACAACTAGTCCTCTATGGATTCTCTGTATCTATGGGTTCTGCATCTACAAGGCAACCAACTGCAGAACAAAACTGTAGTTAGGCCTAAATGTTTGTGTCTACTCTGAACATGTGCAGAATTTTTGCATTCATCATTACCTAAATAATACTGAATAAAAAATATCTGCATAGCATTTACATTGTATTATGTATTATCAATCTAGAAGTTATTTAAAATATAGAGTATATGGGATTATGTTCATAGGTTATATGCAAATACTATATTTATTTTGGGGGGGTTATTTATTTATTTATTTATTTATTTTTGGTTCTGGGGATTAAACCCAAGGGCATTCTACCTGTAAGCTACATTCCCAGCCCTGTTTATTTGTTTTTAAATTTCAAAACATGGTTAAGTTGCTAAGGATCTTGCTTTGTGGAGACTGGCCTCATACCTGCTATCCTTCTGTCTCAGCTTCCCAAGTACTGGGATGACAGGCATGAGACACCACATTAGGCTTTATATCATTGTATATGAAAGATTTGAGCATCTGCAAATTTTAAAATTGTCAAGGGTGCTAGGACAAATCCTGAGCGTTGACAATATCTATAACTCTCTATCTCATATATATTTATATAAATGTATGTAATTTACAGATGAAGAAGCTGAATCTCAAAGAGCTCTAGTAACTTACCTCTAGCTGTAGTCAGTGGTGACAGTGAAGAAGCCAGGCTCATCTGACTCTCGAACTCCTGAACTGATTGTTTACTTGAGATGTGGCCACCCCTACAGATGATTGTCATCTCCATTTTTTCCATATATTGCTAATGGGTTAGGTAAATAGGGTTTTTTATCTATTGCATATTCATTTGAGTAATAAAAGGTATTAACAAAATTGTCTTAAGGCTCCCTCCATCCGTAGCAGTGTATGTTTCTGTAACTGTATTCTGATGGCTACCCTTTATGAGTGGTGTGAGTATATAATTACAGAGCATATTTGGACAATGTTGGTGGAAACATTACTGTTATCAAGTGTGACACTGTTTTCTTTGGTCTTATGCAGCTCTCTCTGTAAGATTGTTACTTCTCCCGCCAAATCAGGTCCCTGAAATCTGTTAGCAAACTAAACACAGGCCTGTATGCTTATGGAATTTGCTGCCAAACACAATTCCTGCTGTCTGGTTGGTGACATGCAGATCAACCTTTGATCTTCTAAATGACTACAATTCAGCAGAGAGTCGAGGGAATGTTTCCAAAGAAGAAAGTATATGTGTTCACTGTTTTCACATGAACAAGAGGTGGCTATTCAAATCATCAGTCCTGATATTCTCTGGGGTTTATGTGGTTTTAAATAGTAACTAAAAGCTACTTGGACACTTTTTCAGAACTGTATTCCTGGCTTCAGTTGAACTCCTGTCTGAAATTGCAAATTGGGCTTTAAAAGGCTTAAGTTCTGGGTATGTTTCTTCTTCATGAGAAGCAGTTTATGTTTCATTTCTTTGATTGCACTGTAGATGTGCACTTTGGAGTACCTGTTTGGGGATAAGGATTATATTATTCTTGAGCTTTCAATTATAAAAAAGACAAAATCCTCATCCCAATGCAGGAGGTGGACATCCCCCAAAATAGTGAAAATCCTGGTGATAGGACATTACTTGAATGCCTGGAGAATGTTTTTAAAGAAGAAAACGACTAAGAGTTTGGGCAATAAATTTTTAAAAATCAGAAGAACTTATATCAGAGAGGAATCTTGATTACAGTAATCATATTCAGAAGATAAGGGGAGGTGTTTGAAGGCAGGAGGACAAAGGCTGACAAGGCTAAACACAGGAAGTTCAGGATGATTGTGAGTTACACAGCAAGAATAAGGAGACAGTGAAAGGAGAATTTAAAAAGAGATAAAATGGACTATAACATGAATGTTCATATGTGTCATACAAATGTATTTTGAATATGTGAAAAACCATTGAAAGTTTTCAGTGGAGAGTGATGTGGTCAGATTTGTACTCTAGAATAATCACTGTGTTGACAGTTAGAAGGAATGAATACAGCAGAAGGAAAAGGAGCCCTTATGGATAATCAAATTACAGGTACAATTTTTCCATTTTGGTATTATAAGGGAGTGAGAAGAGACATAATTCTTCATAGTCTCTTTAAAAATATGAAAACTACAAGGGTAATATATAAAAATTTGTGGAAATTTCATTAGGAAATAATTATGGTGGTTACTTTCTTTGACTAGTACATTTTTTTTAATAAAAGGTAAGCCAGGAGGCCAGTATCATATATCTTGGCTTTTTAATACTTAAATTTTCTATATCATGAGCCATATTTTATCCTCTAGTTCATAAACCGGTAATCAACTCCATCTTCAATTATGTGAGCTCTTAAGTTGTTAAAGGATTTTATTTCTTATTGAAGATTTTTCACTTTAGTTCTCTAGCCACTGAGAAGGCTAATTTAATACTATATTCAAGAACTGCTCTCAAACATCTATCATGTATCATTGAGCTGGGTAAGAAGATACGGATGTGGACAAGACCTGTCAAAATGAATAAGTGTTTTATTAAGCTGTTCTATTTCTCATACAAGCCAATGAAAAAACAATGAGCAACTCTTCAGTGCTAAAACAGGAAAATATGAAAACCATCCCAGCTTACTCCATCACCATGGTTTCATCATCTATTACACACTAAAACAAACATAGCCACTGACTCTAACCCTTAATGAGCATATGTGACTCTGATAATATTTATCAGCTTTATTTGTTTGAGGCCAACTGAAATGAAAAGAAAATAGTGCAGTGTGGGTCATTAGTCTCTTCTGATGTGCGCTTTTATTCTAAGGGAAACATTAGTGGCCTATTTTTAGCAAGTACCTTCAACCACTAAAATGATAATGGCCCAAAGTGTAATCCTGGGGTGAAAAACAGAAATTTCCAGATTTCTTGCTCCTCTGTTCTACGGTCACAGGGAATCTATCAGCCCTGTCATTTCTCTTCAACATCCAGAGATGTTTCACATCACACCATTATGCAATCCTCCCCAGCCAGGCTGCCTTCACTTTCTTTTTTTTTTTTTTTAACCTCAAACTCCTCCAAGACAAGAAGAATGAAAAAGGTTATCTCCTCCTGGAAGACATTCCTACATTAAATCTTTTATTCACAAGTGTTATCACTAGGACCTAGTATTATTTGCATTGACTCAGTCTGTTTATGTTTTCCCCTTACTCAAACATGTTTAAAATTTCATACACAGATGATAGGGGCAAGACATTGGAGTTGGCCCCATGGTAATGGCATCTGTAGGAAGTGAAGAGTTGATGAAGAAGCTATAGTTTCTTCCCTGCAGGGCTACACGACCCAGTAGGAAAACTATGACATATTAATAAGGTTCAAAAGTGAATCTGTTGGCTCAAAGGACAAGGAATTCTATGATCCTGGGGAAAGCAGTCAGAGATAGCTTTGTGGAAGAGATGCCATGACAGCTGGCTTTTAAGGGTTAATATGATTTGAGGAAGCACTGATGGAGACAGAGACCATCCAACCATTAGCCAAGTGATAAATAGAATAAATGGAAAGCATTTACACGTTGATTTCTTGGCATTCCAACATGGATTTCAGGCATTTGTTGGATATTCCTACCCGAGACAGCAACTTACTTAGATCAGGAACCATAACTTTACATGTTATTTATTATTCCCATAGAGTAGCTTATGGTAATAAAATAAATACTTTGTTGATGATCTGGGGCCCATGCAGAAATAATTCTTATAAATTAGAGGTTGACTGATACCCTGTGAAATTTTTCTCTCTCTTCCATTTCCTCCTTTTCTGGGAAAGAAAATTTTGAGGAAAGTGGGGCAGATCCTGGGAGTAGGTAGAAGGAAGCCTTATCTTTTGAGATGGTTTCATTGTGTGAGCTCCCCTCCCCCAGAGAGTATATATGTAACAGGTGCTCCACAATCATAATAGACTGGGTTTGTCCATCTTCTGTAACTCTTTAGTTATTAGTAAAGCCTAATATTTTATTCTTAAAAAGTTTCCAAACTTGTTTTCAAGTAAGCAAAGAAACAACTAGATGGAGGCATCTTATTTTTTATTATTTATTTATTTATTCATTCATTCATTTATTTGGTGGTACTGAGGTTCCTGGAAGCCCTTCTACTTCCGAACTACACTCCCAGACCTATTTTTTAATATTTTTATTTGGAAACAGGGTCTCTTAAGCCAGTGTGGCTGGCTTCGAACCTGCGTGATCCTCCTGTCTCTGCCTCCCAAGCATGGGGATTACAAGCATGCACCATCACGCCTGGCCCACAAGACTTCTTATTTAAATGTGTGCACATGTGTGAAAGGCCAAGAGGAAGTACTGAATCATCCCTGGGTGGAGGTAAGACTTGATGTGGTAAAGAATGTGTGTGTGTGTGTGTGTGTGTGTGTGTGTGTGTGTGTGTGTGTGTATGAGAGAGACAGAGAGAGAGAGAGACATTGAACACACTTTGGGCAAATAAATGATAACAGATTCTAAGACTAACAAGTATCAGAGGAAACTCTCTCTTACAGGTAACATCTGAGAATGGGTAGCTTGTAGTTTCTTCAGGCAGTTTGCATCCCAGATGTTGGTGGTGGGGAAAAGACACCCTCCCATGGGCCTATGGAATGTGTGAGAACTGTCCCAATGTTCTGAAAAGGTTTTCTCTGAAAGGAGGGGGTGTAGAAACCTTGTATGTAGTAATTCTGGTTGCAATGGAAAGAGATTTAGCTTCAGAGAGAGCTTCAAATCCTGGCTTCAAATCTCAAGTATAACCCAACTTAGTAGAAATTATTAGTTCTTTATAGCCTCAGTTTCATTACTTGTCAAGCAGAGACAAGAAGCCATCTCTACCAAGCCGTCTTTGAATTCTCAATTTGTGAGAATTCAAAGACCAAGAGTTCTGTGAGATCTGATTGTTGTGAAAGCCCATGGGAGGGAGTCTTTTCCCCACCACCAACATCTGGGGTGCAAACTGCTTGAAGAAACTACAAGCTACCCATTCTCAGATGGAAGAGAGTGTTTCCCCTCTGATACTTGTTAGTCATAGAATCTGTTATCGTTTATTTGCCCAAAGTGTGTTGTGTGTTTAATGCCGATATCACACACACACACACACACACACACACACACACACACACACACACACACGTCTTTACCGCATCAGGTCTTATCTCCAGGACAGAAAGGAGTAAAAATATGAAAGAGGAATTAGAGCAAGAATGTCCCTGTATGCAAGCTCAGGAGAAATCAATTGTCTGGCATTAGCTTCTCAAGTTGGATTTTGATAACATGTAGATTCTCATCTGAGAGTTCTTGGATGAGTCCTGAGTTTTTGTATTTCTTACTGGCCCCCACTTTCTGGTGATACTGCCCTTCAGGCTTGTGAAACACTGGGTAAAATACTTCAGATCACTCTTAAAGATGAACCTCATTGCTCTTAGTTTTATTCCCTGGAAGCCCCCACTAGTACCCACTAAATTTTAAGCTCTTCCAGGCAATTCTAGATGTATTCAGTGTTCTGTGCCTTGTATTTGCTTAGTGTATACAGAAAGTGCAAGGGATACCCGCTCACCATCACCTCTGCTTATCCTGCACAACCGAATGAGCTGGAGAGTTCTTTAGAGAAGGAGATGAGCTTAAAGTTAGGAAACATTGGTGGAATCCTGGCCACAGCTTGGGTGGAGGGCTTGTCTGGAGGGATGGTGAGAAATGAGAGGTTCTTGGTGTCACCCAGCCCTTGGTACTGTTGAAAGTTCACATCTCCCCACACAGGAAACAGCTTCATTTGCAGTTTCTTTCATGAACTTTCTCCAGGGAAAGAAAATTACTCCCTGGTAGGAGATAGATAAGAAGTGACTTGTTTCTCAGAGGCAAGCATTTTCCATGTTGCAGAATTCACTTCCAGGGCTCTGCACCGTCTAGTGGCGATTGAAGAGCAGTAAATTCAGAGTTAGGAGAGTTGAGCACTCTGAAATACCTGCTCAGATCCTTGAACAAACGATCTGACCTCCCTGAGACCTCAGGTGCCGTCTCTAAGATGCAGATTTCCAAGTGGTAGAAGTTTTCTAACAATTCTATTATAAAGAGCAAGTGAGAAAATATTTGAAAGAATTTTAAAACAAAAGTAAAAAAATTATTGTGTAATTGTAAAGATAATAAAACAAGAGTTCCAAGGTAGCTTAGCTACCCAATTTTACAACTGTAAAATTATGTCTAAGACTCTAGATCCTAGTCACGTGGGACCAAGTATAACTGAGTAAGGAGGAACACAGAGAGAATCGTGAAAAGGTGCTCAGGAAATCTATCATGCTCTCCATGCTCCATGCTGCTTCTTGTAGTGTCATAATTTCTGGACCCAAGGATAGGAGGCAGATGAGGACAGGGTCAACCAAGGCATAACTCCACATGGTGCACCTGCTGGATCCTTCAGAAATGGAGTATGTGTTTCACTTTGAGTTAACTAATCTTATTTTAATAAAGCACATTTGAGCAAGATCATGGAGTCTGGTCTCTATTCTTGTTAATACTAGAGTGAAAATACTTCAAAAATTCAATATAGGAAGAGAAAAGAACAAAGAAAATATCCATATTCCTCTTTCCTCAAAGAATTGTACCCATATGGAAGCCTGCCCACTAATATCATCCTTTCTAACTCCTTGATCATAATTAACAATTAATGCATCTCATGTTATAATTCTAAAGAAAGTGGAGCACACACTGTGGATAGGTTTCTTGACATTTTAGAAAACAAACAGAAACAACTCAGAAGCCACCTGGCATCCAGAGCAGATCTGGAACATGGCAAATGTACAGAAAGCAGTCACTGGACGACACTTCCTATGTCTTTGTCCATGTGATCCAGCAATCAAATCTTCCATCAAATTTCATGCTCAGTACAGTTCTGATAGGCAATGAAACTGGAGATGCTGAGAATAAAGAGTGCATCTCTAGGGGCTGGAATAAAAATGATGAAGTCAATTGATCAGAGGAGAGCTTTTTCATTTAGCCATTAGATTCTGCCTAAAAGTTATCTTTTTGGTGTAGCTTTCTCTGATACCTATTAAGCAAATTAACAACCACCTTTAAGATACATAACACATTTTATCTCCTCCCCAAAACTCTTAGCACTTGGCATTTTATACATTTTTAAAATTTTTTCTTTCAGTACTCCAAAAAAGTGCCATGAAAGAAAAGATTTGTTTACTGTTAGATATCCATCACTTAGCCTGACTTGAAAAATAAGTGCTCAATAAATATTTCTGAAAAGAGGATGCCCTGGGTCATATCTTGTTCAGTATTCCTAATAATTCCCCTACTTAGGGTTTTATATTCTTGTTTCCCCCCTACTTTCTTCAATAATTTTTCAGCCTATTGCTTTTGTCATCATCATATAATATGTATTTGCATGTTTATACATGGAGAGTTTGAAGACAAATGGCCCTCCGTAGCAGCACCCTCCTAGCACCATACCTGTGGGCACAGGAAGGGCCAGGAATTGCACTTCAAGCTGTAAATTTTATACACTCATTCAGAAAGATTGTATCCTTCATGAAATCCACTTCTCAAAATATGTTTCTCTTTAGGACATTTATGAGAAGGGACTGGGTTAGTTGAATAAAAGGAAAATCACCAAATCACTTTTATGATGATTTCATACATCGGGGGCAAAGGCATACTGGTGTTCTAACCCCTTGAATTGCTTAGTGGCTTTTAAGTGGCAGGAAACATGTTTCTTCAGTGTGAGCAAGTTTGTCCCAGATGGGGAAATATCTTTAGGAAACGTCTGACATATAATAGGCACTCAAAAGTTTTGGAAGGAATGCATAGAGATGAAATCCCTTTGGCTGCTCCCTCTCTCCCTCCTATGTTGGTGGCTTGAATTTTGGGGATTTGTGGTAGAGTTAAGTACATGTCCATACTTTTTTCTCCGAAGCCCAGCTGTCACTGTGTAGCCTCTGTCTTCCTGTACATAAAACATTCTCTGTGCATCTGGAGACTCGAAGAAAGGACCCCGCCAGTCTGCACATGAAATTTGTAGTGTTCAGCTTCTGCACCTGTGGTCGGAGTGATCTGGAATATATTTGCGTTTCCCGGTCACAGTTGGAGCAGTGAGATTTGACCTTTAGAAGGCAGTGGTTTGTTGAGAGCCTGTTCTTAGTTCTTTTTAAATCATGTACACATTGCAAGAACTGGACACCTCTGCCTACTGAAGGCTGAAGGAATGTGCCTTAAAGCCAAGTCTAGACTGAATTCCTAGGCAGGGGAATCAGTAGGGACAGGGGAAAACGTCACACGGTCCATGCCAACTTTCTGTCTTGCAATTTTACCACTTTTGTGCTTCTGGATTTTAGCCAACAGGAGAGAGAGAAGATTTATTTGCCAAGAATGACCATAACAAGTGTGTTGGGGTTTCCACTGGAGGTTAATTTAAATGTTCTACCTTCCTTCACCTCCTCATTCGAGGTGTGTTATGTTTCCCAAAGCAGCTCTGAGGTTTTCCAGGCCTCTAGTTTACTGAGGGAAGAAGCAAGGGGAGGCCGAACTATTTGCTGTCATTTCTTCCTTTATAGACACCTGTAATCAATCATCAGATGAATAGGGATTTAGGGCAACAATTGAATTAGGAAAGTACTAATCCTAACTGTCAGTGTGATGAGTAAAATAGAGAATGGGAAGAGGGAGACAAGGAGATTAGCCTTTTGTAATCTCTGCATATTCTCCACGCAGCTTAGCAACTCAAGGCCAAGCCGGCTCTCAGCCACACAGCTGGCACCCCATTAAAAGCTGGCACCCCAAACCCTCACATGGCCCATATCCTTTCTTTTAAACTGCTGGTCTCCACCCATTCCAAACTCCATGACTTGAGAAAAACATTCTCCATGCATCAAGCCTCTGATACTTTCTTATATAGGTTCTTCTCTTCCCTTCATGTCACTAATAACTCTGCCATGAAGTCTTGCTGTCTTAATCCCTGTTCCATTCCTATGCATGTACACTGCTGACCTTCACCTAGAACCCCTGCCTGCTCTAGCCATGTTCTTCAACTCAGGCTACTCTCAACCCCATTTCCTAACTTCAGCCAGCACCATGGATCTACCAAATGCATCCAGTCTTGCTCTTTCCTGCCTAATATTACAACCTTTGATCATACTGGATAATTTATGGTCTACCCATCCACCCTCCATCTACACGCCTACCAAACCATGACCTTGTACCTTTGTTCAGTCCACTTCCTTGGCATTCCCAATTGTTTCATTTGGATTCACTTTTCAAGACATAGATCAGGTTGTATTTCCTGGAGGTCTTCCCAAATGTATTGCCGTTGGCCCAAACCTCTGCTCAATGTGCTTAGAACTTTCTATGTCATTTGGGGATATGAAATGCTATCTTCTCCATAAACTCTCAGATCCTGAACAGTAGGATTGCATCTACAATGCCTGGCTAAGACTTGCAATACCATAGGTGCTCAAGAAATCTGTTAATCTCCTGTTACTAGCTTCACTTTCCCTCAAACCAGTGTTCTTGATATTGATCCCTTGACTTGCTTTATTTTACTTCCTGTCTGGATATATGGGTAGACTCTCTCTCCCATTGGTGTTGACCCTGGGGTCCTGGTGAGCAACCGTCTTGCTGAATGCTGACGCCACTTCCTAGGGAATCTCTCAGTGGTCTTGAGGTTCAGTCCTGGGTTTCCAGCTTGAGTTCTTTCAGTGACCTCTGTAGTTCTGAGAAGCTTTTTCAATGAGAATTGAATTCCAGAATGACTTTGAAACTAAGTGTGGTTGTAATCACTATTAAATTAGAGACTCCAGAATTAATCAGAGAGAAACATACTTGTGAAAGATCACAACCTTAGGACATTGCATAAGTACAAAGGTTGGTTTTATTTGGAAACTTTAGTTGACCTAGTGCCTACTTGTTACAAATTAGTATTTGTTCTGAATTCTGGTTAAATATTTGCATCACCTAGGGGGCTTTTATAAAAACCAATATTCAGGTACAACCCACCAAATTTGTATTTAAATGGTCCTGGTATATCTGGTATATCCTGGTTTTAGGGTACTAGTAAACCCACCATCCCCACTCTGTGATGTTTTGAGAATTCAGAATTAAGAAGAATCCATGTATAGGGGGACTTTTTCTCCTTTTGAGTTCGTGAAATCTCTGTTTCCATATTCCTAGAGCAAGTTATTTTTCATTGTGCTCTAACTACAGTGGATTTCACAACACTTTAGGCAAATTTTCTCGAGCACTGCTTCAAATGATTTCTCTACTTGGGATTTTACTATGTGATAAATTTGTTTAAAAGAGGGGGAAAAAGAGCATGATGGTCATATTTATATTTCAGTAGCTATCAATTTCATCACAGATACACACACATATACCCAAAGGAAGCGTAGCACGCTATGTGCATCCCTCCATAGACTGAGGCATGGAGGAACCACCACACTGTGACCTGCTGATGTGACACAATTCCATCTTTGACTCTGACTTAGGAATCTGGGAGACTGGCCTTCCCAAAATCAAGGAGGACAGCTTCCAGAGTGAGGAGGCTGCCTAGAAAACATACTTTTCTGTACTTACAGAATTTTCTTTCTTTTTTCTTTTTAAAACATTCTCTATTCCTAAAGAATGATAAATTATCAATTAGGAAATTAAAAGATACAAGAACCTTTGGAACCATAACTTAAAAATCTTTTTGTTTCATTTTTCAACTCTTATGCCTGCTATACTGGAGTTATAAGAGCAACATTTCTGTGCTCAAATCTCTTTCTGTCCTTAGAAAACAATGACCTTTAGAAAGATGTATGCCTGCCGAGGTTAAGCCAGGTGTTGGAGGCATTCTTCATATCTGATTTAGAAACTGTAGATATCATGACTTAGTGTTTTAAATGCAGGTAGGGAGGCAGGTGTGGTGGTACATGCCTGTAATTACAATACTTCAATACTTGAGAGGCCAAAACAGTAAAACCGTGGGTTCAAATCTAGCCTCAGCAAGTTAGCAAGACCCTCAGTAACTTAACAAGACCCTGCTTTAAAATAAAAATAAAAAATAAAAAAACTGGGGCATATTGTTAGTGTGTGTGTGTGTGTGTGTGTGTGTGTGTGTGTGTGTGTACACAGGTGTGCACATTACTGGGGACTGAACCCAGGGGCATTCTGCCTCTGAGCTGCATCCCCAGCCCTATTTTATTTTATATTTTTAGAAAGGCTCTCACTAAGTTGTGAAGGACCTCGCTAAGTTTCTGAGGCTGGCCAAGAACCTGCAATCTTCCTGTTTAAGCTTCCCAAGTACTAGGATTACAGGCATGAACCACCTGGCCTGGCCTGGGGTATATGTAGTAGACAGAGTGTCTACACTCATTCAATACCTCATACAATAACAACAACCAGGGTACACCAGGTAGAAGTGGTAACTTGGACATAGTTGGCCCTAAATAAATGTTAAATAAAACAAAGTAAATATAATAGGATGTTGCAATTTTTGTCTCTTTATGTTACTTCTCATATGTAACAAAGCCTTTCCTCCTCAATACTAGTAAGGTAAGAAATTCTAAAGTTTCTTTCTCAAAAATGTTTTGTGGGGTACAAGCTCTCCAGTAGCATGACTATAGTAGGACTTTCATGGGTCTCATTCTAAAACTTTTGCCTTCCTTGGCTCTTTCCTCCATTAAAAATAATTAAATTACATTTTATGGTTGCTTTGTTATAAAGGTTTATTACAAGCTGTCATATATTCATTATTATATTCTTTTTTCTTATTTTAAAAGAAACTTAAATTAAAACATTTTATTTGGCTCCTAAATATATTATGGACTCTGAGCACTGGGCTCATAGATAAATCAGCCCTCTCTTATTGAAAAAGCTTGCATTTTGCTAGCAAATTTTTTCTCCAGAAGAAGAAGAAAATATTTTATTTTGTTTTGCTTTGCTTTTAAGATTTGGGAGAAGGCAGATTTCACAGTGAAATTATAAGTCAAATTTCAAGCACTAAACAAGTTCTTATTAAGCATCACTATCTTGCTGTGTGTATATGTATGTGTACTTCATTATAGTTACACATACACAGGCACTTAAATTGGTCTCGATGGTAGGAGTTTGCAATCTGGTTGATATGTCCATAATTTGTCCATACCCCAAATGTTTTCCTACAAAGAGCCAGGCATTAAATGAATTTTAGTTCTAGGCTCTGCAATTACAGTTCCTTGATTGCAAGCAACAAAGTTAGACTCTGCTTAACTCGGTTCTTTTTATAAAAGAATTTTAGCAGAAAGATACTAGAGAGCTCTGAGAATTAAGGAAAAATAACTCTTTCTTTGTAATTGTTCTTGAAGATGTTATTTGTGCTTTGTAAGCCAGGATAAGAAATTTGGATTTAATAGCAATGTGTAAGGAAGCCAGTAGATGGACTTACAAGATGGAAATGTGTGATTTGATTCATATTTTCAAATGTAAGAAGAAAAATTATATGTGTGTGGGATGAAATCAGGGTAAGTTAGTAGACAAACTTCTCATTTCAGTGAGAAGTAGGCAATGTCCATCTGGGGAGGTAAAAGCCCAACATGAGTTGAAGATTAGGAAAGGGAAAGGCATCCAAGGACAGCATCTAGGATTTTGGCTACAGGGCTTTGGACTTGACCACCTGGGTTTTTACTACCTAGAGAGTGAGGCCATCTACTGAGAACACATTCAAAACTAAGATAAAAAAAAAACATGTTTGAAAATGAGGTCAAAATTATAGTTATGGAAGTTTAAGGTGCTTATTAGTTACACAAAGTAAGATTACAACTTAGAAGTAGAGAGCCGAGTCTGGAGTGTGTGGAAAACCTGGGCCTAGGAACATCTATTTTCAACTTTCATATAATTTGATGCTTAAAGTGATAGTTCTGATGAAAAATGTTGCTAGAGAAGAGAGGGGGTCTCAGATAGAGCTCCCAAGTGGGCACTGCAACTTTTACAGATCATTCAGGTAAAGGGAGAGTATGGTGTCACAGGAAATCAAAGGAAGATGCTTAAAATCCTGCTGATACGAAAGATGAAGAGAAAGGTAACCAAGGGATCTGGTGGCCAGAAAGTCCATGGACCTTAGAAGTATGGTGGGAAGACAAGTCTTACTGGAATGAGTTGTGGAATAGTTGAAAATCTACTTATAAAAATGAGAATTCGAGAATGGGATGTTAGATGGATGGTGTCTCATTTAAGGCAACTATAGGGAAGTGCTATAAACTAAGAAGTGTATAAATAAGAGAAAGTTATTTCTCATAGTTTTGGAGTATGGACATTCAAAATCAAGATGCCAGCATGGCTGGGTTCTGGTAAGAGCCTGAAGACTACAGATTTCTCTTGTGTCCTCGCGTGGCAGATAGAGGAAGAGAAAGTTCAGTGGGATCTCTTTATAAGGAGCTAATTCATTCATGAAGGCTCCACCTACATGACTTAACTACTTCCCAAGGGTCCCATTTCCTGTTTTAACATATTGGGGGATTATTAAGGTCTTGTTCTAATCATTTTGAGGGGACAGACATTCAGTCCATGACAGGGTCATAGCTTCAAAACTAAGTTGAAGGTTTCTTACTTGTCTGCTGATGGCAGGGATCCTGTAGAGAGGGAGAATTTAATGAATTAGCAAAGCAGGCACCAAGCTTTTGAAAGGACAAGAAGGACATGAGATCTGGTTCCATATGTTAACAACTACCTTTTGATGGGAATAGGAACTGCATCCCTTGTGAAAAGACAGAGAGCAAAAGGCAGGCAGGTGAGTGAATATGGTGGGCAAAAGATGGAAAGGAGTATTAGGATACAAGAGAGACTTCAGATCATAGAGGAGAGACCTCAGTGGAGCCAGGGAGGAGATATAAGGGTAGGGGAGGAGTAAGACTGAGGTTCGTTAATGTAAATACTAACATAGACTATGAGAATACATGGGCATATATACCAACATCAATCTGGGTACTCTGCATTGAGAAAGAGGGAAATGGGGAGGAAGGGGGGAACCAAGAACTATGGGCATGTATGTTATTGTCAACATGATTTATATCATAATGTGAGACTACAAGGCACCAATAAAAGCAAGCATGGGAGTGTGTGTGTGTGTGTGTGTGTGTGTGCGCGTGCGCATGCACAGACACACACACATACAAAAATGGAAAGGCACCTAGCCAACCAAATACTTGATTTCCCAGTAATGAAGCAAGGCCATCATATAAGGTTGAGGATGGTAGTGGTGATGAAGACTGGAGGGCAGAACAGTAAAAAGCAAACAAACAAACAAACAGACAAACAAAAAACCAAGGGGAGCATCTATAAAAACAGACAGGAGAACAAAATACATGTTGGGATGCCTGGTACAGCTTAGTGTCCATCTGATATTTATCATCATGAAATATACTAGGTCATTGATTATACATACATATATATATATATATGCTCAGCAATGTTTAGCAGCACAGGGAAAAAAGTCTCAGCAGCTACTCATCATCATCATCATCATCATCATCATCATCAATATATTTCAAATGCTTTTATGTTTCAGATACCCTTTAAAATATTAAACAAAAATGATTTATGTCTTACAACTACAGTACTTTATAATTAATGAAATTTTATTCTAGGGGAAAAAAACTGAGCCACAGACAGATTAAATAATTTGTTCAAAGTTACAAAGTTTTGAATTACAGATTCTGATAATTACACTTAGAAGACCAAATTTCTCATGTTTGAAGTCCTATTAGTAGGATAAATAAGCCTAAAGCATACGAAGCATCCAGCACAGTGCTCTCCTTTGGGAGAAAATGACTGTTAGCTATAGAGAGCAGCACATCTATCACACAGAGTTTAAAAGAGCCGTATATATTAAATTCTCAACCTGGTATCTGAAATTTAATAAATGGTAGTGCATTTCTACTCTGTATTCCCTCCATGAACCCAGGTCATACATAGTCTGACAGTTCTCGATCAGAGAACTGTGTTGCCACTGGAGGCCACGAGGTGGCGCCACCAAAGAGCAAGTCTGTTCCATTTACCTTCAAATTTAATTCAGATACAGGTGGGCAAGCAGAAGCTGGACCTTGACAAGCAAAAGAAGAGTTGTCATAAATAAATAAACAGATGGATAGAGAAAGGGATAGGGTTGCGTTTAAAGCATATATTTGGGTAAGCAAATAAAACAAAGAGCATGTATATCCAAAGAGACTCTGTTAATTTGATAGGCAGGCAACAGGGGCCAATGCAAATTTCCTGTGTTTGAAAGCTAAATAAAACAGAAATCTTGCCTACTTTCTCAAAACCAAGCTACATTTCAAATCGTTAAACCCAGGGATCAGACAGAATTTTGAGTAGTCGCACCAGTGTGTGTGTGTGTGTGTGTGTGTGTGTGTGTGTGTGTGTGTGTTTGTGTGTACACACACCCTTTTCATGCCTCCAGCACAGGTAATGGATATGCAGAGCTGTAACTCAGTAAGGTCTGGGTCCCTCCACCTCCAGCCCAGCCCAACCTATAATTTGATAGCTATCTCTCTAGCTGCCAACTTCATCCAAAATCAACAAATGAAAACACCTACTGTTCCAAGGAGCATTGCCTCATGAGGAGACTATCCCAGGTATCCTCCTCTGTGCAACACCTGCATTCCAGGCGCTTCTCTCTGAATGGCAACAGCCAGCGACAGAAAGAGTTCAGCATGTTTTGCTTATCTTTCTTTCCCTCGGAGGAGTGACATAATGCGATTGAAATCTCCGCCTGTTTATTGTACCATCACCTTTAGCTCTATGACTCTATGGTATTTCAGAAAAGGTATAGGTCGAATTAAAATTAAAACTCACCTTACCATCTTATCATGGCCTTTGGGCACATTTTCCAAGTTTCACCCTCCCCATTCCTGGGCATCTTTATGTCTTTCTATTGCTTCCTGGATCGCCCCACCAAGGCCATATGTATCTGCTTGTAGCCAGTGCAACTGAGCTCCCCAAACACAGATTCCCATGAAAACTGAACAAAAGAGGAGGGAGAGGCAGAGCATGTTAAATGTCTCATTAGGCCTTCTGTCTGATTCTCATTAGATTCGCTGACTGCTTCTCATTAGGCCCATTGCCTCAACTTCTTTCAGGCCCTGAATATGTAGGCCAGTGCTTATTGTCATGGTTGGTCGAGAAGATCTATTTCATTTATTCATAAATTGAATGTGGCTTCTGAAAAGTCCCAGGCAATTTCTTTTGGCAAAATTAAGACAGCCTTATTGTTGGTATTTGCTATTCTTCGAGCAATCCTAAGCCGGGTGGGCAGAAGAAATAATTTAAAAAACCCAGCACAAAACTTCAAATACTGCTGCAGATTTGGGGCACTAGGAGATAATTGTTGCAGCCAAAAGGCCAGCCTCATGTGCGGACATCTACCCTGGGATGCACGATGAGCAAAGTCACAAATACTACAGGGTTCAGAAAGTAACCACCACTGCATATGTAACAAAATGCCCAGTGGGTGGGGTATGGCAAAGGAGAGCTGTTGCAATTCCTGCCCTCCCTGTCATTTGTGAACATGCACATGGTGTGCTGAATTAAGAGACAAATGATAACGTGGAAGAGCCACTGAACAGTTGAACATTCTGAAAATTATGAGTATAGTTCACTAACCTGATGATATCTGTTACATCTCAATATTCTTCTCCCTAAAAGAAGTGGCTGATGAAGAAATGTCTCAAGATATGGTGAGCAGTTAAAGGAATCTAGAGATGCTATATAAATCATCATGTAGTAGATAATGCCAGTTAAGTATCACACAAAATACATACTTCCAGTGGTGAAAACAAGCAATGATATGCATTTTCCTCCAAAGTACTAAGCAGATGTGCACACTTCCAATGTTCTCTCTCTGCTCTTTGTTTCCATCTTGATGTTTGAGTTTCTCATTTAGGGAGCATAATATGGATCCAGCCTGCCTTGAGAGTCATCTGATTCCCCAGATCAGAGAGGGAGTTTACATGAGATTTCCAATTGTTTATTTGCTGGACAAAAAAAATTAAATGAGATTTAGTAACTTTTCAAGATCAAATGTGTTTCTCTTGACTGAAGGTATGATACGTGTTTGGTATAGACCTATAGCAGGAGGTTGGACTGCCCCCAAAACCTTTGAAATTGAATATCAATATAAAATGAAACTTTTTTCCACCCCATTCCTCCACCCACAGGGGAGAGAAAAGAAGTATCCATATAAGGCCTTCTCCTCCTTCAGGAAGCAAGACGGGTATTCCCCAAGGAGGATGAAGGGCCATGACTCACCAAGGAGACAGAGGGTGGGGTCCTTTCCAGACATGTCCCGGCTGTTCCATAGCCAGAAAGACATGGTTTTGCATGTTCCGTTTAAGTTTGCAATGTCCATTTTGAAGATAGCACTGAAATCATGGTTTTACTCTGTGTTATATGAAGAATTTCTACCTTGATACATAGTCTTATCAATGACCTTACATATTTTTAAGTCTGCTGATTTTGTATCAGGCCAAAAAGAAAGTACATAAAAATTGGAGACTAGAACTCGCTGTTAGGGAAGGGCACAGTCATTGCAAAGATGCTTCTATGTGCTTCTATGTGGATATTCCCTCCACATACAGACACAAACCCACAGCACTGACTTCTAAGCAAGTCTCAGCATCACTGGTGAGCTGCCCTTGTTCTCTCATACTCTCACTTTGGAGGACTTGAACTCTGAACATCCCAGGAAATGTGTGTCACAGGCTGCAAAGTTCATTCACAATTCTCCCAAACAAAACTTTTGTCTTCCAGTTGGCTCCCAAAGTACACTGTTTAGTGAAGCTCTTCTAAGATGGCAGGTCTCTGAGAATTAATATTTGAAAAAGGCATACTTATTGGTACCTGGGAGCCATGATTCTGGGGATGACATACAAATTTTGGCTTCAAAGCTCTTTAGCGAAAAGCCACTTCAGAGACAGGCTGGAACAATGGGCTGAAAATGATCTTGGCCTTTCAAGTGCTTTATCCTATCCAAAGTTTTAGTGCGAGAACCTGATCTCCCAGAAAGTATTTCTTTTATTGCCAACCAGAGAGAATCACTGACAAAACTAATTAAAGAATTTGAACCTCATTCCCTCTTTGGTTAGCTGACCCTCAACCAGGGGCTGGACTCCAAACAAAGGCGCTCTGAGCCAACAAGATATAGAATGTGAGGCTCTCACCAGGGGAAGGAAAGCTGCACGCTCTCATTCTGCTCTTTGAAAGAGCTACTTGAGCGCAAAATACCTCACTCCTTTTTTTTTACAATGGAAAAAGATTTGAGTTGCCATCAGAAATAATGAAGTTTGAAGTTCCTGAAAGTTATTCATTTATTGGACTCGACTTTCCACCCTTCCCTTGAATTCCAGGAGCCAGGTCAACACAGTGAATTCTCATGGAAAATTAAGTACTTCTGCAAAGGTGCTTAAAGAAATATGCTTGTTTCAGGTTTCAGACTCTCAAGGGGATGGTGGTCATTGATTTCCAGTCTTAAGACAACGATAAAGACTTCCAGATATGAATGGGCTTGTATGGAACCCAGCCAGTCTACCTGAAAGGCCTCTTGCTGGAAAATACTTGGTCTGGTCCTGGATATTCACCCTTCTCCTTTATTTTCCCTCCACATTAAAGATTGCATCACTTGGCAGTGATTGTAATGATCACATGGAATGGCATTTATTGATTGAATATCTTGGCTGATTGAAGAGTAACTATTTTAAGATTGTGAAATGGTTTCTGAAAGCGACACAATGATTCGCTAAAGTGAAGGGCTCTATTATATATCTTTGTTAGCTGGTTACGTAGCAGACATAAATTTAAAGCAGAGGAGCCTCAGGGAGGTTCCTGGAAAACAAGTTTAACTTCATTGATATGAAAAAACATTAGGCTTAGGGAATCATAACTGATTTTTTAAATGAAGGAACAGAAACAAATGCTATTTAAAGTGTACTTATTTGTGTTTTAACTTTTTGAGAGCCATCATATAAAGACAAGGTTGGATCTCATTTCTAAAGTAGTACACTGACCTGATCTAGTGTCATACTGCCTTTGGGTGTGGAGGATTCTGTTTCATCAACAGAGATTGCCCACATTGAACAGGCTTTTCCAAAAGGTTTTACATCACAACCTCCTTAATCCAGAGCAACACTGCTTCTGTAATATAAACACGGGTAGATACACGTATATATACTCAGAGCAGAATGGGGACTCATGAGCTGTATTCTCGATCTTGCAGAGAGCATTGCTCCTGCTGGGTGCACGTTTTAAGAGATCACCCTGTGAACCAGATGCAACACTTTGGCACCTCATTCATCTAATTTCCTCACTCTGGAGACCTAATCATCAATGCCAGATTGATTCTCTTACAAATGACCAAAGACTTGACTTTGAACTCTTGGTTAAAGATTTAATGTACAGTAATCAATGAGTGAAACGACATTATGCAAGCCCAGAAATATGCAAAATGTAGGAAGGAAACGGGGAAATTCACATTCTTAAATTATTTCACCATGAGAGCATGGAATTTGCTAAAAGGAAAGGCTTCTGTGACAATGGAAGCTTGGAGGAATCGCAATTGAGTCCAAAGAAAAATGAAGACAGTTTTATGTATTTCCTAAAAAATCACTCTGTTCAATTGTACTATATAGAATCCGCTGTTTTCTCTTTCCTTAACAAAATCTTGGGTGTATTCCATAACTTCCTGGTCACATTTGGTAATTAAAACTTAGTGTGGCTTAATTTAAACCCTTAATTGCATATCCAATTTAAACCTAGAGCTGTGACTCTGACTGTTCAGAAAGAGGGTGGGGGCAAGATCTGGCTCTGGAGCAAAGTAATCCTCCCCCTCCTCTAAGCCGGGCTCCTCCAGGGAGCCTGAAGGAGGGCTGAGTGAGGACTCAGAGAAATCCCTTCTGAGACTGGCCCTCGCTAGTGGCAGAGAGGTGCCTCTGGGCGCTGTTCTGATTGTGCTGGACCTTTAGTGATTCCCACATCAGTGATATATGTGAGTTTTCAAACTTTCTCCACCCTCCACCTTGTTGCCTGCCTGCCCTGTGTGGGTATCTCGTGCCTCAACTTGGCCGCTGAAGGAACACCAAAGCTCTGGCATCCCACCACGTCAGCACTCCTGTAAGTGGTGCTGGTAACAGCTCCTCCTTCATGATTAAAGTCTCAGAAGAAAACTAGGTAGGCTGGGGATCTCCTTGCCCTTCCCAGATATTCCTCCAAGTCTGTCTGCTCACACCCTCAGAAATGTCAAGTCTTGCCGGGCGTGGTGGCGCACGCTTTTAATCCCCGCGCTTGGGAGGCAGAGACAGGAGGATCGCGAAGGTTCGAAGCCAGCCGCGTGCACTGGCTTAGGAGACCCTGTTTCCAAATAAAAACGTAAAAATAGGTCTGGGAGTGTAGCCCGGAGGTAGAAGGGCTTCCAGGAACCCCAGTACCACCAAAAAAAACAAATAAAATAAAAGAAAGAAATGTCAAGTCTTTAAGTTGTCCAAAGCTGCCATTTTCCTCTATGCCTGTGCCACACCTCAGGGTTAGAACTGAGTCCTCTATGGGAACACCTTGGTCTACCAGCCTGGGTAGCTCAGGTCCTCAAGTTGAGAAATGAGATACCAATTTCCTCTATTGGATGTTCCCCTGTCACTATTAACAACTCTCCTGGAGTCCCCTCAGTTTGTTTCTTGGAAAGGAAACATACTCTTTCCTATCCCTTTTCTCAGGGTTCCCACAGAGCCCTGCTCAGCACCATCCCACAGTTTCCCTAGGCTGCAAAAGGCCTGGCAGGATGATGCCTGGTGGCAGTCTTGCTGCCACCCTGTCACCTGGAAAGTGGTGTCTGGTTCTAATGTTCCAGTGGCTTGTAGATGGGTCATATTAGAACATGTGACTATCTGCTTCGACTGGTATTGAAACTTTTGTTCCAGTGGCTTCTAGATGGGTCATATTAGAACATGTGACTATCTGCTTCCACTAGTATTCAAACTTTATCAGATGAGCAAAACTGGACATGATTTTAAAATAACTTATTATAGGGCAAATACAGTGGCATCACCTGAAATCCTAGTACTTGGGAGGCTGAGACAAAAGGATGGAAGATTTGAAGTCAGGACCCAGTAACTTAGACTCAAATTCAACACAAAAAATAAATAAAATAGGGCTTGGGGTGTAGCTCAGAGGTAGAACTTCCCTGTATTCAATCCCTCGTATAACACACACACACACACACACACACACACACACACACACACACACCAAACACACACCTTAATTCAGAAAAACTGTGTTTTTAAAAGTATTGTTTATATAGTAAATGATGGACAACTAAATAAAAGATTACACTTCACACAGTCTATGTTGATTATACAGTCTTGAAATATTTTTTATACTTAGGGCTCAAAGAATAAACTATTTATTCTTGAAAATCTGGAAGAAGATCTAATTGAGCTTACCTCCCCAACTCAGGTACAGTACAGAAGACAGACAAGGTTAGTCATGGAGATATTGGCTGACCATAGGCCTATGTGAACTTAGCTGCTACATTAGTAAGAACTTTGACTCCCTGGGTCCAGCCATGTGTCCATCTACTGGCCATCCTTATCTTTACCATCCTTATCTTTACACCCACTTCCTTCCGTCACTCATCCATTCCTCTGTCTCAGGGTTTTGATAATACAGTGTTTTCACGATGTGGTCCAAAGGTCAATTACATTAAAATCTCCTGCTGTATAAGGACCCCAGATGAGTTGGACTAAAGTCTGAGAATATGTGGGCTATCCCAAAGACTCAAAAGGTGCTTTCTCATCAATGAATCTGATCAGTCTTCTCAGTGATATTTTCTCAGGCATGCCTAGCTTCACAAATAATCTTCCTTGGAGACATATGCTATATGTTTTATTCACATGCAAACTTTGATATGCATATTTCAATCAAGTGAGTCAACAAATATTTGTTCAGAATGTGGAAGGTTTTTTTTAAGTGCATTCCAAAAGAGAGAATTCAGACAAAAGTAAATTCACTCCCTGCCCTCTGGCCTCACACCGCCCAACAGAGGAAGTCATCGTTCATTTGTTTCACATACCTGAAATTATTGTTTATTTGTTTACTGCTCATTATCCACCTTATCAAACCTGAATTTAAACTCCATGATATTAAGAATATTGCCTGTGGTTTACCACAGACTCTTACTTAGTACCTGGATTCACATCACATAAGACACATACAGCTAATGTCTATTAATGACTCATAAACATGAACAAGTAAAAACAAACTTTGCCAAAATAATTGGAAGACATTGAGATGAACTAGGGTTTGAGAAATAGATAGGGTTAGTTTTGGAAACATTGCTATTAGTGTACATCATGAGCTGGAATCTGAAAGCATAGTGAATTAAATGTAGGAATATGCCCCTCTTCTATAGACCTACCCAGGCAGAGCCCTAGAGGCAAAAATTTGGGAAATGTTCCTAAAAAATAAGCCTGGCCTGGCTTGGAGCAGAGCAACCATGAAGAAGAGAAGTAACACATGTGAATGACAGTAGGGTGGGGCTAGATGGAGGGACAGTTCGAAGGCAATGGTCAGAAGTTTATATTTGGTCCAGATGGTAATAGCAAGCCACTGGAGGGCCATGTTTACACATTTTCAAAATCCAATTAGGATACCACATGTTTTTATGGTCTAATCACCCATTTTGGACCCATTAAATAAATTAGTTGAAAGAGAAAAACAAAGGAAAAAAATAAAACGATGTGTCATTTGATAGCATTAGGAAATCATGGGATAAATGTGTTAAATTGGAATGTCTGACCTGGAACCAAATGAATCCAAATATGGTCTTGATGACTGAGTCTCGAACGAAACCAGGCCCACAGCTGATGTTTGAAAACACACATTTAAGAAAAAAATAAAATAAATGATGGTAGTTTGGGTGAGGAAAATAGACCTCTCTCCCTTGTGGAATGGTTTGGACATTCCTTTGTCGAGGGCAGAAGGCTAGACCAGCTGACTTCTCATGCTCAATTCCAAGCTCTAGATTAAAAGAGTTCTATAAGAAGGCCGGTGGATGCGCCGGAGGAGGAAGCAGCTGTTCCAGTGAAATTCCCTCTGGAGAGGAAGGAAGTCCAGCCATCCAGATGGGATCAGGCAAAGGAAGGAGGCTGGGAGGGAAAGCAGGCACTGAGAAGAGAGGAGATCAGCAAGCATGCGATGTGCTGTGGTACCCCAGATCTCCACTTCCTTTCCTTAGTTTACTCCACACATTAGAACATACAGAAAAGGGAGTGCCACAACCAAATGGGAGTGGGAAGATGGAGAAAAATGTCATTTTCTTGGTAGAAAGTAATAATCTTTATTCTCTTGTTCTAGGAGGATTTCATTTCTTAGAATTCCACTATTCAAAGCATGGGGAGCCAGGGTATCACCTAATGGTAATGGCCCTTGATCCAATCCCCTGCACTATAAAAGCAATGTTGCAAGGTATGGTTCCCCAACAGGGGCATCAGCGGGAGTGAGAGATGTGTGTGTGTGTGTGTGTGTGTGTGTGTGTGTGTGTGTGTGTGTAGTTGCAGGTAGGGGTGCTTGTTAGAAGTAAAACATAGACCCTATCCCAGGCTTACTAAATAAGAATCTTCACTTTCACAATATCTCTGTGTGATTCACTAGCACATTAAAGTTTGAGAATCATCATCATGTTAGTCAGCTTTCCATTGCTGTGAGAAACTACCTGAAATAATGAAGTCAAATGGCAGAAAGTTTGATTTGGGTTCATAGTTTCAGTCCAGGTTCACCTGGCCATGCTGTTTGGGCCTGGGATAGCACAGTCCATCATGGTGTGTACTATGGTAGAGAAATTACCTGCTCACCTCCTGGCAAACAGGAGGCAAAGTGAGAGCGGGAGGGGCGGGGGTTCCAGGATCTTCATCAGGAGCACACCCCAGTGACCAAACTTCCTTCCACTAGGCACCACCTCCCAAAGGCTCCACCACAGTGCTCTCCATAGCACGACAGTCCGGCACCCAAGCCTTTGGCATGTGGGCCTTTTGGGGACACTTCCCATCCAAACCATAACAACTGTGTTAAAGAAATTGGAGTAAAGATAAAATAAAATTAGGGTTGAGCTAAGTTAGGGAATTGTAATCCCATAGGACAGAAATCAGTGTAAGCAGTGCCACCCCTCTCCAATTGAGACTACAGAGGTTATAAAAAAATTTACAGGCCTATCACATGTGTTCCACCACAGTGACTCTAACCACAGGTGCACATTTGTGTGCACAAACAGAGGTGTCTGGGAATGCTCTGGTGGAAAATTTCTGCTGTCCCATCTCTGAATTGGCTTATTTGCATCAGCCTATATTTTGCTTTTTATTGTGTCTTTGGAGCTACTGCCCTTTTCCCTGAATTACTCTCCGTTCTCTTCATCGATGACATTTTATGTTCCTTCTCATTTTCACTTCATATTCCACTGCTGTATCTTCCTTGAGTCCAGCCTCAACTCCACCAATAACTAAGGAAGCCAAAAGGAGACGGTAACAACTGGAATTATTTGCCACTCAGCTGGGAACATAATGATCCCCTCATTTCTCTAGCATGGAAATTTCCCAGAAGCAGCACCTTCCAGGGCCTAGGGACCCTCCCTCATTAGTTCCTGTGAACTTTCCCTCCTCTTAAGTCTTCACTTATACTCCTCATGAGGCTCCAGACTAGATTAGCTCATGCTCTGCTGGGCCTCTTCCCACAGTTTCTCAAACTCACTGCCCTGCTTTGCAGTGTGAACGGAGGAGACAGCAGAGCACAGCAGTGGCTAAGGGCAGAAAAGTTCAGTCTGATGGGCCGGGGTCTGATGTATCCCAGTTCCATGACTCTCTGATTCTGGTTACCAAGTCTCTAGGAACTGCAGTTTCTTTATCTGTAAAATAGGAACAATAATACTAACTTCGTAGAAATCTGTCATTATCAAAGAGAAAAGGCAAGCTTAAATGGTCAGCATAGTATCTGGTATAGCAAGTGCTCAGAAATGATGAATGGCAACTATTTGGAGCCTTTAATGGTAAACTCATCAGATAATCTTGGCATATAAGAAATAGTATATCCAAATGCCTCATTTGTACTGTGATTATTTCATTCTCTCTAGACAGGACTGACCTAAGATTCATGGACATTTTAGGTGAAGAGACCGCCACCCACATATTTAATTATACTAATCTTTTATCCAGAGAAACTAAAATAGAAACTAAAGCAGAATATAAAATCAGAAAATGTATAAGGATAAAGCTATGAATGTATTTTGTGACTTTCAGGTTCTATGATGAAAATGATAAATGAAAAGCAAAAGAATCTGACTTTATTTAAATATTCCAGATTCAGAACTCTTGTAAATTTCTGTGTAAGTGAATGACATGCTTTCTAGCACAATAACGCCATCCGTAAGTCAACACTGATAATCTAAGTAAAGAGCCTCTAACAAATTATAATACATATATGTGTGTATGCATGCACACATATTTATTTTTTATGAAGAAGTTTTCAGAAAGTTTTGTCCCACACAATCTGCTGTGTTCTTTCAGAAAGATGATAAATTCAAATGGCATCTTACTTTAAACTGCGGAAATAATACATGCTTTCTGTTTCTTTGGCTGACCAGTCATTTATCACAGGTCATTTACATGGAGCTGGATGGCTTGGTAAACTAATCACTAGGTTCTTTCATGCAGTACTGTGTCCTTCTTAGTACATCATGTGAAATTAGTTTGATGATTTCAGTTCCTTCTCTTGGGATCCATAACCCATTTCATAGACAAACCAAAAGCAATTTGGCTGAACCCATCAGCCAGGGTCCAAATAAGGGGAGGGTGATGTCTTCATATTAGATTCATCGATAGCTGAGAAGAAGCTTTGGCTGAGGACTTAGATAAAAATTAATTTAAAATTAATAAAAATACCTATGTATACATGTGCATGCACATGTGTGCATAAGCGTATGCACGTATGTACATCTATGAATACACTATGAATATATGTATGTATTATGTGAACGTGTGTATGTGTGTGCATATGTGTGTGTGCATGTATGTATATGTCTGTGGTGGTCATGGGTTGATTTGTTATAGCCATTATTATTATTTTTTGGGGGGGTACTGGGAATGATCTGCGGTACAAGGGGATTCTACCTCTGAGCTACACCCCAGCCCTATTTTTTATTCTTTATTTTGAAACAGGGTCTCACTGAGTTGCAAAGGGCCTCACTAAGTAGCTGTGGCTGTTTTCAAACCTTGATCCTCCCGTCTCAGCCTCCCGAATGCTAGTATTACAAGTGTGTGCCACCACACAAGGCTGCAATTATTCTGATGGAACATAAAAGTCTTGATCATTACAAATTTTAGTTACTTTTTAAAGAGAAACAACTTTACATTTTTGTCATTTAATCTTTCTAATCTTTCACAATATTTCTGGTCCAATGTAGTCTTTCTAAACATTGCTACCTCTTCATCAATAGATGAAATGCAAATTCCCTTTACTTGATATTATACAAGCCTCCTTGTGTACCTCAAGGATTAAAATACTGCAGGAGTGAAGCTCAATTCCAAGATGGAGTTGTGAAAAGTATAGAACTTCTCCTTGTATTTACACTGTTGTCATGCTATCCTCTCTCCACACATGCCTTGGGGGACCGTAGATGATATGTAAGAAATCCAGCTTCCCAAAAACTGCTATGCTGGGGCATCTTAGGAGAGACTTTACAGCAGAAGAGAGGTACACCTGAGAAACCTGGCTAACCGAGTCTTCCCAGCCCAACAGGGTATGTGAGTGACCAGGGGAGGTTTCAGAAGGTTCTAGGCCCTCGCCCTCATGCTGCTTACCCCATGCCAAGCACAGCCAGTCTTGGAGCCACCTGGCTGATGATGGGATGATAGAGAGGAAGAGATGGCTGTCTCCATCAAACCCTGCACACATTGTTACATTAAACAAATGTCTTATGTTACTATCTTTTGAGGTAAGTAGTTTATTACTCAGCAATGGATAACTAGGATATACATCATATAAGGTAAGGTTTTAACTAGGATATACATCATATAAGGATATACATCAATAAAGTAAATTCTGTCAGTTTAAAATTTGGGGAACCTAAATCAAAATGAAATCAAGTCAATTTGACTGAAACCACCAACCCAGGTTCACAAAGAGAGACAACTGATGTTGATTCAGTGACAGTCAGTTCTAGTCTCTGAGATGGAGGCTGGTGAAGCAGACAACATTCTTTAGAGTGCATATTGGTGCATCAATGCCACTTTCCTGGTTTTGATATTACATGGTAGGTACAAATTGGATGGGGACACATGGGGCCTATCTAGACTATCCTTGCAACTTTGTATGAATCTGATTATTTAAAAATATTTTAAAGTGGTTGCTTTTAAGTATATTGTGTGTGTGTTCAGTGAATTAATTTGATGTAGCCAATATTCTCTTTTAGAGTTTTATTTTATAACTTTTGGATTTATTATTTTTTAATGTTTTATTGGTGCATTATATTTATACAACATATTGGGGTAAAAAAAACTTGTGTGTACATACATGTACACATCACTGATTTAACCCCTACCCAATTCCTACCCCATTCCCTCCCTGTCCCTCCTTCCCTTGCTTGGCTTAGTGGTTGACTTCTATATGTTTAAGTATATTGTGTGTTTTAGAGATTTTCCTTCTTCCCTCCTCCTTTCTCCTCCTTTTGGTTGTCTTGTTTGCTCCTCTATAGAATTTCCTTTTTCATCTAGAGTTCTTCCTATGACCCATTTCTCCTTAGCTTTCACATATTAGGGAAAGCAACTGATTTCTTATTTTTTGTGACTGACTAATCTCACTTAGCATAAGGTCCTCCAGTTCCATCTATTTCCCTGAAAATGATGTAACTGAGTGTTTTTAAATGGCTGAGTAAAAGTCCATTGTGTACATATTCCACAGTTTTGTAATCCATTCATCTGTTGATGGACATCTTGGCTGGTTCCATAGTTTGGCTATGGTGAATTGTGCAGCTATGAACATAGATGCACATGCATTAGTTTGGTAGTTTGGTTTCCTTTGTTTTGGGTAGATACCCAGAAGTGGTATTGCTGGGTCAAATGGTAGATTTGTTCCCATTCTTCTGAGGATTCTCCATACTGTTTTCCAAAGTGGTTGCACTAATTTGCAATCCCACCGACAATTAGAGTTCCCACTTCTCCACATCCTCGCCAGCATCTGTTGTTGTTTGTGTTTTGAATGATTGCCATTCTAGTTGGAGTTAGGTGAAATCTCAGGGTAGTTTTGATTTGCATCTCTCTGATTGCCAATGAAGTTGAGCATTTTTTCATGCAGTTATTGGCCATTTGAATTTCTTCTTTCGTGAAGTGTCTATTTAGTTCACTTGCCCATTTTTTTATTGGATGTTTTGTTTTCTTAGTGTTGAGTTTCTTGAGTTCTCTGTATATTCTAGATATTAGTCCTCTATCAGAGAGGTAGGTGGCAAAAATCTCCCATTCTGTTGTGATGTAGCCAATATTCTGATGAAAAATTCAATAACTAATAGAAGTTTGATTTCAACAAATATATTCGCTACTTTAAAAAGAGAAACATCCAATTTAGGTATTTTCCATTAATTCATTTATACCCCCATCTCATACTTAATTAGGAAGTGTAAAAAAGCATTTTACAGTCAAATAGTACAATTTTCATACAGTAAAGTCCTTAATAAGTACTGGTATATGGGATCTAAGAAGAGCAAAAGAATTTCACCTTCTCCCAGTGACTCCCAGTTTCTTCCATAGGGTGCAAAGGACTTGGGGATAAGTGCATCAGCCTGGGGAGAGATTTCAACCCTAACATGTAGAAATTAATTTTAACTTATTACTAAGGAGATAGTTTTTAAACAAGGACAAGGAAACTAGAGAGAATTCCAAAACAACATAGGATCTCTAAGAAAAATTTTACTAAAGTTTCTGAACAAACTGCTTTTTGTGATATTTTTGGATTTATCTTACTGATAGATTGTGGTATATAGCAAACATAACTAATGAAAGGGCTAACAGAAAATGTTCAGGACCTACATGAACAGGTTGGAGTATTCAGGAACAATCTAATTAAGGTATGTAGACTAGGAACAGCCTTGTAGGGCACATCCTAGATAACCTGTCATTTTCAATAAAGTAACTGAAAAATGTCATCTTTCTTAAAATAAAAGAAATTATTAATGTAAAGAGTTTTTTCCTAATGGGAGAGGAGATAAATTATAAAGAGAAGATACTACTGACAATGACATAGCTTATAATACCCAAAGGTTCAATGATAATGAATGGATTAAAGTATGAAAGAGGTATAATAAAACAGTGGTGGATATCAAATAAGAAGCTCTCATCTATGAAAGTAGACCAAGTAATTAATAGTAAATAATAAATAGCGGGATGATCAGAGGCTCTTAGTTTCTACTTTGCATTGGTAAATGATGATGATAAAGATTATAATGTGTGTTGCATACAAATATCTATTTTGAGCAGTTGAATGGGTGAAATAAATTAGTATAGACTGTTGTTTTCAGTGGGGGTAAGCAGACATTTTCAAACTTGGCTTACTATTAAACTTTGTAATGCTTTAAAAATATATTCTAAAACTCTACCCTTAGACTTTGTGTATTATAATCTTTGAAAGTAGAGCCTTAAATTTTATGTTTTTAAATGTTCCCCAGGTAGGTCTTAATATCACCCATGTTCTTAGAATGAGGTAGAGATGAGCAGATATTTTAGTTTTCCACCCTTCAAATTATAACTGCTATATATCCATTTGTATTCAACTGTATTGAGGTAACAGAACTCTATAAAGTTTCCTGGGAAAGCCTTTCAGACAATAAACTCTGTAAGACATGGTAGATCTGGTGCCATGACTTCATCACATAGGAAAACACAGACAGAGAGATTCTATCTCTAAATGTGCCTGCATTAACCCCAACATCCATTATCTACAAAACATATTTTATATTTCCTCCCTTGAATGCCACATGAAGTATCTCTGGCTTTAGCAATGCATGAGAGAGAGAGAGAGAGAGAGAGAGAGAGAGAGAGAGAGAGAGAGAGAGAGAGTAGAAGCAGGGTGTAGCAGGTAGTCCAAGCTTAGGGAGGACCTCTGGTCAGCACAATTACTCATTTAGAACAGTAGATCACAAATAGTTTTGAAGGCCTGGTGTTTTAGGATTTCCCCAAGCCTGAAAGAACTTGTTAAAAGGAATGGATACTAGGAAAATAATTCTTCATATTCTGAGGGCACTTTCCTCCATTCTTTTTTGTTTGTTTGAAAAAATGCTGACTGTGTAGATTTGAAAGAGCAAGGACCTCTTACACGAAAACTGAAAGGGCTCTCAATCCTGGGACCAGCATAGAGCTTCATCCTTTTTTATCTCTGTATTATTCAAGTAAGATTAACCCTGTTGCTTACAATTCCCACTGTCTTAACATAACAAAGGAGTATTTCCCAATCATTTCACCAGACACTACAGGCCTCTTGGGGCTCTGGTCCACAGGGTCAGTCAAGGAGCCATAATTCTTTCTTGTAGATATTCTACTATTGTCTAGGATGTCAGCTGATTTTATTGAAATATTTACATTAGATAAGCAGGGATGGAATGAGAAAATATTATGTAATATACCTCGGAAGGTTTTCTATAGGCAAATGGAGGGGTTTTTTTGTTGTGTTTTGTTTTTTTTTACCAGAACCCAGTCATCTATAAGAAACTCTAAAATAGGTAGGTTGGTTATTTGTTTAGCTAAAAAGAAAATGAGTTTTGGTGGGCACATAGTTTTTGGCAACATCTCCCTGGCAGCTTTCAAGATTATACTGAGAATGCTTTATTTCTATGGCTTTCCTCCATTAAACCTATAAACTCAGTACAATTATGAGAAACATATCCCACAAATACTAGTTGAGGAGCATTCTATAAAACACAAGTACTCCTCAAAGCTGTCAAGGTCATCAAAAACAAAGAAGGTCTAAGAAACTGTCATAGTCAAGAGGAGCCCAGGAGATAGGCCCCCTAAATTCATTGTTGTACCCTGGTTGGGTAATAATCTGTGGCACATGAAAACTCTCTGTATTATTATTATTATTATTATTATTTTTTTTTTTGCAGTCCCGGGCTGGTACAAAGAAGTGCACAGTATCTGACTAAGCTAGCAGCTCAGTATTGACTAAACAAGATAAATCTCATGGCCTTCCATTAACTGAAAATTTGAATGCAGTATGAACTGTGGTTAGTAATAATGTATCTATAGTGGTTCATTCATTTTGACAAATCAACCACACTAATGTAATAATGCTAATAATGGAAACTGAATCTGTGGCACATGGAAACTCTCTGTATTACTTTTTTTTTTTTTTTGAGGTCCCGGGGATGTTTGAACCCAGAGGCACTGCACTTCCGAGCTACACTCCCCACCCTAGTTTTTATTCTCTCACTGAGTAGCAAAGGGCCTCACCAAGTAGCTTAGGCTTTCAGTGAAGCACAATCCTGTGATCTACGCCTCCTGAATGCTGGGATTGTAAGTGTGCACCACTATATCCAGATCTGTATTACTTTAATAATTTTCTGTAAAACTAAAGCCATTCTAAAGAAAAAGTCTGTTTTAAAATTTTTAAGTGATTGTCAGGTAATCTGCTCTTGTTTTCTCACCATATCCATGAACTATATCTACTGAGCAATTACTATTCCAGGCTTTTTCTTACATTCATTTCTCTCTTTACACTCTTTCCTCTACCTTGTTTCATCTTAAAGTGATCATTTCTCAAGAATAATTCTTGTGTCACCTTTCTAAAATGCTATGCTTCCTCTACATAGAACAAATAATGAAAATATTAAATATACACATACAAATTACAAACATGTAATCCAGGAAGTGTCTCACTTGGCTTGTACTAGGATGATTGTTTTTAAACTTTTTATACCATGAACTCTATATCTAAAAGGATTTAGATTTGTTGTTAAAAAGAAAAGCATTTTCCATCTAAAAACTCTATTGGGGTCAGATTAATTTTGAAAATATTATCTCTTATAACACGATTTTGGAGAACTACCTAAGTATGTAAAAGATTCTTAAAATGGTTATGATACATATATTCATCTCATTTAGTTTAACCCAACATTTCTCAAACTTATGTTACATACAGTTCTTCTTAATTTTATTTTCCCTTTCTTGTCTATTGTCTGTTAACTTCTTACAGAATGAGAAATCTTTCAAATATATCTTAGATAATGTAACACTCAAAAGAGCTAATTTTTACACACATTTATAGAGAGGGAAAGAATATATACATTATAGTCTTATTTTTTAATTAAGCACTCATTTTAGAACTAGTTAAAATCAAAGTTTTATTTTTGTTTCATATGTATGCCTTTGATAAAGCTATCTGAGCCTTGACTTACTCATTCTATAAAAGTAGATTAATAATAATTCCTATCTGGGATTCACTTGGTAGACTAAATAAGCATAGCCTTTAAAATTATCCTTCTTCCTGGCTGGTACAGAGAAGTACACAGTATCTGACTGAGCTGGCAGCTCAGTAGTGACTAAACAAGATAAATCTCATGGCCTTCCATGAAGCCAAGAACACAGATTATGGACAAGGAACACTGAGATTGAGTCTTGCAAGTCAATAAGTAAAGTCTCCAAGAGGGAAAGCGACTTAGGAAAGGGGTGGGATTTTACACAGCACAGCTATATGCCTTCATGTTTGTCCCTTGAGCTCACATATGTTGAGAGCTCATTACCTGCTGGGCATTGTAGTAAGCACTTTATCTGCATTTATCTTAGTTAACATTTATGGTAACTTACAAGACAGTCCCTCTGATGAGAATAGTTAAAAACTTGTATCTTGTCAGTAAATGACAATGCCATAATTTAAATACAGGCAATCAGACTCCAGAGTCCAGCCTTTTACTGTTGTATTATCTGAATGCTGGATGTTATCTCTATGAACCTAAGTATTTTTTAATTGGACTGAAGCTATAACAGCTTTCGATTATTTTTCCTCTCATCCTTTTTTTTTCTACCTTGCTACGTTTCCCTGGGCAAGGAAAAGTCTCTGTTTCTGACCCAGGTATCTTTTCTAGGAGGAGTCAGGGCACTAGCATGTCCTGTATATATACCTTGTGTATACACAAGAGTCTGTATTTCTGATCTAGGTGGAAGAAAAGGCCTTTAGGTAAACAAAGCAACATCTCATCTCTCCAATCCCGGTTTCTCAGGAATAGCTCTTACAAACAGCTCAGCCCATTCATAGCTGTAGCCCCTCCTTCAAGTTGCCCTCCATCACTGGAGGCCTACCTTCTACTCAGCTACCCTTCTCTACTGCCACTCTACCAGGGGCCCAGGGCCTCATGTTTCTCCAATGACAGGGGGCAACAATGGAGGATAGCCAGGTCGAGAGACATTCATCCAATAATAGAGGACGGTTAGCAATAGGGTCTGAGGAAACCAGAAAGTGGTTGGAAGGATTAACCCTGAGGATGAGGCCCACCACTATGTCTTCTGTCTTTTCTGTGGAACAAACTGCCCTCATGTTCCAAGCATCACAGAGGAATATGCTATGGTGTGAATGTATTCCTCAAAGATTATATATTGGTCCTTTAATTGCCAATGTGGCAGCAGTGGGACAAAGAGGCCAATGGAATTTATAAGGGCTCTACCAGTAGGAGTAGATTGATGCTAAAAGAGCGAATTAGTTCTCATGGGAGTGGGTTGTTAAAAGTTTGACTTCTGCAGCTTCCCTTTGCTTCCTCTCTTGCCAAGTGGCTTTCTATATTTCTGCCATATTATGACACAGCATAAGGCCCTCACTGCTGCCACCATGTACTAGGATTTCACAGCCTCTAAAACCATGAGCCAAAGTGAACCCCTGTTCTTTGTAAATTACCCAGTCTGTAGTATTTTGTTTTAACAACAGACAGCACACTAAGGCAATGTGTCTCGGGATACATTGTTTATCATCCAACAACCTTGCAATAGAGTATTTTGGTTACTGAACTCACTACAGTTTAATTTTTTTTAATCTTTAGCTTTCTCAGCTCTGGAAGAAAATAACATTTTTGACACTTATTATTTATTTTAATTTGTATTATATCTTAAGTGCATTCAGGGTGAACCTAAATTAACTATTTTTAGAGACTGAAACATATACAAAGCATATAAAACATATATAAAATATATAAATTGAAAAATAGAACAGCCAACAGAAGAGCACATTGCATCCAGGATGGACTTGCCAAGGTAGAGCCTGTGGATTCCTAGCTCCCTCCTGACTGTCTTGATTTTTATTCTTTTTTTAATTTGTTTCCTCTTAAAACTCAAATTTGCTTATTTTATAACTAGAACAATATGATAGAAAACATAGAAAACTTAACTAATAAAAAAGAAGAAAATAATCCTATCTTTTAAGCCCATCACTGAGCAATTACAGTTAACATCTTCCAGACATTCTAAAACACACATTTATATGGATAAGCCAGATGTGGCCTAGGTCTCTCTGCTCCCCACTGTCTAGATAAGATGGCCTGGCCCTTCATTTCACTGCTCTCTTCAAGATTCTGGCAACTTCCCAGGATCTCACATTCTAATGCTCACCTGTGACTCTGGCTTCCTGCTTCTTCTGAATTCCTTTCTCCACTCTTCAGCCTACAGCTGTTCCTTTATTTTGCTTTGGCCATAGACTCAAATGTGGGAATCAGGTTCTTTCCTTGATTCAACAGTAACAACAAATCATCCATACAAGGATTTTTCTGATGCATAACTGACTTAACTGAATGTTTCAGGATGTGAAGAACATTATACTTGAACATTAGACATCCTTTTCCTTATGTTTTATTTTTTAGCCTTTAAGCCATGCAACTCAGCCATGCACTTTCTTTCCTCTTGTCCTTTTCTTTTTACTATCTCTCTTTTACAAGCAGAAATCATTCTTCCTTTCAATTTTTTTCCTTGCAAAGGAGTATAGTTGTCTAAAGATCTTGCCTCCAAACTCAATTTCAGAAATTCTCTTTCTATACATAAGATCTCCCCTGAAGTTTGATACTATCATCATTAAAGGAGGCCGAGTCATTAGAAAAAGGCCATTAACAGCCTCATATATGCAATACATAGTAAAAACAAAGGCCACTAGCAACAGTGTAGTAGAAATTTCAAGGGAGATAGTAAAGAATTACTTTCCCAATTCTTAGGTCCCTCCCTTCCCCCCTCCACAGCAAGGATATAAAAATGACTGGAATTTAGAAAAGATTTCACTAGATAGAACATTTAGTGGGCTTATGTAAGCATCCTCCCAGTCAGATAAAGATGGGGTGTAGAATATATAAATCAAAAGAGAGAGGCTTCCAGGGCCATTGGAGATTGATTTGATGAGTGTTATTTGCAGCTGTTTAAAAAGCCTAATAGCTGAGATAGGAGAGATGTGCTACCCTGCCTACCCTCAGGGCAAAGGAGGGGGTATATTTCCTTTGAGTTGGAGGTAGCCTCTCAGTCAGGGAATGCTGGTCAGACCATCTTCAATTCAGCCCAAGAGGAATTTCCTGGAGGGTTCTTGGCTTCCAGGCAAAGTCTCTATCTATCTACCGTGATTCTGTGAGGGGAGTGATTAGTTGCAGGACTGAATGTGACAGTGTTATGCAATTCATACCTCAAAACATTGGGGTGAATTCTCAACCAAGGAACTCATGATTGGTGGGGTCCTTGGCTAATAATGGAAAAGAATTTCAGCACCCACCAATGAGAGACATGGACAGAAGTTTATTTGGGGAACGGGAAGAAATACATACTCAAGAGAGAATCTGGGCCATCTCAAGATGTTGAAGGCCTATTGAGGAGTGCAGGGCTCTTTTCTTAAAGATAACTTCTGTGAGGGGTAGGTTAGAGGAGGTATGTGAGGATGATCTTAATCCAGTAGTTCCTGAGGCAGTTCATGGTGGTCTGGTAGCCTGGTCAGCTTCAGGGAAGATGATCTCAGTCCGGTAGTTCGAGGTGCTTCCTGGTGGTCTGGTTAACCTTAGGGTCCTCAGGCTAATTGGGGTCTTCATTATCTGATTGACAGATAAGCTGGAGAGTGTCCTAAATTATAGGTTTCTCAAAATATCATACCTGTCTTGTTAACAGTGCACAGGCCAATTATAGTTTCTTTTAACTCTAGGATCTACAGCTTTCCTAGACATTTGGGTGAGTCAGGCTTGCCAAAGAGATCTGGTTTAGGGGGCACTCCAGCTCCAGGTTCTTATATTAAAGCTATATTTTACTTTTTCTTTCTGTCTGTCTCCTTTGTACCTACTTATTTCCTCTGTCCTACATCAAAAGGACTTCAGTGGGAAGGGGATCCAGAAAAGCCACCTAAAGACCTACCAAAGGAACAGAGAAAGAACTTCTAACCAGGTTCCACAAGCATGGCACCTTTCACTAAAGACCAGCTAAGTAACTTCCCTGCATTCATTTCTCTTCTCCCCACTGGAACCCTGAAAGTGTCTAAAGCCACAGTCAGCAAAATGGATGGAAACAGGAGGAAACACAGTGGAGGAATGAGAAGCGAATAACCAGGGGTCCTTCCAGACCTCTACCTACACAAGCCACAAATTAGTCAAAGAAAGAAGTTTTGATATTCTTGATACTTGAAATTTCAAGTCACTGAGTTGAGACCGTGTTTGTGTTATGCAGCCTGTTGGTATTATATTGCCTAAGAATTATTCAAACAAAACAAAATATGGGACTCCCTAGGTTTCCATCAAGGTATCTATGCTCTCATTACCTAAAAAGTCTGAAGAGACATGAAAGACAAAAATACAGGTGCTACCCAATAAATGTCCCTGTATCACAGTAACTACCCTGTAACACAATTTTGCAGTTTTAACAATACAATTATTAATAACTATGGACATTTCTTTAAGCAATGTCATTGAATCTCGGTTACCTTTTCTTTCCTTTATAAACAATTATTCTCACACAGTTATTTCTTTAGAATAACTATGAGGTTGCTGGATCCAGGTTTATATTTATGATTAAAACTTGAGCCGTGAATTGCCAAAGTCACAACAACTGACATGTCACCTGTGTGTGCAACTGCCATAGGCACACTAAAAATTTCAGTTCTGCCTCCTTAGAGAAACTTGTTCTCCTGACCTTGATCCCCTGCGTTGATCCTGTGGGCTAATGCAGACTCTCAAAGGACAACATGCCTTTTTAGTTCTTGTGGTGATGTTTGACTCTAATTCTTGTTCCTGTACTTAGGGATCAATTTCAAAATTCAAATCTACTCATATGTTAGCAGCTACCTTTATCATGTTTTTATAAGACATTAATTTTATAAAATAGATCTGCAATTCACTGTATTTGTATGCCTTGAGTAGATTACTTAGACTTGAAATGGGAAAAAATTTGGTGGATCAAATTTTCTACTCTTATGTTTTCCTTTTGAGAAAGATGCACGTGGTTCCTGATCTCACCAACTCAGCTAAAATTATAATTAGGTTTAATTCAGTCAATATAGCTTCAGCCTGAGAAAATGTTATCTGTAATCTCTTCCATCTTGAAAGGTGGAAGGTACATGACTGATAAGAATTTTCTTGGGCTTTCACAATAGGGAAAATCAATTTTTAAAAATCCTAAGAAATATTCTTAAGCAGGACTTTAATCTGCAATAATCTACTCTGTTCATATTTGGCTGTGATGTATCTTCCTATGAAACACAATTTCTAGCTGGCTGTCACTTGTCACTTCTCCTGTTTTCAACATTCACCAACATAAAGGTGCTATTTTGCCAACTCCAAACTTAATTTTCATTCTCATTCATTTAACCAATTTTCTTAAAGTGAAAATAACACTCAATTACCAAGAGGATCTAATGCACTATAAATAACAAATGCTATCTTAATCTCTGGAACTTATCTCATGCTATGTTATGGATTTACCAGGTCTCACAAAATATCAAATATATGAGCCTTAAAGGGGAAACGTCTCCATACTATTATATGAAAAAATTCCTAAATTCCAGAAGGGTGAATGAACAGATGGATACTTTTGGGACATGTGTGTGTGTCATTTTTGTTTTACATTTCCTTGGCTCTGTAAGAGAACGCATTTTCTACAAAGTATGGTAGCTAAAGCGAGGGATCGTATTAAACTAAACCAGGAAACAAGAAATGAGAAGTAAATAGTTTAGTAAAAATGCAGTTCCATATGTTAATTCTGAAAAGCTTCATTATTGAAACCACAGATTTAAGATAAAAGGGCCACAGACTAAGACACAAAAGATAAATAGTGACTGATATAGTGGAGAACATTGTTTTACTTAGAGGTGTAGATGCCACAGTAACTCATCCATATATGCATTTTGGTCTTTTATTTGTTGCGGAAATTCAATGTTTTAATAAGGTTTTGTAAAGGTTATAGATTGGTGTCTCTTCCCTTACAAGTAATTATTTCTTACATAAGGAGGTAAAGCTCTAGCAACATGCATGACTAACTTAGTAGATCTACCTATTGACATAGATATAATAATTCTGAATAAGTTGTAACAGCACAACAGTTTACAAAACATATCTTAGGAGGAGAAATAAATAAAATAAATTTCCAGTTACCAGAAAGAAAGACTATTCCTGATTGGAGCAGAGCTAATGTAGCAGTAGCCAGGTATGGTATATATGTGTGTTAGGGGAGACTGAGATTTAGATAGATACCCTACAGTTTATGGACTAACGTACAAATTCTCACATACAGACCGAAGATGTGGACTTTGGTTTCCCTGAGGCATGGTGCTTGAGCTGCACTGAGCCCTGGTTGATTTGCCACTTTTTTCTATGAACAGACATTCATAGAAAACTCTCATGGCCAACCTGTTCAGATACAGGAAGTTTTCTGTGCCCAAGACTTGGGGAAGAGTAGAAAAAGAAACAAATTTCTTGATAAATTGCAACTCTAGCCCACCATATGCAGAGGGTGACAACCAATGGAATGCCATAGTTGGTGTCAAATGTCAGCTCAGAGTAACATAAAATCTGTCTCTGACTGGTGAAACGCTTGGTACTTTGCAAGAACAGAACTACTAGGAATTCCAAGATAAATGTACTCACATGTAAAAAAATTTTTTTTAAGTTATTTTTTCCTTCTGATATAGTTTTTAAAAGTGTCCTATTAGAATTTATCTGGTTGTTTGCATGTTTGTTATTGGAGGTGAGTTTGTAATAGTTCAGTTCTACATGTCTTTGGAATCATATACTGTTATTTTATATGTAAGAAATAACCACTTACAAAAATCTTAAAAGTGATGTTTATGAGAAAACAGACATAAATAACACAATTATTCAGCATAAGAGAAAGTCAACAGATACAGTCAAATCAGAGCATTAGAACCAGAAGTAAGAAAACAATTTGAAAAGAACTATAAAACAAAGAATATCTAAAATTTTTAGATATTTTATTTTAATGAAATAGAAAACAGTGAAAGGCATTTAAAAAAAAAAAAAAATATATATATATATATATATATATATATATATATATATTCTAGCTAACCAAAAGGATAGAATAGAAATCCTTTCCACAAGAAAAAATTAATTAAAAATTCGAAGAATAGACTAAATAACAGTAAACATAGTGTCTGAGGGGCTTGATAAACTTGCATACAAACCTGAGAAACAGCATGACATGCAGCATGTAATGATAATATCAAAGGAAAGTGAAGCAGTATGCAGGATACTTTATGGTGCCCTAAAATCTATCAAATTCAAATTCCAGAAATAAAAAATAGAACAAAAGGAATAGGTAATATTTAAAAAGATAGTGGTAGATAATTTTCCAGAATTTATTAATGTCATCTATTCTTGGATATAGAAAACTCAATGAGCCCTAAGTTTGATTGCTTTAAACAAAATCTTCCTGGCTGCATCGTAATGGAAATATGGGATGCCAAAGACAAAGAGAAGTTCTTCAGAGAATCTAGAAAACTAAATGCTTAAATAAAAAATAAAAATTAGACTAATAAGGACCTTATCGTCCTTAAAAGTAGAGCTCCAAAGACAATGGTATCATATCTTCTAAATAACTAAATAACTACAGATTAAAAATAACTGCCATTCTAGGATTACATAAGTTGCTAAAAATATATTCAAGAGAAAAATCAAAATAAAGACATTTTCTGTTAAAAAAAAAAAATAAGAGCATGGAATGCCAAGTGTGGTGACACACACTTGAGATCCCAGTACTCGGGAGGCTGAGACAGGAAGATCACCGGTTCAAGGCCAGCCTCAGCTACTTAGTGAGGCCCTCTGCAATTTAGTGAGACCCTGTTTCAAAATAAAGGATAAAAGATAGGACTAGAGGTGTAGCTTAGAGGTAGAATGTGCCTAGGTTCCATCCCCAGTACTGCAACAAAAACAACAAAAATGCATGGAAGTTTTTTTTTTCTTTAAAAATGTTTGTTTAAAGAACTACTTAGCAATGTAATTAAACTAACAGAAAATTAACCTTAGAATGGAAAGTAGGATGCAAAAATTAGCTGCAAGTAAATGATTGTCAAGATGGCATAGAAATTTCAAAAGCATTGACCACTAAAGTAATCTTTAAAATATTTCAGAAGCAATTTAAGATAAAGGGAGAACTAAAATGCTAGAAAAGAACATATGGAAGAGGAGGGATGCTCCATAGAATTAGTATATTTTGAATTCTTTATAGTGTTTGGGAGGAGAGTAGAAATATTGTTTTGCTACATTGAATACACTTGTTGAAACTTTAACATAAGCATATAAAAATAGCAACTCTGTGAGTATGTACGTATATATACATATATATATATATACACATGTATACTATATATATATATATATATATATATATATATATATATATATATATATAGAGAGAGAGAGAGAGAGAGAGAGAGCGCCATTCTACCTCTGAGCCATCCCCCAAGACCTATTTTATTATTTTTTAAAATCTATTTTTCAAACAGGGTCTCAAGAAGTTGCAGAGAACTTCACTAAGTTCCTGAGGCTGCCCACTAACCTGTGATCCTCCTGCCTTATGGCGACCGAGAAAAGCGAGGCTTAAGAGCCCCGCTAACAACCAATCTCCATTACCACAAAATCAGCGCCTTTCATAGCCAGAAAACACCATCACCAGAGAAACAAAAAAATCACCAGGCTCCAGAGAGAAAGCGGACTGAGAACAGAGCTCAGAGCCACAGAGGAGATACACTGGCCTCACGCCCGAGGACGCGGCAGCAGCGCCATATTGTCACCGGCGGCAGCAGCAGTGAATTCACCGAATCCAGTACAGCTACATCTGTGTACTCAAGAACAGTGAGTCAAATTGCGGGCCACAGAGGAGAAATCCCAGTACTGTACTCCCTGGGACTTGACCCAGTGGGGGAGTGGCGGTGGCAGAGATATCAAACCATAGGAGAACGTGCAACCTGGCACCCCCCATAGTCTAAAGCAGCCTCTATCGACTCCATGGGTCTGAGACTCTGTGATACAACCCAGTAAAGGAGTAGTGGGGTCTGAGATACCACAGACTCGAGATCCAGAGCACCTTAAGCGAAGTCATAGTGACCCAAGGGAAGAACCCAGAGAAGGTACAAACCTCCGAAATCATGGGAAAGAGGAATAACACTGGAGCAATGAATGCCCACAACCCCACAACATCAGAACCCGATAAAACAGAAAATCAGAGATTTCTAGAAGATCAGATCAGGAAAATAACTGTAGAAATAATAGAGGTGCTTCGAAAAGAACTCAGAGAGAGCCAAAAAGAGATAAAGGATGCAATTAATGAAGTAAAGGCCTCAATTCAAAGCACAAACAACCGATTAGACCACATGGAGAACAGAATCTCACTCTTAGAAGATGATCATTCCAAAAATGAACGCATAGTTTCCAATCTAGAAAAAAATATCCGACAGCAGGAATCTGACATTGAAGAAATATGGGCCCATTTTAAGAGAGCTAACCTAAGAATAATTGGAATAGAGGAGGGAAAAGAAAGTGAAACCAAAGGGATCAACAATCTCTTCAAGGAAGTAATAGCAGTACATTTTCCAAACATAGAGCAAGAGGTTGATACACAGATCCAGGAAACTTATAGAACTCCCTTTAGACAGGATCGGAGAAGAGGATCCCCACGCCACATAATTGTCAAAATGACCAATGTGGAAGCCAAGCAGAGAATCTTAAAGGCAACAAAAACAAAGGACCAAGTGACATTCAGAGGCAAACCAATTAGGATCACTCCAGACTTCCCAAACCAAGTAATGAGAGCCAGAAGGGCTTGGAGTAACATATTCCAAACCCTGAAAGAAAACAACTTCCAGCCAAAAATTTCCTACCCAGCAAAACTTTCTATCAAATTAGATGGAAAAATAAGAAGCTTCCATGACAAACAGAAACTGAAGGAATTTATGTCTTCAAAACCAGCGCTAGAGAATATACTCAAAGAGATTAACTACAAAGAAGAAATAGGTAGCACACACCAGAACCAGAGAAACAAGATTTTCCATCCAACAGACAACTAAGATTGGTTATCTGTGGAGATTCATTATTTATGTTAGTCTTTTACCTATCTCTAAGTTGTATTGTTTGCCTTTATTGTTGTTAATTTTTAGGATGCCTAGTTGGAATATTAATATACCTTCAGATATAGCATTTGGAAATATTTTATCCAATTCTATTAGTAACTTTTAACTCTGTTTACATTGTCTTTGGATATACAATATTTTTTTACTTTTTAGAGAGTTTGTATACTCTTCTGTTGCCTGTGCCATTGAAATCATATCCAAGAAATCACTCCCAATTTCAATGTTGTGAGATTTTATGACCCAGATTTTCTTCTAAAAGTTTATAGTCTTAAGATTTATATTTAGGTCTTTTATCTATTTTGAGTTAATATTTGTATATGGGATTAGGTAAGAGCCCAATTTTATTCTTTTCCATGTAATTATTATGTTTCAACAATATTTAGTTAAAAGATTATTTTTTCTACCACCAAATGTTCGTGGAAACCTTGTCAAAAACAACTTGACAATATAGGGAAGAATTTAGCCCTAGGCTTTTATTTAACTCCAATGTTTTATATATCTGCCTTTAGAACAGTACTACACTGTTTCAATTATTGTAGCTTTATATGGTTTGAAATCAGAAAATATATATCTTCTAGCTTTGTTCTTTTAAGATCGTTTTGGGTATCTAGAGTCCATATTCCATATTAGGATAGATTTTTTTTCTGAAAAATAAATATATAAATATATGATAGTTTCACCTAAAAAAATAGAAAAAAAATATTCTCTGGTAAGAAAGAAAGCAAAAAGAAATATTGAAATGTTATCTTTAAGTCATCAAAAGCTTGGTATCAGACAAATGAAACTGTTATGTGAGATTATCATTTTTAATTTTGGATAAATTGCTATAATACTAGATGTCAACCACTAAGCCAAGCATGGGAAGGAGGGATGGGGAGAGAATGGGGTGGGGATCGTATGGGGGCTGACTGGGTGATGTGTGCATGTATGTCTACAAAAGTTTGTATCCCACTATGATGTATGAATACAGTGCACCAATAAAAAAAAAGAAAAAAAAAAGAAAAAAAAGAAAGAAAAAACAAGTGTGGTTGACAGAAAACACAAATTAGTCCATTTATCAGTATTATCAGTATTCATAGTAAATACATAAATAAACATCAATTCACATAGTTTTTCAAATCGAATTTTGTTTTTTACAGTCCACAGCTCTGTCATGGAGGTTAACTAATGCTGATCACTAAATGTTTCTTGGCTTCATTCTAGATTCATGAGTTGTATTTCACTTGCCTGCCCTCTAGCAGTGAGATATGACTATATAACTTGTTATGACCAATTGTTATCTGTGCAATTTGAGGGTAGAAACATTAATATCTAGTGTTTGACATATCAATTTCTTCTTTTCCTTCTGCTGCAACCACTAGCAATGATGCTGGACCCTAGAGGAGAGCAGAGCTCTCCATGGACCTTGGAAGGACATGAAATTCAAGAAAGAAATAAATCTTTGCGGCTTAAACTATTGATATATTGGAATTGTTTGCATTCACAGCATGACATATACCCCATCATCAGTAATGCATAAAAGAAAAATATGCAAAACATAAAATAATTATATTTTGAAAATAAAGGAATGAAAAGAAGAAAGCAAATATTAATAAACATGTAGCATATTAATGTTAATGATTAGTAAAATCATCTTTATGGCAGCAAATAATTATTAATGATAAATAAATGAAAACACTGTTGCATAGGGATAAAATAATCTGCCAAGAAGATAACAATTTTGAATTTTTATACATACAGCATCACAGAATACATGATCAAAATATCTGATTACAAGAAATGCAATTTATATTTACAAGTGTGCGTCACCACAACAGGTGAGAATATAATTTTAGTAAACACAAAATCAAAAGAAAATCATGCTATATATACATACACACACACACACACACACACACACACACACACACACACACATATACACACACACACACACACACACACACACACACACACATTATGTATATATTTCCATTGGTTGAAAAGTCATAAAATGCATTGAGGTTTTGAATAATTTGGGGGTATAAGTAAAATAATATATAGGAATATTTCTGATATATCTATGATAATTTCTTTCTTAAATAAATCTGAAAGAAATATTTAATGATGCCAACATTCAATATCTGGATGTCTATATATTGTTTTCAGTATTTTGAGATATAATTAATTGCTTTGCATGTTTGAAATTTAATCAGTAGATGAGTATTTTAAATAGTTATGTTAAAATTAAAAAGTTAAATAAAAATTTTCACAAATACAGGTGAAAAAAAATGTTAAATATCATGGTTGGAAGGAAGAGATCCATTCCATTTCATAGTGAAAAAACAGGAGAGCAAGATGTATTAGGTCCCTCTTCTAAGTCCAGCTATGTAACCATAGCTCTATGACAAGCTCTTTGCCAAGTTATGGAAGATAATAGGGCAGAGGCTCTCAGGCATCCTAAACACAATGACATTTTAAAACTGAGAAGCATTCAGAAGGAGTAGAAGAGTGGAATTTAAGAGAGGTAGAGGAGGTCAGCCCACCTCCCATGACATCCACATTGGGTCCTGCTCTGTGGGTAACTGCTTCAGAGATGAGCAGCTCAGATTTGTGTGCTGCTGGGCCACAGCTACACATCTGCCCACTTAGACATTTCCTCTTGGCCACAGCCTGTTTCTCAGGTCTGAGAATCATACAGCTGCATGCAGCTTTCTGTACAAAAAATCCACATTCTTGATTTGATGCTGTCACCCTCCTGACAAGGGGTCCTAATATTTTATGTTTCACTGTGCTTCTCTATGAAGTAGTTGGTCCTATTCCTAGCACCACAGTGTGCCAATGGTCTCCTGCTATGAGGTATGTTCTCTGACCTTAGCTGGTTATCGCTTACATTAGACCTCCTATTTACATTGCTTGCCAGACCTCTGCAGGCATCTGCTTGCTGTTCCTATTTTATAGCTTTGATTTGGCACTAAAGATTTCTTAAAGAAAGGCTCACTTTAGCCATCAAGCTCTGTGAAACTTTGGGCATCTAAGATAGAAGGCTGCATTCATCTTGGTATTTATATCTAATTACTAATTATATTTATATTCAGTTAAATTAACAACAATAATTTAAAGTAATAGTGCAAAGAGCTATGTAGTTATGATATCTTAGATGTGATTATTTAGGTTGAGCTTAGGTAAAAATCTGATTGTATTTACATAGCATTAACATATACACACACAAACACAAACACACCCCTATGTGGAAAGTCTTGAATCATCTTTATCCATGTAAAAGGCATCTTCCTAATTTGGGATTTTTTTAGATGCTGTTTATCTCATCCTCAATCTTTGTAGTCAATAAAATTTGTTAAAGCAAAGCAACACTAGATCCATATTATCTCTACAACCCAGACAGGAATGACTAATTCATACTTTCTTACATTCACTTTTAGGAGCTGATGCTACAATCTAGAAAAAGACATTCGGAACTATAGCCTCAGGCCTTACTGGAACTTCGAGCCTCATCTTGCCTTGTTGCTTCCACATACTTCTTGGGGAATTTTAGAATCCCAAAAAGGGCTGGCTCTGGGCACCAAGAGTGGAGGCCACCAGTCATCAAAAGAGGATTTGGCCAGGTCAAGAGGTTTGGTTGCCTCGGTTCCCAGTGGTTCTGTGGTGCCTATAAGCACAGGAATGCATTCCTCCATGTCACTGATGAGGTTTGAAGTTTACATTCTATTGGGGGAGGGGAAATTTCCTTTTTAAAAGACTCTTCAATTCCTGCATATGTAGAACATTCTGTGGTGTAAGAAGCATCTCTGGAATGGAAGGAAGTTTGTATGTCCATTTTATACACCCCATGACTGCGGTTATGAGTGAATCAAAGGTATTCAGGGCAATGACTCTCTCATCCATGGCTCCTGTGGAATATAAACCAGTTGTCTCATGTGGAAATGTCCCAAGCTCCCACTGGGAAAACATTAGGAGAAAGCAGACATAACAGGGCATATTTTCTAATGTCATCTAAAACCATAAAGAGTCTGTGATAGGAAGATGTTTGAATTCCTTCTTTATCTACTTCAACTGAGTAGTCACCATATTATCTCAACATATGAAGGCTCCAAGAATCCAACTTCAGATGATGCCACTCCAGTAGATGCCAAGCCTTCTGCCTCTGCAGTTAAATTAACTATCCTAACTGCATTTTCCTCATCTGTAAAAGGAGGGTGACACTGACATTTTCTTCATAAGAATTTGTAGATTAAATAACTGCATAACAAATTCTTAGCACAGTGTTGAACACTCAGGAAGCACTCAGGATGATTATTAATACAAGCAAGCAGGTAGGTATTGAGGCAATTTCTCTTCTGTCTGGACCCTACCTCCTATCCCTATAATCAGTGCAAAGGAGCATAAATTTATACCAATAGTCCTAGAAGCCACGACAAGAAAGGAATGTTTTGATTCTTCTGAGGCTGAGGCCCTGCATACACAGGGAAAAGTTCATGAAATAAAGGGGAAAAGGATATCAAAGAAAGGCTTCAAGAAATAACCAGTATTTTATATATCAGTAAAACACTAAAGACTCCCAGAGAAGATTGGAGGAATCACTGACCATCCTAAGTGACTAATATGAAAAGCAACATAAATAAGTCACTTGCCAGCTCTGAGGACAGGCAACTCCAGAGAACCCTGGCTGGGCACTGCATGATAGGCTACCACATCTCTGTAAAGAGAGGGAGATCAAAGTTGTCTCCCTCAGGGGCTTGTTGGAATATTAAATGTTCAGCCCTCGATAGTGTTAACTGGAATACTTTTTTAAGACATCCCCAGAGAAGAGCTGTAGAGACAAGATGGAGCCAAATATCATCATTTTTGGCATGTGTTTCAAAAGCAGATAAAAGGATTATCAGTTCTGAATGTTTGCAAGTTGACTTAGTCAATCTTTCCTCCTGTGCTTTCCTGCTCTGGGGTCCTCAGGGATGCAGAAGCCCTCATGAAGACTTCAGAAGAACCAGCCTACGTTGTGATGACCTGAAAGCCTAGTCATCTACACTCCATGATGTCAGCATTAGTCACCTACCTCTCTAAAGGTTCCACTCTATAAGGTGAGAGTTACTTGTTTGCCTAGACAATGAGGCCTCAGCTATATGTGATCATGTCTCCATGGAAAGTCTTAGTCACCTATTAGTCAGACCACCCCCAAATCAGAGGGGTAAGCTTCATGCCATATTTTCCAAGTAACTTATAGAACCTGCTGAGTTTTCCTGTTCCCAACCTCTGTGGCCAGGGACAGGCTCATGACTGAGTGGATAGATGTTCATGAATCAGTCTCCTTTACCCCATGAAACCCCCCTTCTCTGACAAGAGCACCATCAGCCTCTGAAACACTCTTTTCTTTCTTTCAGAAAAATCTCATGCCACAAACTTCTCCAATAGGCAATAATTTTCAGAACAGTTTTAGGATTTTAGGAAAATTGCTCAAGAAGTATCAAATTCCCACATATTTTCTCCCCTCTAGATTCCCCTGTTGTTAACACGTTGCACTACTTCAGCACATTTGTTATAATTGATGTACCAATATTGTGTGCCCATCTCCTCATTTATTTCCCTTCCCATAGCACTCCTCTGTATGTGTTGTACATGCCTGCCCAGGCACTCCTCTGATAGCAGGAGCCGCTTCCCCATGCCTGTCTCTGGGATCTTGTAGGCATAATAGCAGGCCCTCAACAAGTGAACAAATGCATGAATGAACCTAAGATAGATTGTGAAAGTTTAAAGCACATGTTAAAAGCTGAGAAACCGGGTAAAGGAGGAAGGAGCTTAGTATCACTATTGCTCTTACAAACTGTAAGGTCTGTAAGACTTGCTTGGAAAGCAAATACAACAAACAAAAGAATCCTCTTTCCTGAGTAGCAAAGGATACACTTCCAGGCCCTGACGCACACCACTGGTCAGTCTGTCCAACATGCACATGTCTCTAGTTCCTTGCTTGTAGCATTGCACTTTTGTTTAAGGAGATGATGTCACACAATTAAAAACCAAAGCTGTATGTCCCAATGGTTTCTTACAGCTTAGAAGTAGCTATCTCTGATGTTTTCACCAGTGAGAATTGGAGGATTGCTGCAGATTCAGGGAAAGTTGGGTTTCCTTGACACAAGTGGTACTTTTCCTACCATTGCTTCTGTTACTTTTTGTTTGACATGAAGAGGGAAAATGATGGTATACCTACCATAATGATGAGACTAATTTTTAAGAAATACAGAAATGAATGCTCTCCCTAATATGTGAAATCCAGGAAGGAAAGGGGTCATAGGAAGAACTCTAGACGAAAAAGGGAAAACCATAGATGAGCAAATAAGGTGACCTAACTGAGAGGGATGGGAAGGGGAAAGAAGGAAATCCCCTAGTGTGCATAATATACATTCACAAACATATCAAAGTCAATCAGTAAGCCAAACATGAGAAGGAGGGAGGGGGAGAGAATGGAGTGGGAAGTGGGGAAGGGGTAAATGTGTGCATGTATGACTCTACCATTTTGTACCCCATTAAGATGCACCAATTAATAAAGAAAAAGAGAAAGAAAAGAAAACTCTTAAACTTCTAAAATTCAGTAGTTCCCACAAAAAGTAAATAAATAAAGAGTCCACCTTCGTATCTGTCACTATATGAGGAAAAGAAACCGGCTAAGGCAGAACAGACTGGTTTGTGTTCAGGTACAGTGCAATCTCTGAAAGACAAAGAACTTCATTGGTAGGCTCCTAAAGTGAGTGCATTTGAACAGGAAACAATAAAATAGCCCTATTTGAGTTCCTATTTTGTATGACCTAAAGTGCATAGAGCAAAGAAAACTAGTAGGGCCCAAACATTTGGTCATTCAACTCAACTTGGAGGTGCATCAGGCTCCATAGGTCCGGCCATTGTGGGGTCATTAGAATAACACTCTGAAGTTGCAGTAAATCAAACCAACAAGTTTAAACTGTTTCTCCTTATCGCCCATTTCTCAGCTCTCCTTTCAGTATCCCCTCTCCCATCTTTTCTCTTACCACACTGCTCTCTTTCTTGGCTTTCATATATATGATGAGGTATAGCCATTTAGACTTCCTTGCTTATTTGTTGGCTCTTTAGGGAGGGAGATGGCCATTAATAATTGTATCTGTGAAGCTTCCATGCATAAGGAAGTTGAATATACAAATGTTTATATATCTCCCAGCCAAGCCTAACTTTTAGAGTATTGTCCTGAAATCTCCAAGTTTTGGTTTACAAATTTATCTTAAGGCCTTGGAAGACCAAATACTTTATCTCAGTGGTTTTTCTTTGTGTACATGTATGTGCCTTCTCATAGTAATTCCTGGGAATTTATTTAAAACACTTGTTTCTACATCCTGTTCCTGGAAGTTTTGATTTTGTTGGTGGAGCCCAGGAATTTGAATTGTCAAGCAGCATCCAGGTGTTCTGGCAGTAGGTGTTCACTGGGTCAGACTTGAAGAAATGCTGGCTGGTGATGAGCCTGAGGAGACTCTGTGTAGGTGAGCTGGTCCCCATCTGAGGCAAGGTCTTGAGGTAAGGAAATCGGGGTCAGTACTAGGGGTGAAGTGGGTGACAGATACAGGAAAAGAGAGTTGACAAGAGGGAGGCCACTAACATGAAAGGATGAAATTGTCAGAAGGTTAAATTCTTATGTTCACAAAGGGCTGACTCAGTGTTGTCCTCTTACCCTCTAGGAACAAGGTGTTAGTATCAACGGGCCTTGCTGAGGCTGGTAATCTCGCACATTATAATAGGTTGCTAAACCAATATTGCAGTTCCCATTGTATTTAAATCATGTTGGCATGGGCCGGCTTCTTAGAGTCAGATCATTTGAATTAATAAAAGTGCTTTTGTGTTCAGACAAGAGCCTGTGAGTGTGAGACAGATGAGGTGTAGGATGGCTTGATTCATGTAATATCTGTATGGTCAAAAGAATTCTTATTTTAGAGAAAAATAAAAGATTTAGAAAGAATAGTTTATTACTACTGGGTCACAATCTTTTTTTTTCCTTGGGTCAAATCAGCATGTTATTAGAGCCCAGGCTGAGCCTTGAGAAAGCAAAGCTCACAATGGAGCATTTCGCCCCAGGAACACAATCTGAGCTGAGCTGGAGGGGCCAGAGCTGCCTGCATACAGCCCCACAGAAGACAGCTAATGAGGACTAATTGGGCCTTCCTGCGCACCCGGCTGAGGGTAATTGGGTCCCTGGACGCATTGACCTTTTCATTTACTCCCCATTTAACACGAACTCTTGGCTCCTGTATTTGGAGCTTAAACAGTGCTACATTTAAGGTGGCAGCCACATTCTCCCTCCTGTCTATCCATCCTTCCTTGCTTCTTTCTTCCTCCCTTCTGTCTGCCCTTCATTCTGAGGAAGGCTAAGTGGGCTCGGGGTGGGGGGAGTCTGTTCTGCCAATGGGAGACAAACATTCCTTCTTGTCTGACCTTCTCTCTAGGGGTGACTGGGGTGGGGGGGAGCTTTTAATGAGGCTCCCACCTCAGAAATGGCATCGAGAATTTAAGTAGTATGGCTCTGCTCCTGTTTGGTGGCTGCATGGGCCAGAAGACTCCCTACCTCCTGGCCCTCACACCAGCTGACAGGTCGTGGAGTGGGCACTTGTGGACTGGGAGCGGTGACCTGGCCTCTACCCCTCAATGGCTTTCTTTATATCCACCAGCTATTTGCTGGACTCCCTTAATCTATTCCTTCAGCCAGTAGAAAGCAGAAGTGCTTGGTGCAACCAGGCCATGGCTGATTTGCATCATCTGGACCTCTTGTAGCTACAGTTTTCCTATTACTGAGAAGGTTTTAGAACTTATATCTCTATTTAGTGCAACCAGGTGGCCTCTAAGAATTTAAATAAGGTGAATAGCAGGTGGTTACACATTTCTCTTTTGTGCTACAATGTGATCACTCATAATGCAACTCACATACTCCTGGAATATGGTGATCTGAGCCTCCCATCCAGGAGCCCTGGACCCTTCTGTCCTGAAATCACATACAAAATGCCACATGTGAGTGACTGCCTGTGCTCCTGGCCACATGAAGCAGAGACAGGCTCCATTGTTCCCCTCAAGGGTCTCTATCCCCTTCAGTTTAGGATTCACCCATCAATACTCTCACCTTTTTGATTAAGCCCCGGGAGTTCACATTTTGTTATGTAGGTGATTGATAGGCGATTTTGAAGATGTATATGAGTTATTTCATTTTAATGTCTTAGTAAAAAGAAAGCATCAAAATAAAAATTTTGTGGATTTTTCAATTTGGTTTTTTTTTTTTTTTTTTTGGTGGTACTGGGGTTCCTGGAAACCCTTCGACCTCCGGGCTACACTCCCAGACCTATTTTATATTTTATTTGGAAACATAGTCTCTTAAGCCAGCGCGGCTGGCTTAGAACCTGCAGAATCCTCCTGTTTCTGCCTCCCAAGCGCGGGGATTACAAGCGTGCACCCCCATGCCTGGCAGGATTTTTCAATTTGAAATTAGATTATTTTTAAAATGTTAACTTAAATATTTAATGATTTTGCAGGTGGTAGACTGATAAAATTCAGGAAGAGAGTGATTTCTCAATGTTCTGGAAATCACAGTAGCCACTCAGTCTTCCTTGTGGCTCCATAAAGCACACACTGTCCACAGATCTCTTTGTAGGACTTCCCCTACCTGGCATGTTGTTCCACCCCCACAAAGAGCCCACCTCCAATGACTCTTATAGGACTTAGATCTGGCCATTTATCTTTGGAACTTTTCTGACCCTTGCATCAACTCTTGGTATCCCTTGGCTCCCCACCCAGCCTTCTCTCACACCCCTTTCAACAGACAAATGAACAGTTCTTTTAAGTGTCTGTTTGCTCTGAGTCTGCAAGATCCTTTAGGGAGGAAGCAGGTGTCCCCCATATGTGGCTCCTCAGTTACTGGCCAGATGCTGGGCTCATAGATGCTCAAGAAAAAAAAGTGTGAAATGAATGAATGAGTAAAAGAATGATGTATAGCTCATATGCCTGGCTTTTCAGGAATGTAAACAAATTATGGTATTTTTCTAAAAATATTTTTATCAAACTTTTTAATAGCAATTTAGGTTATAAGTTTTTCTGTATTAGGACAGCTTAATATTTCAAAACATAGTATTATGTGACAAGCCTAGGTTCTAAATCTATTTCTCAAAGCAACCAGTGACTTTAAGCAACTTGTTTAAGCAACCATTATGATAAACCAGAAGCAACAACTCACACTATTCCTGGGAAAATTAAAAGTGCTGCTACATATAAAAGTATTAGCTTCTGGGTTGAGGGTATAACTCAGAGCACTTTCCTAGCATGTGTAAAGCCTGAATTTGATACCCAACATTTCAAAAAAGGAAAACAAAAGTAAAAACTCACTACTATGACCACCACCACCAAAAACTAATCAGCTTAGTAGCTCTTCATAGAAAGAAGTTTCAGTCAGGTTTCAGTCAGCATTCTCACCACTTTGACCCAAACATCTCACAAAGACAGCTTAAAGGAAGAAGATTTTGTTTGCTCATAGTTCTGGAGATTTCATTCATGTTAGTTTGGCTTCTGAGTAGGAGCTATAGTTGCAGGTCCTCAGGGCATCATGAAGAGTAGCAGAGAGAGGGCAAAAAACTTGTGTCAGCTCACCACAGAAGGGGAGAGAGATAACTGCAGCCTAATCCACCCAGAAAAATATTGTCCCCAGCTAGCTGTGGCAGGGTCCCACCTCTAGCCATGTGCTACCTCTGAACATGGCCACCTTGTCAAACATGGCAACCTTGTCTAACATATGAAGTGTTGGGAACATGTTTAAATCCAAACCATAACAAGCATGAAAAAAATATTGATTCAGAATTTGGTATTAGCATGTACATATCAGTCTTTATCTATAGATATACACATTCTTATCTCCTTCATTGATATTAGGCCACTAGATATAATTTTTCCTACTGCTACACCTACTATCCAGCACATTACCATATGTCTTTATTTCTGTGAAAATCATCTTCCTGGTGGTTCCTTCAGCAGCTCCTGTCTCACTTGCCTTATAGCTCTCTTCATTCTCTATGTGGACTAGTTTCACAGGACAGTGGGCACTGTTACTCTTGGTCTCCCTGCCTTTCCAATCTGTCTCTACCCCTTTATGTCTCTGGGGCTGGCTTCTGTAACATTTCCTTTGGAGTTTTAAACCTTCCAACACTTTCTGCCTCCATTTTATCTCATAATTTCATCTTCTTCACCGATATCCTGCTTCTAAGTGCAAACTTTTTAAAAAACCTTCCACCCTGAAACATACCAACAAATAAAGCAAAATAATTCCTACTATACTCATGGCTTAACTTCTTCTTGCCTTCATAGTCTTTTTTTTTTTTTTTTTTTGCTGTTTTCCTTTCTTAACTCTACTTTTCCTCCTCACTGAACTTTATTCTGTTTTCTTTTCTTTTTTTTGGGGGGGGGATGTGTCTGGGGATGGAACCCAGGGCCATTTGACCTCCAAGCTACATCTCCTGCCCTACTTTTTATTCTTTATTTTGGAACCGGGTCTCACTGAGTTGCAGAGGGCCTCACTAAGTAGCTGAGGCTGTCTGCGAACCGTGATCCTCTGGTCTCAGCCTCCCAAATGCTGGGATTATAAGTATGTGCCACCATGCCCGGTTTATTCTGTTTTCTTTTTCTTTTTCTTTTCTTTTTTGGTGGTACTGGGGTTTCTGGAAACACTTCTACCTCCGGGCTACACTCCCAGACCTATTTTTATACTTTTTTTTTTTTTTAATTTGGAAACAGGGTCTCTTAAACCAGCACAGCTGGCTTAGAAACTGTGCGATCCTCCTGTCTCCACCTCCCAAGCGCTGGGATTACAAGCCTGATCCACCATGCCCAGATATTATTCTGTTTTCTTATCTCAATATTCTACTAAATACTCTTGTCTGTGGGGTCTCCAATCACCTTCCTTACAGAATCTTAATTCTCACAGCTGACATTAGAAGTATATTAGCTGAGTTGTATTAAGTTGAATGAAGCTCTTTTTAAAAAGCCTCTTTTAATAACACAAACCAATTTACTAATTAATGGGGTCCAGTGTATTATTTCAATGAGGCTTCTTAAAATGTTGCACTTCATAATATTCGGTAAGATTCTAGAAAGAAGTCAGTGATGTCCATATACTCAGAGCTTTTCTGCTTTAAAGTACTGTTTTGAATAATTGAGTTTATTGGCAAAAGAACAGTTAAATTTATTAACTAACCTGGGTAATATACCAATTTAAGGGGCTATTTCAGCTGCAATCTCATAAATGCTCCTGGAGTTAGCTTCAACTTTCTTGGCAAATCTTTTGGTAGATCTTCCATCCAATTCACAAACAGTGGCATTGCTTTAGTTATCAGTTCACTGCCTTGTGAGCACTTTTTTTTAAAGATAGGTTTGAGTCTCCCTCCAACTTTTCTTGAGAAAAGCTGAAAAAATGGAAACTTCTTAAGTAATTGATTTAGCGTCCCTAAAGCTCCCAGTTCTTGGCAGGTCTGAGGTCGGAAACTGCAATAAGATTTCTTTTTCTGTTGTGTTTTCAACATTTGGTTCTTAATCCATATAAAAGTGCAGTTGCTATGAGGCAATGTTGTTGGGTCACTCAGAACACAGGAAAGGAAAAGAATTATTTTGTAACAAATACACACCCTGCAAGGGAAAGAATAGTTCTTATCCTGTGTATATTTTTCTTCCCAAGAAAGTCTTAGAGTGGAGGTAAAAGGGGAAAGTTGTGAGACCTTAGGAGGTGGGTGGCTCTGGCCACCATCTTTCCTTCCCAGATCTGGGACAGGAGAACGGTGAGGGTATCCTTCTGCCCTTCCTTCCTCTCTCCTGTCGGTCCTGGGTGGAAGTAGAGAGTTGCTCCAGGATTGAGTGGAAAACTCTCTTAGGTCCCTGATCTAGAGACTTTTAGCCAATATCTGAAGTGTGTTGACTTTCCCCTTACCTTTAACATGTTGTAGGAAACAAACAGGCCCTGAGAAGAAAATACTCAAAATGGCTCCTTCACTGAAAGCCCTAGTGAGACTTCCTGTCCAGCACACATTCAATAGGCCTGTTCATGTGTGGGGTGTGACTAGACCAAGTAGTTGTATTTTGCTCACTACAAGTGGGCCAAGTACTTCCAACTCTTATGTCACCGATACAGGTTTCATGAGGAAAGGGAGAGAGGCCACCTCTTCCTAGATTGTGGAGGATCACCATGCTGTGTGACTGCCACATGAACCCAGTTTGAACTCCACACAAGCTGGCTCTGTCCTCAGAAGAGCATATTAATCAAAGGATGCCAAATCTCTGTCTCCCAGACCCTCCTTCATGGTTTCTATAAAAGAGAGCACTTTGGGCTTCATATCTCTTTTCTTATGTTTCATCACCAACAGGCTGAAGATAGTAACATTTACTTCACACCAGCAGTATCAGAATTAACTGACATGATAATTGTCCTAATGATAGGAAAGCCTGGTGTGTAAAAAGTATTTCACAAGTCATCATTATTGAGTTACTTTTATACATGTTTTATTATTTTATTTTAATCTACACCTATCATTTCACTAAAATCTCTATTGGCAACTCTTTTTTCACCAGAATCCCCTTTACTAACTCAAAGTTCCCTACAATTCTCTGTCAACATGAAGATATCAGGAGGCTGTCCCTCTGAGTTTGCCATTGGAAGACAATTTCTCAGTATTTTTTATGTGAAGGAACCCAGATCCTCGGAGTTGGCTCTTTTGTAAGACAAAAATCAAGGTGGGAAAACAAGAGTGCAGTGTGTGTGTGTGTGTGTGTGTGTGTGTGTGTGTGTGCACACCTGTGTTTGAGTGTGAGTGTAGGGTGTGTTTGTGTGTTTGTGTTTGGGATTGAGCTGAAAGGATGGAGGGGCTTAGATGTGAATGATTAATCTATAAACCAAGGATTTCTGGAAAGGGGAGATCACAGTGGTGATGATCAGGGAACCCTTGGAAAGCAGAGAGCTCTCAGCCAGGGGAAAAATGATGGAGAGGAGCAGTGGGAACAGGAGTCCTTTCCCTGCTTTCCATCATTGGCCTCAGGCTACCTCAGGAAGCTGGCTGAGCCTTGGGACAATTCTCAGAGTTATCGGCAAGATTCTGAGAAAATCTCTGCACTCACTTGCCCAGCACCACCTGGGTTTCCTTTATTCCCATCTCGTGTATTTTTGCCCTTTTCTTCATGTCTCCTTGGCTTTGCCTTTGTGGCTGGCCTCCAGGCTCCCGGACCTCTTGCGACTGTCTTCCAATGTCCTAATAAGATTGTCTCTTCTCATATTTCTTGTTGATTTTGAGCCTCTCAATGGAGGAAAAAAGGTTTCAATATCCACTCACATATCCGGGCACAGTGCTCTGGGTTGGAAGAGGTATTTCCTCCGGCATTTGGTGTTTTGTTCTGCCAGGCTCTAACTTTCTGCCACTACACTGAAAACTGGAAAGGGAACTTTCTTTCCTGAACAGTCACAACCTTCTCTGTGGCTTCATAAATCTCATTCTGCTTATGACATTGTGGGGCCAATCTAAAATCAGCTGGCCTAACTTATGAAGGAGGGTATCTGATTTTTATATAAAGTCAGCCCTTTCAAATGGGTAAGTGTGCTGGCATCTTACGGATTATTCATAAGCAAGCCAAATCGTGTTTGTGTATTTAAGGACTCCATCCCAGTTTTGAACTGGAATAGCCTTTTTACTATTTTTTTCCTCAAAACAGATCTTTGGTAGTAAAGGTAATGTTAAAGAACAAAAGTACAAAATTGAAAGTCTCATACTTCCTAATTTCAAAGCTAATTTGAAAGCTACAGTATTGGCTTAAAGACAGGCAGGTATATAAATTAAATTAAATAAAAACTTATAAACTATTTTATGCACTTAAATGATTTTTAACAGGACACTGAGATCATTCATGAGGGAAGGGCAATCTTTTCCATAAACAGTTTTGAGAATACCTGATAGCCACACTGAATGAAGTTGAATCATTGCCTTATACAATATACAGAAACCAACTCAAAATGGACCATAGACCTCAACATAAGAACTAAAACTCTTGGAAGAAAACAAACGGAAAAATATTAATGACATTGAAGTTGCTGTGATTTCTTAAATAAGATATCAAAAGGCCAGAAAAAAATAAAAAATAGATTCATTGGAGTACACCAAAAAATTTTTTAAATTGTGCATCAAAGGGTATATTCAACAAAGTGAAAAGGCAACCTACAGAGTAGAACCTTTTTCACAAATCTGATAAGAAGTTTATATTAAAAAATATAAAGAACTCCTATAACTAAACAACAATAAAAAAGGAGATTTTAAAATAGGCAAAGAAATTCAGTAGACATTTCTCTAAGGACTATATAAAAATAGCCAGCAGGCATATAAAAATATGTTTAACACTACTAATCTTTAGGGAAATGCAAATCCAAGTAACATCCTGATTAGGATGGGCACTATTTAAAAAACAAAGGAAAATAAGACATAAAATCATAAGCATAGGTAACCTGGGTGTGGTGGACACAACTTGCAATCGTAGTACTTGGAAGGCTGAGACAGGAGGATCTGGGTTTTCAGACAGCCTCAGCTACTTAGTGAGACCCTCTGCAACTTAGTAAGACCCTATTTCGAAATAAAGAATAAAAAACTGGGCTGGGGTGTTCTTTGGAGGTAGAATGCCCCTGGGTTTAATCCCTAGCACCACATAATAATAATAATAATGATAATAATAATAATAGCAATAATAATCATAAACATAGGTGAGGGTACAGAAAAATTGAAACTTTGCACACTATTGGTGAGAATGTGAAATAGTGAAACTATAATGAAAAACAGTATGGTGAGCGGTTCTTCAAAAATTTAAAAACAGAAGAACCATATGATCAAGAACTTCAACTTCTGGAGATATATCCAGAAAAACTGACAGCAGAATCCAGGAGAGAGATTTGCACTCCCATAGTCATAGTGCAGAAGTAACACTAGTGTCTTTCGATCAATAGATGGAAATGGAAAAATTGTGGTGGGTACATATACAATTGGAATATTATACAACCTTAAAAAACAGGGAAATCTGGCCCATGTTACAATACTAATGCACTTTAATGACATTATTCTAAGTGAAATAAACCAAATGGGAAAAAACAAATGTTGTATTACTACACTTGTATATGGTATCTAGAAGTCAAATTCACAGAAAAACAAAGTGAAATAAGTGATTCCCAGAGAATGAGAAGAAGGGAAAATGAAGAGTTATTGTTCGATGAATATAGAGTTTCAATTCTGCAAGATAGAAAAGTCCTTGTGGTTGGCTATCCAACAATATGAATAAACTTAACACTATTGAACTATATACTTACAATGCTTAAGATGATAAATTGTGTTACTTGTATTTTAACATAATTTTAAAAAGTTAAATCTGATCTTATGGTTAAAAGCAATTATTAGAGTCTGCTTTGGTTCAAACAGGCCTAGGTTCTGATCCTAGCTGTGCCACTAATATTAAGCCTGTGTCCTCCTTGTTTAAGTCCCTGTTTCATCTTTGACCAATATTTGTGTATACTTCCTGATGGGATTGCTGTGAGAATTAAAGGAGATAGCATTATTTGTACTAACACATAGGAAACACTCAATATACGTTGGTTTATTTTGCTTACATATTCTTGAGCATACATTGGTGAAGAACAATTGGATTGGAAAGGAAATAAAATTTATGTAGGGGTCCTTTTGTCAAGAACCAGAAACATGTGCCTTGTGGGCTGGCTCTCTATCTCTCTCTATTTTTCTCTCTCTCTCTCTCTCTCTCTCTCTCTCTCTCTCTCTCTCTCTCTCTCCTTGTGAGATTAATATGAAGTTCATTCTAGATTCCACAGGCCAGCCATGTTTTGAAGCTCTTTATGGTACTTCCAGGGGAATCTCCTCACTGAAATAGGCCCTGATCTGTGCTTACAGTGAGGCATCAATTTTCCCACACAGGTTTGTCGGAGAATGACATCACCTTCTTATTTTCCACTAGGGATGAGTGTTGAGGCAGGACAGGCTATTTATATGTATTAACAACATACTACTATTTCTTTCCACAGCTGGTATTTCCCAATTCATCTCAGAAGTTTTCATGCTCTGTCCTTTGTTGGAAAACTTGCATTTTCCCAGAAAACTGGTTTCTTTTCTAAATCTCCCCTCAGCAACCTCGAGATCCTTGAGATGCAAACATGGGTTAGGAGTTCCTATTCTTCAACCTTAACATTAAGACATCAAAAGGAAATATCAAAGTTTTCAAAATGTATCTGACCTATTACCAATGCTATTCCATCTCTGCTTGGGCTGGGTATCAACTATGGCAATGCTATGTATTGTGGAAGGGGTAGTCAAAGCTGTCCTTGAGTGTACTATGTAACCCTGTTCTAGGCATGAGGCAGGTAGGGTTGGAGTAGAAAAGAGAAAGTATAAAGAAATAATTTCAGTTCTATGATATTCATGAGCCAAATGAAAGATGGCCTTTCAGCCATTTAGAAACATTTAGAATTTTATAAGCCAGGAAATTGTCAGATATTTAGAGTCACCTCACCACGGGAAGAGATCATAGCTTCATAAGCACTACTAAATATTCTTTCCCCTCAGTCTTTACCCCCTTCATGAATTCAAGAGCCCTAAATAGTTTCTATCACTTGATAGTTTCCCACTTATATTGAATACTAGGTACGAAATTCGTGGATTACCTACAACTTTTTCCTGGATGAGTTTATCAACCCCTTCTCTCTGAATGTAGTTATTAGAGGTTCCTGGCAGGAGGAGGCAAAGGCTTAGAGTAGGTGCGTCAAGTGACATAGCAGAGAAAGCTTGTGTGGCCCAGTCACGGGGGCATCCTAGAGTGATCCTTGGTTCAGCAGCAGCACATGAAGACGCTATATCAGGTCCTCCCTGAAACTATGAAACAAAGGTCAGAAACTATAAGAGAGAGATTAGAAATGTGTGCTCGGAAGCTCTTCAGGTGCTTGTGATGCACCACCAATGTCAAATACGTGCTTTCACTACCTGCAATCCACCGTTTCTGTCTACTGAGCACTTACTGTATACCTAGCTACTATATATCTTATCTACCAATTCTAAAATCCTTTGAGATCCATACCATTACTCTTTCCAATCTGAAGATAAGAAAACTGAAGACCAAAGCAATTTGATGATTTTCTTCCAAAATATTCACTCTCTTTAATTTCTGGAAAACAAGAAGCTGGAATGCATACCCTTCCTGCCAAGAGGTAGACAGACAGCCCTGTGCTGAACCAGTGGTTTAGGCTTTTCTTCCAGAGACAAACAGATGTAATGAATAAGCAATGACTCTCATGACCTGTGCTTCCTAAAAATGTCACTTATTTTCCTTAGGGCCCCAAAGTATGAAAACATGAGCATACTGTTTGACCTTTGTACTGATTGACACCACATGTAATTTTAAAAAGTCAGTTAATTAGTGCCCAGAATGTACTCAGCATAGTATGTATTCCAGACACATTAAATTCTACCCTGAAATTCCCCCTCTCCTTAATTTTTATTTTTATGCAGTTTCCAAACTATTTTTCCTCCTAAAATATCATTTATATACCAGGTTTTACTTAAAAATATCAACCATTTTTTTTCTGATCCAGCTGTACATCCTTTAGAGCTGGATGTGTCTTCAAAATTCTATAGTATCTTCACAATTCATAAGCTTCACAATACTCTCAAGAGAGATAACATCCCAGGTAATCAAAATCATTTGCTAAATGTAGAAACAAATACAACATAGGAAAAAGTTGTAGGTATTCTAAAAATATCATTTTCTCTTACTGTTGTCACTGTGAGATGCCAGCAAAATGTGGGCACATTATTTCAAATTCTTTCTCTAAGTACTTCAAAGGCTCTGACTTAGCTTTCCTATCACTGTTATCAAAATACCCAATGAGAACAACTGAGAGGAGGAAAGGTTTCCTGGGGTTCGGGTCTCAGAGGTGCAGTCCATAGAGCTAGCTCCAAAGAATAAACAGCGGTGGTGGTGGCAGCAGTGGTGGAGTGAGGGGAGGGACACTGCTCTCACAGCATGAAGGCTGGAAGTTAGAAAGAGTTGAGAGCTTGTGTTGGCATAGCAGCAGAAGGGAGACAAGGAGGGAGGGAGGAAAGTGGAGGGAGAGAGAGAGAGAGAAAAGGAGGAAGCTGCAGCCACGTGCCCAGAACAGTCCCTGGCCATGCCCTTAGGGACCTTTCCCCAGTGACCAAGTCACACCTCCAACATATCTGCCTCCTCTCCCATGTGAGGTCTGGGAACAGTTTAAATCCAAACTCTAACAGATTTTTATGAAAGAAAATATTCTCCTCTCCAGCACTTTATAGGTATGAATGTATGTTATCCTACATTGTCAAGTTCCTCATAAGAAGAGTCAATAAAAGCAAACAGCAAATAGGCTTCCCTTTGTGTGCCAGCCAAGCACTCTACTGGGGAGGCACTGTGAGTTCTCTGTTGCTCAACTCCAGGGGAGAGGATTCTTTTTGTAAGGATTTATGAGTATACTCTATTTTTATTTTTCATTTTTCTTTGTTATTGGTGCACTGTAATCATGTATCATGAATCTCGGAGTGACAGAAACATACATGCACACAGTACTTGGTAAGGTTTCCCCCCAGCTCCCAATCCCCCAGCTCCCACCCAACCTCCTCCTCTTCCTGGTACCCAATATTGAGATTGACATTGATAATTGATCCTTCATCAATTCTACCTCCTGCTACCTGTCTTTCTCCCATAGATGTATCCCATCACGCCACTGTGATTTCTTCTCCTTTGGAGTTCCTGTTATATACTAATTCATCTCTAGTTTCCACATGAAGGAAACATGTTGCCCTTCACTTATTGTAATTGGCTGACCACACTCAGCATACTTATCTCTAGACCATCCACTTTCCTACAAATGACACAATTCTGTTCTTCTTTATGGCTGAGTAGAATTCCTTTATGTGCATATTCCATAATTTCACTGCTGTCATGTGCTAAGTTCTGCCATGAAGGAGGAATCTAAGAGCTACTCCTGCACCTTCCTGTCACTGTCCTGTGCAGTTGCTCCCACCTTTATTTGTGTCTTTATCCCCATATCTTCTTTACTCACCAGCAGGAATTTATTCATAAATTCCTCAGTGGGTATTTATTTACTTGCCCATTATGTGCTAGAAGTTTCCTTAGTCCTGGAGTAGGGGATTTTCACTGAATAACTGTGTAAGGGCAAGAGGTATAAAATAGCTCAAAGAGCCCCTGTTGCCTGGTGTGACTTTACCCTCTTCCCTTCCTGGACATACCTGCTCATCCAGGCTCAAAAGCCTTCCTGCGGCCTGCAGGTGGCACCGACCACCTGTGCTATGTCACTGCACTATGCTTCCCAAGGCCAGATCCTGGCGCCACATTATTGCACTTGTTTATTCAGAAGTCTCTTTCCTACCACCCAGCCAGCCCATCAGCCAGAAGAACTGTCTGTGTCCTGAATCTCCCTGTGCCCAGAGACTGGGCACTTATGCATTTCTGAGTGACTGGATAAATCACTGGATAGATGAATGTGTCAATAAACATGATATGTTTTGGCCAGAGAGGGACAAGGTCCCAAATTATACAATTCTAACATTATCCACCAGTTCATTTGAAAATTAATGGACCTGAAGAATAAACATTGAGGTGGGGAAAATGAGTGATTCCTATTTACTAAAGATTTGTTAAATCATCTTAGTTCAACACTTGACCTTCAAAGGGTCATTGCAGGAAAGTGAGGGGCTGTCAACATTTTAGACAATATAAAGATGGACCAGTGAATAGACACGTGTCATTAGAACACAGCCTTGTTCAGGAAGGTGGAAGGGAATGGGTACCTGTGGAGGCAGGACTTGATTTAAGCAGTAGCAAAGCCTCAGTGCTGGTCCCTGGCCTTTTGAGAGGATGGGAGAGTTTTAACATACTATGAGAGGAATGGGCCTGGGGAATGAGTCATTTCCTTCTTCTGGCTCTCTGTGGGATTGGCCTGTGAGACTGATTTGGAATGAATTTGGAGTGACCCCTGATGTGTCCTCACCCCCCACAAAGTAGACTTAAAAATTATCTTTGTGTCTAACCGGACGTGAGTTAAACTAAAAAATGACTGTGAGCTAGCCAGTAGCGTAGGTCATCATGTTCAGGGGCGGTGGGGTGCAGCTGGTGAACAGCACTTGTGTTGCTTCACTTACCCTGAGTGCCTCTTGGGGAGGGGAGAAATGTCAAGGAGAACATCCTAGGAAGAGAGGCGAGCGTAGTCCTGGGCCAAAGTGTCTTAGAACAGCTACTGAATGAGATTTCATCACTCAATGACTGTAGTAGTGGGACTCATGGGAGATGAGGAACCTTACAGAAAAGCTGGGAACACACACACACCACTCACATTCATGGGCACCCCATGGTGGATGCCTTTTGTAAAGGGATTCTTTTCTTTCAGCACTTGACAAGTGCTGCACCCACAGATTAGCGGGTCCCCGGGGGCACGGACATTCATGTGTGTGTATGTGTGTATGGGAGGGGTGGGTTGGAAAAGCACCCACCCCATAACACATGTCTGTGGTGACAACAGGCTTTGGTGACAATGCACAGGCTTCAGAATCAGCGATAGGCTCTGAGAGGATTCTGGGGAGAAAAGGCCAGAGGAAGGGAGTGAGCCAGCTCTGTTTTGCTAAAAGAGAGATTAAATTTCAACCCCTGGAGGAAAACAAAAAGTGAAAATGAAAAATGAATAAATGCTAAACTCGGAGTTTATTTTTAGCGTTTACTATTTTTTCAAATTGTACCTGTCTTTTAAATAAGCTGTGGAAGATCAGTAGCACACACTTTGACCTGGCCCTCCTGGACTCTGCCCAGTCATAGCTGGGCATCTCTCTGACCTTTCTGGATAGAGTGGTGATGAGGAAAGGGAAGCCTCGCCCTCCATTCTGTCTGATCCAGCACAGCTGCGTTTTCTCATTGAGACCGGACGAGTTTCCTGAGCCCCAGGTTGATATACTGTACCATCTTTGCTGCAGCTGTAATCTTGACAGGGGGAGCTGACTCGGACCTCTCTAATCCTTACTCCAGACACCTCAAACTCCCGACACTGCTGTGTTTGTGTGCATGCATTTTTAAGGGTTTTTCAGCTGTGCTTCTGAGAAAGTGGCTCAGTCCAAAAATTAAAAAAATAAAAGGGATCAAAGGGGAGGAGTTCAGTGACACATCTGTCTGATTCTGACCACAAGATATTTCGTAGCTTTAACATTTACAACAGCAAAAACAACATTATTATTTCATGCTCACCTACTGGTCTCTTCATTTCTGCTTCCTCTTCTGGGGTCGAATGATGGACACTGTGTCCCTTCCTCTGCTTTGAACCGTGGAAGAATTAATCAGAATTAGAAGTATGAAAGGCGTGGGGGGAAAGGCTTGGAAATCAATTGCAACTAGTCTCAGCATTACACAATCAACTTGGGTACTTTTTTCTCAAGACTTATATTTGGAGAGGGAGCTGTTTTATGAATGGATATATGCCTGACACACTAAATGCGTAGGATCGGTCTGAGGGCCTTGTCTGGGTCAACTGTGACATCTGGCTCTTATGAATCTGGCATACTGTGACTCACAGATACACAAATAGTAATCCTTAATAGTGACTACTTGTGACTGCCGACAAACAATGTCAAATGACAGAGAACCGCTGTGGCCGCCTGGCTGAGCTGCCCAAGCCCCGTTGTATCTGATGATTGTGACAGGTTCTGAGCTGCTGTCAGGGAAGAGTCACCAACCTCTGAGCTTTCTCAGTCCTCTAGGACCCCCGGCCTGGAGCAGCTGACATTCCTGACCACTTTCTGAGCTCTTCTTTCGGGAGCATGCAGCTCTGATGGCAGATGGTCTGGGCCTGGGCCCGGGTTCTGCCACACACTCAGCTGAAAATGTGCCAAGGTACATTCAGAGAGTTTGTCTGAGCCTCAGTTTCCTTATCTGTTAAAAAAGGTGAAACTCAGAGTAATTAAGATATCTTGTCTGTAACAAAACTTCCTATGAATCAGGCACTGTTTTAAGCAAGATTCTGGAAGCATTTTGGCTAAGATTTTAAAAATATGACATGGTTGGTCTATTTGTCAATGAAGAACTTAACACACAGCCACATGTGTAAGTGTTGGAACCAGAATTTCCAGTGGGTTTTTTTTTTTTTTCTGAGACACTAGAGTAGTGATTCTCAACTGAGGCAATTTTGCATCCCAGAGCACATCTGCTAATATTTGGACACATGTTTAGTCATCACTAGTGGGAGTGGGATGCTACCGGTACTAATGGGGCTGAGGACAAAGCTGGTATTTCATACCTTAGCATATATAGGACAGCTCCTTTAACTAAGAATTTTCTAGCCCCAAATGCAAAGTGCTGAGGTTGACAGGCTCCATCACATTAACGCTTAAGAGGGGTCTGTGTCCAATAAGATGGGGTGACACACTTGAAACACCAGCCACAGTGCCTGGTGAAGAGGAAGGCTCAATAGATCCAACCTACTATTGCTACCACTGCTACTTCTATTAGTGTTTTCATTTTCAATCTTTCTTCTATTACTAGTCATTGCTTGAAGACCACAGGAAACTTGTAATGAAATGTGCTTTTGTCAGAAATGCCTCTGAAGAGGTAAGAAAAGGCAGATTTCTTCCAGCTCTTGCTTCCCAGTGCTCACAGGCACTATTTTTCCTGTGAATGACTGCTTTGTCCAGGCCTCCTGGTGCACAGCCTGGCTTTCCCTGCAAGCTGCAACCTGGGAACTTTATTGGAGAAGTGGCTTTCTTCTCATGGGCCTCATGTAAAGGTCACCTGGGTAGGCTGTGCTTGATCAATGGCTGTATCCACAATCAGCAACGGGGCACTAGCAGATTTATCCAAGAATGGGCCATGTCAATTGTCCAAAGGGTTAGAAAACTGGTAAGAAGTTTATACCATTCTGTTATATGCCCAGCCCCTGTGTAATTCTAAACTATCTCCAAAATTCTCTTCTTGTCTAGAAATTGAGTGGGCCAAGAGATGTTAAAAAAAAAAAAAAAGTAAAGACTGAGAACAAAAGCAAACACTGAATAGTAAAAGATAATTTGGGGTAACAGAAGCTTCACTTTTCTCTGTACCTGTTCCCAGTAAGAAGAGTAGTTCCCAGCCCAAAGTGGTTATTTGTTGTTGCTCAGAGCTGCCCAAGGGTGTGTTGCCAAAGTTTTCAGTGTTTGTAGGGGAGCCACCAGCGAGGCCAGCTTCAGATTCCAGGTTCCTTGGGCCTATCCATCATGTGAGAGCATGGGAAGCTGTAGGCAAGAGGCTTATGCAGGTAGGCAGTAGTGACCACAGCCACATTGCTATATAAAGTGACCATGTGTTTGGTATTGTTCCAGCCACATAGCATGTATAAATTAGCTTACTTTTCACAATAACCAGACAAAAGAGGTGCTACTTTTATTCTAATTTTAGTTATCGGGAAACAGATACAGAGATGTTGAATAGCTTGCTTGTAGTTCCATGACAGCAGGGCTAGGAGGCCGTGCTCTTGATCACCATGGTGAGCTGCAGCTACCTAGAAGGGGTTGGAGGTTATCTAGTCAAAGTGGGTAAGGATTGCAAAGTTCAGTAAATCAGTATTAAGAGTCAGCCAAGGCCACTATGTAAATGTGTTGATATTTTTGGAAATGTCATCATTACATCCATCAGTGTGTGTTAATCATTAAAATTCTTTCCTTCATCTGCTGAAATGAATCCTGAGTCTTTTCAATGTTTTCGGGGCAGACTTAACAGGCCATGTACATTGTCTGAGGGAAGGATGAGACTACAGACTAGAACATGACTTACTGTGTACACTGACATGCTTAAGCCTGCTGTACTCCTTGAGCACCTCCTTTTATTTCTCACTAAACTCAAAAGTTGGTGGGTAGGTTCACGTTGTCATGGATGAAGGAACTTTATAAAGATGTGGTTTTAGACACTAGGAGAACCCATAAGATGCTCTCATGTTCACTGGGATACAAGGAGAGAATCAGGTTGCAGAAAATGTCTGACATGTCACTCAATACCTGAGAACTGCCAGGTAACCCTAGCCAGGTGTTCACAAATACTCACCTCCCATGGACCACTCACACTTATTTTTTTTGTTGTTGTTGTTGTACTGGGGTTCCTGGAAGCCCTTCTACCTCCGGGCTACACTCCCAGACCTATTTTTTACATTTTCATTTTGGAAACAGGGTCTCCTAAACCAGCGCGCACGGCTGGCTTCGAACCTGCGCGATCCTCCTGTCTCTGCCTCCCAAGCGCGGGGATTACAAGCGTGCGCCACCACGCCCGGCTCACACTTATTTTCTAAGTGTCTGATGATGCCAAGGCACAGGCTCCACATACTGTGTACATAAAGGCAGAAGTACTACAACTGCTAAAAGAAGAACTTGCCACACATTTGTTCATTGCAAATGTAGGCCTGTTCAGAGAGAGGTTTTCAAAGAAAGAGTTATTCTTTAATTCTATCATAGGTTAAAACTGTTCAATCTGCATTCTAAAGAATTCAAGGATTTGATATATTGTAGAAACTGAACTTGGTAAAGAAATTGAGAGATGAACTATCCTTCATAATCTTTTGCATATAGGTGAAATCCTGGCGTTCTAGTAGTCTATCACTTCTAGTTGAACTTTTGATGTCTACTAAACTCTGTAGGAGACACTCAGCCATTCAATTACATTATCTCTCAACTGAGAAGGCTGGTATTAGCTATCAACTGGTTACCCATTGTCCCGGAAAGGTTGCTGAGGGGACCATGAAAATATGTTGATATTCTCAGGAATGTCATCATTATCCAGCCATAAGTGTGTATTAATCCTTAAAATTCTTTCATTCATTTGTTGAAGTGAATCCCGAGTCCTTTCATGTTTTTAGGGCATGCCTATCAGGTCATGTGTGTTTCTGCATGAAGTATGAAACTAAAGACTAGAACATGACCCTACAGTATGCATTAAGTAGGAGAGCATGTGAATTTGACCTTACTTTATCTCAAATACTTTAATGATCCCATTTGGAATGAAAGTCTATGTCATTGAAAACCAAATATCAGGACTAATGTGATAGTCTGTGTGGTTACACTCACTGCCATGTCTGTGGAACCCCACATACTCTCCCAAGCCCTCCACTACTGTGTTACTCCCCAAACATGTCACTGAGGTTCTCTAGGAAGAGCCACCATGTCACCAGTCCTTTTCTTACTGGATGCCTCCATTGTCTGCCATGACATCCTCTGGCCCTTTAGTCCCCTCTCTCCTTGACATGTTTGATTTTATCTACCTCTCAGACTGGTCATTCTTTTGCTTTGCCTGCACTCTAGCAATGTTTTCTCCTCAGCTTCAGATTCTTCTGCCTATGCAACTGATGGCTGAATACACACCTGGAATTCCCAGACTAATTCTGCACATACCAAACTCGAGCCATTATGCATCCACTGCCTTTCTGCTCCTCTCCATGAATTCTATATCCAAGTGAACATGAATGCCATCTCTCTAGTGACCTGCTCAGATAACAGGGAGTGAACCAAGCCTGCAAACTCTCCATACCCCCTGCCGATTCAGGGAAATACCAAGTTATGCAAAGTTGCCTTTCAATACACCCAGACTGTGCTCCATTCCCAGGTCACTATCTCATTCAGTGGTATCTCCTGACCCCTGTGTGACTATGACAGTGTCCTTTGCCGGCCCCTTGCCTCCAGCCTTTCCTGAAACCATCCTCACCAGAATCAGCCTCCTCTGGGCTATTTGTAGTCATTCAGTCAAATGACCTTTGTCCTAGAGTCCCCAAAGCATACTATGCTTTATAGGTCACAATGTAGAATCCAAAGTAATTATTTTTGGATGCCTGTGTATCTTTGTGTGCTTGTGTATGTGTGCACATATGCAATATAGACACACATACACTTCATGTGGACTATACAGGATTTACGGTATCAGTTTGTAAGATTTTAAGAGCATTTTTTTTTGGGGGGAGTGTACTCTACAGTAGAAATTGAGGAAATCAGACAGGCAGTTACATGGAAATTAAATTAAAATTGAATCGCATTAAATTAAAATGTAAGTCCTTTAAGACAGCTGCTCATGATCCTTCGTTATGCCTCACAACACTCCACAAAGTACCTTGATTCATATGATTGGGTTCAGACCGAGGAAAGAGGGAACTTGTGTTAATCAAAAGCAGATGGGGGCAGCTGAGCTTCTGCAGGTTAAAATATGCCAGTCTTTGAGGAGAAAATGGAGTGGATTTCAGAAGCAAAATATTTGTGTGTGATGAGCTGGAGTTTGGGGGAGGTTTTTATTTTTTGGCCTTTTTTTTTTTTTTTTGAATGGAAAAAAGTAAACCCCAAAGAGCCAAGGCAACACTAATGGATGAAATGCTTTGCACATATGGGATGGAAAATTGTGCTCGGTTAAGTCAAAAAGCAGCTTCTGAAGATCGTAATGTGGCTGCGGCCTCACAGGTGCCTGACCCGCTGGCCCCACTGCATCACTGCTCCATGTGTTTGGCCCTGCTCCTCCCTCCAGCCGGCCATGAGGGAAGATCATATTCAGTGAGGCAGAAATTTCTAGAACTGCCTGGATCTGCTGCTTGTGCCAAAGAAGATCCCCTCCTTCTCACCCTTTTATCCACACACAGGAGCATTAAAGAACTAAACAGCTCCCATCCCCACTTCCTCCCAACCTCACTCTTTTGGCTCATCTTCCTTGTTGAAGCAGCTGTTTTTCAGCTGATGTTTAAGCTCACACACTCTTAAGTTAAATTGCTCTATTTCTTCATAAAGAAAAGAGCTCCTTTACTCTGTTTTAGTTTCTCCTAGATATCATTCCTACAGGGGTGCCTCGCTTTACACATTTTTAACTCTTCTCTGGAACATATGGTTTATACACAGCAGTACGAACCCAATATTTGCAAATTGAATCAGGATTGAACTCACCAAGAAAGGATGCCATTTAAAGAGACCATGTGGGGAATCCTTTTATTCTTTTTTATACTTATTTTCTTTCTTCTTTTCCTGAAGCAAAGAATCTTTTGGCCATTCAAATGCTTAATTCTCATCACTCTTTCTATAGCATTCCACACCATTTTTACAAGCTTAGAAAATTGTGATTAGGGGGCATTAGGATTTCTCAACACAGGATGCACACTTGTTCCTATTCATTTACTCCTAGGTAGTGGGACTGGCTTTGTGTGTCCCTCCTCAATTCCAAGTGATGTAATATTTAATAAAGGTATTAGAATTTACACATCCCAATGAGTGCTATCTCCTTCATGTTGGGACAAACTAGAAAATTCAGCTATGTACCGCGAGTACTGTTGATTCAAATTCTAGTTTGGAAATGGCTCAAGTGAACCTGTGATAAACATGTGCCAGTTTCAAGGGCAGCTGTGGTCCTGCTGTGCGTGCCGAGCCTGGTCATCAGAAAAGTTGCTGTGTAGCAGCCCCATCCCCGGTTTATTTTCCCTAACTTCTTCATAGCACCTTGCTTCCCTCATCCTCTTGTTTGTACTTTTTACTTTCTTTAGCAGCATGAATAAACTTAAATGCTACCTTTTGTACACAGGTACCGTTCTCACAGCTTTACACATGCCTACTCATTTCATCTGCACGATAACTTCATACAGTGGTTGGTGCTTATATCCATCTGGTACAGGAGGAACCTCAAGCACCGGAAGTTCGGGCACATAGGGCCAGTTTGGGAACCGAGGACTTAAGGGCCACATTACTTCACCTAGGTTAGGAAAGGAGCTGACTCTACATCTGAGCGTGAGTAATGCCAATATATCTGCATCCTTCTGCCTTCTTTCCACAACAGCTCAAATTTACTTTGCAATTAAGTAGATATGAAGTATTTTGCTAAGTGGCTTAACTGTTTTATTTTATTCATTCAGAAATTCTTAGGATCCTGTTAATTAATCTCATTTTTAAGTGAGGAAGATAGGTTATATAACTCACCCAAGGTCACAGAGCTCTTTAATTAAGGGAGGGGGCTTACTCACAAACCTTCTTCACTAGAGTGTGTATAAGTAAGCCAAACAGAGAGAAAGGCTTGAGACTATTATAGGAATTTTAAAATAGTGAAATGGGTTAGAGGTTTTGAAGGACAGGGTTAGACGTCACTAAAATTATACAATTCTTCTTCCAGATACATATTCTCCCCTTAGCCCATACAAATGCAGGCAAGTACATGCTTATGTGCACACAAACACTCTTGTGCACACATATGCCCAGGTACACAGAAACACCCCTGTGCACCCAGTAAAAATAAAGCTACCTCATAAAACAATTTTCTCCACTATGAAATTCATCAATCACTCTTCTTGAAATTTAGAATGAGCTGAGCAAATTTTATGACTTTGAAAAACAGCCCCTGAGCCAGGTATGGTGATACACACTTGTAATTCTAATACTTGAGAGGCTGAGACAGGAGGATTGCAGGTTTGTGGCCAGCCTTTGCTACTTAGTGATAACCTCTACAACTTAGTGAGACCCTGTTTCAAAACAGAATATAAAATAGGACTGAGTGTTTAGCTCAGAGGTAGAATGTCCCTGGGTCAATCACCAGTGCTACAAAACAAACAAACAAATCTAAACTAAACAAAACAACAACGACAAACAGTCCATGAAAACTCTCCTCCTTCCATGAGAGCATGGAGAGTGCTTTGCTAACTGGACTCTCAGGAAGCCATTTCAATGTAGACAAACTGCCTGCTCTGAGAATTTGTTTTTTGTATAGATTTGTTTATGTTATTTTCTTACTTGAAACTTATCAAGTTTATATTCTTATATTCTTTAAAAAAATATATATACACATATATATCTTAATGCCTTAGTTTACCACCACCATTCCTTAGGTATTTTCCTTTTCTTTTAGAATTTTCTTGGTATTATTATATGTTGTAAGGGAGATTCAAAGTGATACATTCATATGTGCACACAACGTCTGTTGATGCGGTTTCCTCCTAACCTCATTCTTGCTACCCATCTCTTCCCTCCTGTGATGCAAGATTGTTAGTGATACTTTCATATATAGACATAATATTATTTGGTCTGCTTCCTTCCTCAAGCTTCCTTTTTCCGTCCCTCCTCCCTCCCTTATCCTCATCCACCATTCTGCTAATTTCATTCCTTATTAAAGTCCCTTTGCTTCCTATTTTCTCTCTACCCTTCACATGAGAGAAATCATGAAATCATAAGACCCGTGAATGTTCTCTACTCTAATTCCATCCATTTTTCTATGAATGGTCTCTTCTAATCTGTTTCAAACTTATTTCCTGTCTTACTCCATCCCCTTCCCTGTCACTGTGCACCTATACTTCTGTCCTCCTGGGTGACGATTCACTTTGAGCATGCCAAGAACCTTTGTTTCTTCCTCATTTTGCCCTGACTGTTGTCTGGCTTCCATATCCTCTCAGTTACTGAGCTCCAGGGTTTGGCTTACCTGTGACTGTTCTATGATCCTCTTCCCACTGAACCACGCCAGAGAAAGAAAGAATGCAAACCCTTCAAGATGCAGCCACAGCACAAGAGTAACACCTGTATTTTCTTAGTGTGTCCCAGGGCCTGTTCCACTCACCGTTAAGCTAACTGATGTTTTAAGTCCTCTCAACACCCATGATTTCATTTCATAGATAAAGAGGTGGAGGCACAGACAGGCCATGGGACATACTTGAGATCATTCACCTTGTAAGTGACAAAACCAAGAGCCAAAGGTAGGCTGACTGAACTCCCCATAGTCTTCATTTTGAGTGTTTAGCCTGATTCCAGGCAGTGTGAAGTTTGGGTTGGGAGGGGACTGTTCTGTGGTGAATCTTGAATTTTGGAGAACCTCATATGAGGTACTTCCATGCATGCTGCTGACTAAAGGGTGATACGCTGATGCTTAAGACAAGTTTATTAAATAATTGAAAGAAGCTTTCATGATGTGGAGGATCATTTTAGTATATTCTGTCTCAGTAGAGAAAACCCTGAGAGGAAAACGTACTCTCCATAACTTGTGCCTGACATTTACTTGAAATCAAATAATTCTGGGGGAAGGGATTATTATGACTTTTGGATTCTCTGTCAGAACAGATCTAAGAGTCAATCGGGGGCATCTTCCAGTCTCATGCTTTAATTTCCATTTCATTTTCACCTCAAAGCCCTGAAAAATCCAAGCAGTGTTTGTTGTTAATTTCCCCACATCCATGAGGCTCACCTGAGCATTCCCAGATCACCTGAGTCAGAGTCCAGCAACCTCTGAGGATCACTCAGACTTTCTTGGGAGGTTTTATTCTGGGCTGTGCTACATAGGTGTGCACTGAGTGGTGAGGAGAAGCATTCATCTGTCTTCATTTCACTGCATAGAAATCATCAAGCCAGAATATTAATGTGTGGTAATTACTCCCCACTTTGTGTTTATGGAGAGAGAGAAACAGCTGGGGTGGTTGACATCTGAAACAGGAGCTGCTGATCATTACTTGCACAGCAGATGGGCTTGGGTTATGAATAAGCAGCAAATGTGAAAAAGAGAGTTGCAGGGTTGAGCTAGGCTTGCTTCATGCAAAACTGGTTAACCCTTGCTGCTTGCCACTCAATCAAGACTGGGGCTGCTGGGCTGCTTTTCTAATGGCCAGATTCCCGAGACCACTGGATGTGGTAAAGAACAGAACAAACTGGACTGAGGAAGTACTCCAGCACAGCTAATGTAATATTTGATCAGTAAATGTGAGATTGAAGCAGCATAGACCCTACTGCAACTTGAATGTCATTGAAATCTTTGTCTTTTTGCATATACTCTTATCAAAGGCTTAAGTCAACACCTCAGAGGTAGGTCAGCTTTATGAGGAGCAGGAAGCCTATCTGATGTAGGATCCTGAAAATGAGCTGATTTGAGAGGTGTCAAAAAGCTCTCTTTCCCCACCAACACCTCCCCAACTAACTTCTCAAAATGCCTGCAATTTTATATTTAGGAGACTCTTTCTTCATGTTGTGTAACTGAATGAAGCTCATTAAAATGCAATGTCCTTGGGAAGAGTGATGTGTTGAAGCATTAGTTTATCAGATCTTGTCCCAACTTTATCTTTCCAAGCTCTCAGAAAGCAACTCCCTGTGGGGTTGAACTAGATAGAGGAGACTTCACACTAAGGAGGGGGCCTTGAGCATGGAAAAGGCCTTGAATATCTGGTTTTCCCTGGTCCTGCTCTGCTACTTATTAGCCTTGTGACCTTGGGCCAAAGTTTGACTTTGAAGCATGTGACCTTCATTGAAAACAGTCAAAGCAATAACAGGTATTATAAATCGGTCATGGGAGTTTGCACAGATCAGACAAGTCAAAGATGGTTGCAAGCACCTTGACAATCATAAAGCTATCGATACAGAAGCATAAGGTAGCAGTGGTTTCATGATGGTGGCTGTAGGCTCGGTTGGTACACAAGTAGTTCCTGCAATGGGAGCTATGTACAATATTGAGGTAGGTGGAGCAGGACACTTTGAAGTTACTTTATGGGTCAAGGAACCAAAGCCTTCATTATAGGAGGCATAAAATACCTAGACAGGAAGTAACTTTGAGTCGCAATTATAGAGGGGAATCCTACCAGTACTACACAGAGATAGGCATTGTGTATGTATTTTTTTTAAATATTGAGGGATATTATGACCTAACCCAAAGGGCAGAATTTAGCTCCTTTTATGACCAATTGCAGGCAAAAGATATAAGTCAAGAATCTTAAGAGTAATCTGAAACTTAACAAAAAGGAAGAGTTTGGAGGGAAAAGGAGAGAGAATGATAATTTCCAGAGGGGGAGGCAAGCCCTCTTTAGAAATTCTTAATGAAGACAGTTCTTAAAATTAAATTTGAGCTGGGTGTGGTGGCACATGCCTGTAATCCTAGTACTCGAGAGGCTGAGACAGGAGGATTGTAGGTTCACAGCCAGCCTCAGAAACATAGCCAAGCCTTCTGAGACTCAGTAAAACACTCTTTTCAAAATAAGAAAATAAAATGGCTGGAGTACAGCTCAGAGATAGCATACCCCAGGGTTCAATTCTCAGTATCAAAAATGAATGAATGAATAAACGAATAGAGTTTGAACAACTATATCAGCAGAAATTATGAACCAAAACCCTGATACAAGAAAATGGAGTCATAGGAAAGTCTGCTTGTGTTAATAACACTGTACAGGGGAAGTAAATTCAGCAAAACTTAGCGAATGACACAACACCAGATCACTTCCAGTCTATGAGTTTCCAAGAGTTTGGAAATGAAGGACAAGAGCAAGATTATAGCAGGACAACACTTTTTTTTAATCACTGAAAATTTATAGCATATGTTAATTTGCATTTGCCTTGTATATTTAAATATCATTTTCAACAAGTCACCTGTTTTTTACCTTCATAAGAGATCAAGTTAAGAAACACTGGTAAGATAATTTTTTACAGGAAGACGCGTGACCTGGTAGCTCGGCTTCACCATTTTAACCAAGATACTGATGGTTAAAGTGCACAATTGCTGATCACAGGTCCAAGTAATAGAATACTGCTTCAGATACACACACTCACATACGTACACACTCATATGTATATACACCCATGACTCCTTGGCTCTCTCAACTGTTCTTGGAACAATAATTGTTCCCTGTTGGGCTTTATATCTTAGATATTGTTATGGTTTGAATATGGTTTATCTCCTTTGACAATCATGATGAAATGGAATGGCCATTTTGGTGACATTGGAAGGCGGGACTTTTAACAGGTAATTGGGTCATTTGTTAAGAGAAATTAATGCAGCTGAGTGTGGTGGCACACGCCTGTAATCCTGGTATTTGGGAGGCTGAGACAAAAGGATCACAGGTTTAAGGCCATCATGACAACTTAATGAAACCCTGTTTCAAAACAAAAAATAAAATAGGCTGGGGGTGTAGCTTAGAGGTAGAAAATCCCTGTGTTCAATCCCCAATACTCCCCACACACAGATTAATGCCTTTGTGGGAGTGAGTTCTTGCTCTTGCTGGACAGAATTAGTTATGCAAAGGGTATTTTCATAAAACAAAACTGGCCCTCATATTTTATCTCTTTCATAATCCTTCATTTGCTTGCCTTTCTGACTTCTGCCATAGGTCCTCACCAGATACTCAGAAGATATGGCAACCATGCTCTTGGAGTTCACAGCCTCCAGAACCATGGCTCCACATAAGCTTCTCTTATTTATAAATCACTCAGTCTCAGGTATTTTGTTATAGCAATAGAGAGTGGACTAAGACAGTATCTTTCTAAAATCCTGAGTCAATGGAATTTCAGAATTGACTCCTTACTTCTATACATTCCAAAGCTGATATTTTTTCTCCCTTAATTTATTATTTATTGTTCTCCATTCCTTCCTTATAATTTTTTCTTGTCCTTTTCCTTGCCATAGTATATGATTTTTCTTGTACCTGAAAATTTAGGTCTCCGGCCTTTTCCTGAGGGTCCAACAATCAAGACTTAGTGTTACTAAAGGGCTTGCATAAATTCTCACAGCCAATTCTCTTTATATTCCAACCACCCAGCATCTTCCCTCTCCTGCTTTGGCCCTTCCAGTAAGAACTCTGCCCTTACCTCTGATACCTCACAGGGGCCAATTCTCCCTTAGATGCCTATCTGCTTGGAGGTGCTGAAGCTTAGCTCTCTAGTAAAGTTTTTATATGCCAAAGCTGCCCAGGGTCTCTTGAGGTAATTAGAGTCTCATCTCATTTTTGAATTACAAAGATAAAGGACAACCAAAGCCAAACTTGGTGCCTCGAATTATTGAGAGTATTTATCAAATTCTATTTCCAACACTGCCCCTTTTGGACTGGGCCAACCATGATGTCCTGCATGTTTGCCACACTCTTGGCCCCCTTTTGAGGGCCTGAGTCATGGCAGTCCCTTATGCACAAATCAGAATGCACCCCATCTTGTTATCCCACTAGCTGGTCTGACCTGTGGGCCCAAAAGAGCCCTATAGAAGGTCAGCCAGTGGACAGATGAGGGAAAAGCTGTCATCAACAGCGCATCTATATTAGCCATATGTGGGCACTCTGACTCAACAATCAAACTTTTCCTTAGGGAGTTTAAACCAAGATGCATAGTTCCCTGAATTCATACATAGGGAGGAGAGACATCACCAAAATGATAGAGCACTGGAACAGAGAAAATCACAGGCCTTGCCTTTGAAAAGTTTTGGGGGGTATGAGGAAGAAGGAGACAGGCTCAACAGCAGTACAGGCTTCATTGGGATAAAACGTGGGGGGATGTCTCCAGAAAAGGATTGAGCCCATGTCCACTTACAGATTAGAAGCTTATATAGATTGTTTAAGGGGAGATTCTACTGGGCAAGGGAGAGCCATGGTTAGTCATTGCGGGGGGAGGGGCGGCTATTAAGGAGAGTTAGTTGGATTTTTAAAGCTGCATTAAACAGGACAATGGGAATTTTCTGGAAGCAGACGGACATGATAAGCATGGGGCTTGTCAGGCACATCTTAGCCAAGACCATGGGGACAATTAGGTAAGCAAGAGATGAGTGTATTTGAGTAAGGCTTGGGAATTTTCTGGTCAGCAAAGAGGCCTGCAAAATGACATGGCTTCTCAAGATGGAATCTTGAGGAAAATTGAGTATAGTGGTAAATAAGGGCTTGGCTTTTTCCTACATGACATTTCAGCCTTGGTAAAGAACGCTCCCTTGACTGTGCATCTTTTTTAAGAAGCAGCCCCCAGATTAGGTTGCACAGTCCATCTGTTCTTATAATCCAAAAGACTCTAAGTACCTGACTCTTGTTCATTATCAATGCAGGAAAGTCACCTCCCCCACACTCCTTGTGTGAGTGACACAGTATTAATATGCTGCCAACTGGGCTACGCCTGGAAAAGAGAGTTCCTTGTTTCCTTAATCCTTTTGATACCAGCAATTAGAGTTCATAGAGGAAAGGAACAGCTTAAACATACCTCATGTAAAGATAGTGCCAGCCAAGATGCCTACCCTCTCCTTGCAGGCAAAACTCCCTACCACAGGCAGAAACCAGGAACTTTGGGCTTAAGTCATGACTGCAGAATTGGGTCTGAGAAGAGTCAGCCACAGCTCCTGGCTCTGCCCCAAGTGAAAGGAACAACAGGTCGAGGTTACTTAAGATATGAACTCTTTAAACAGTCTCTCCCTGGGAATGCTTTGACAAGCAAGCCAAAGAGCCTCCCTTTCCTTGCCCCTCCTCATCCCAGCCAATGACAAAGTGCAGGTTGTTGCCTCCAGGTGAGCACAGTTCTGGGGAAACAAGGAAAGCAAACAAATCCTGCTGTGCGGTTGAATGGTTCCCAGGCTCCATTTCAAAGGCAGTCCCTTATGGCTTTGTTTGCTCCTGTTTTTCCCAGCATAGGTGTTTGATATCACACAGACCCATTCTGAGATTTCCAAGGAGAAGAGTATTCAGTTTACAGTGGGTAGCCCAGAACTTTCCAGTTTGAAAAAGGGAATAAGTTACCCATCCACCGGGTATATTTTAAAGTCCTCAATTGTGCTGGTATCAAGGTGCTGATGGGACATGAGAAAGTTCAAGCTGGGTATCTGACAAAAGCACTCACTGCCATGGCTTTTCTGAGACAACTCAGGCAAGATCTTCCAGAGCAGCATCCTCACTGGGAGAGCACTCCTTCCCCAGCTTCGGTCTGGCAGGAGAGGCCAGGGCATCCATGATTGCTTATTGCAGGTACATCTGTAAGACTAACAAGATTATAGGAGAAAAAGAAAATGTGTCCCCATACTTCATGAGAGGTTGTCTTTGAACTCACAAAACTCTCCCTCACTTTTAATCTGACATAGACATGACTAAATAATCAGAAGAATTTGTATTTTACTTCCTTTAACTCCAGTATGGGCAAGTACCAAAGTGGGCAAACAACCCCTAAAATATGTCTTCAACCAGGGGAGGTTTGGACACAGACAAAGGCACAGAAAGGACAAAGATAAAAAGGATGGAGCCCTCCAAAAGAGGGTAGAGGGTGGAGGGTAGAGGGCTACACACTGTAACTTGCACCCAGACCAAGAAGCCAGGGGCAGCTATTGGCAAAGAGGGCACTGTCAGCCATGGGTAAGGACACTATGGTCAGCCATTGGTACAGAGGGAAGGGTCAGCCACTGGTAATAAAGGAAGGGTCAGCCATTGGTAAAGACGACAGGGGCAGCCATTGACAATGAGGGCATAGTCAGCCATTGATGAGGGCATAGTCATTCACTGGTAAAGAGGAAAGGGTCAGCCACTGGTAATGAGGGCATAGTCAGCCATTGGTAATGAGACCACAGTCAGCCATTGGTAAAGAGAGCAGGGGCAGCCATTGGATGAGGGCAGGGTCAGCTGTCGGTAGAGAGGGCATTGTCCGCCATTGGTAGTGATTCAGAATCATTAATAGCCTTCCTTTCCTCCCTCCTCAGTAGGGTTCATCACTGCGACCACCTCCTCACCTCCCGAGACCCCTGTCATTGTTCTGGCCCTGTCTCACTCTAGCCAAGTCTGCTTTCAGAAATCATCTTTGAGAATTCAAGAAACAGAAGTAGGGTACAGCCTATGTTTTGACTGCTCCTTAGGTATTTTTACTTTAATCAATAACTTATTAATAACTTGTTGAAAATAATGTCTCAGCCAAGTTTAGGGGTACATACCTATAATCCCAGAACTCGGAAAGCTGCGATAGGAGGATTGAAGTTTCCAGATCAGATTCAACATGTGAGTGAAACTCACAGTAATCTAGTGAGACTGTTTTAAAACAAAATAAAAAGGGCTGGAGGTATAGCCTGCAAGTAGAATGTCACTGGATTTTAATCTCCAATATAAAAAAAAAGTAAAAAAGAAAAAGAAAAAAAGGGTGCTTCAGTTTAAGGTCTTAAAAAGGGACTAATAACAAAATAAATCGCAGCTGGGTGTGGTGTCACACGCTTGTAATTCCAGTACTTGGAGGCTGAGACAGGAGGATAGCAGGTTCATGGCCAGCCTCAGCTACTTAGTGAGGCCCTCTACAACTTAGTGAAAGCCTGTTTCAATACCCGGTACTATGCAAAAAGGAAGAAAAGAAAAGAAAAAAGAAAGAAAGGAGAAGAAAAGAAAACAAATCACATAGGAAATGGCACTGGCAAAAGGTCTGCTAAATATGGGTGCTTCATCTGTGGAACAGAAGTTGCATTGTTAGCTAAAACTTATTTTATTTTAGTGTATACTTTTATTGGCGCACTGAAATTATACATCATAGTGAGTTCAGTGTGGTACAAACAAGTATGCACACAGCTTTTGGTGTGTTTCCTTTCATGTGCCACCTGGCTCTTCCCTCCTCCCTCCTTACACATGGCAGTAAAATTGGTTATCAATACCTTATATTACTATGGTATCATTTGAACTGTTTCTTTCCCTAATTCTCCTTCTCCTCCTCCTAAACCTTCTCCCAGGCCCCTTCCACTGTTCTACTGGTCTCTTTTAAAATCATTTCAACCCCCTTATGTTTCCTATTTCCTCTATTTTCCACATACAACATTTAAAAATATATATAATCCATGCTTAGGAGGCTGAGGCAGGAGTATCACTTGAACCCATGAGCTAGAGACCATCTGGACAACATAGCAAGACCCTATTCCAAATAAATAAACAAATACATATTATTATGTAAATATATAATGCGTATATACTGAATATATATATATATATACACACACACATAAGATGTAACTCATTATATACTTATCAAATATATTCATTAAAACTATAATGTCCATCATACCCTCCTCACATTTCCAACCCAGGTCACATGCAGTCCATTTGCCCACAGGCCAGGCTCAGCAGGATGCCATCTGGCAGTTTCATGTAGCACATCAAAAGTTTTAGCCATTCTGAGACCTGACTGACAATGGTACGCAGGTTATGGGTTATCGTCATAGGCCTTGGTCTCATGTTGGAGTGACAGACAATGCCTCTTGCATTCACCCTGGGAATTCCTTACCTACTATTGCTATCAATAAATGATTCACACAGCCCACAACAGAATCTATTTCTAATCATGTGGCCAGCCACCAAAACTGCTTGGATAGATGCCTCTGTTTAGGTGTGCCCAGGCCATGCTCTCCTGAAGTGAAACAGCCTGGGCAGAGGGAGGAGGCCATCTGTGAAGTAGGCCCAGCCACCATGTTGGCACCACACTCTTCTGACCTGTGGCCTTCAGTGCGGCTCTATAGTGCCAGGGATGTGATGAATGTCAGCAAAGCACGTATCTGGAGTGTGTAATGTTTCATGTGCTCTTTTGAAGGGTGGTTTTCAAAATTCCCAAATTATACCTGATCAAACCAAGGCTTAGGAATCATTTGCTTGATTTTATACCTGCACATACTGACTGAGTCCCTGGTAGGTCACTTCTCCTTATGTCAGGTATGGCGTGGGAACTAAAAGTGAAAGAATGGCCCCTGACTTCAAAGTCACAGATTTGAAAAGTTCTTCCCCTGATGTTTTCTAAGAATGATTGCTAAGGGATCTATAGAGAAAAAAGAACTGCCCTTGTTATTCCTTCAAACAGTTAAGTCAGCAAGATTAATCCACATGTGAGCAATTCATTAGCAACTAAAACTGGCGGTCCTATTTTCAGTCCAAAATATGTCTGAAAAATACTTTTCAAAAAAATTGAGGGTTAAACTTTATATAAAACTATAACTACAACTATCTGTATGTTTAATAAATGCAATTCACAAGAAGGAAAATGTATATAATAAAAACTAACATGTTTCTATATTCAATGTATTTTTATTAAAGAAATTCTGGAAGTTTTTATTTTACATATTAAGAACAGACAGTGTAAAGTGACTAACTACAAATTTTCTTTTGGTCCTTCCTTTGCATAAAACAAACAAAAGTGAACCTTTATTTTTATTTATTTATTTTTGGTGGTACTGGGGTTCCTGGAAGCCCTTCTACCTCCAGGCTACACTCCCAGACCTATTTTATATGTTTTTTTATTTGGAAACAGGGTCTCTTAAGCCAGCGCGGCTGGTTTCAAACCTGTGTGATCCTCCTGTCTCCACCTCCCACACGCAGGGATTACAAGCGTGCGCCACCATGCCCGGCTAAAAGAGAACCTTTATAATCAACAAAATAACCTAGGATTCTACTGCCTACATTTAAGCCATGACCTTTACTTAGGATTGTACTAGAAAACAAATATTTTTCTTTTTGAATTAGAAAAAAGTTTTATATTAATATTTGTATTTGTTGTAATTCTTTCCTGCAGTTTTTCAGTTTGATGTTTATCTCTGTTATCCTAAATCAGATAACCTGCTAATCATTTCCTGTGTGATATATTTCTGTATTTTCTCTTCTTTTTTCTTTCTATTGCTTTTAATTTTAGAATTAAAAATGTTTATATCCATTCTACTATCAGTTAAATAGTAAATAAGTGAAAATAGCTTCATATTCTGCTGAATCATCAATTTTACAAACCACATTTCCTGAACAATTCCATTGTGTCAAGGTCAGTTTTTATGTCAGTGATAGATCATTTATATTTTTGTTGCACTAAAATACTTTACATCCCTTGGAGTAAGTCTTAGCTGTTCTCATCAGTATTTTCTTTCATAAACTCAAGAGGTATTTGCTCAAGTTCCTATTATAAAAAAAGAAAAATAGTTGTTTTAGGAATTTATACAACTACCAAATGTATAAATCCTTGCTCTATCTTCCCATCTTTCTAGATTTGTGGATAATTTTAATTAGAATGTCTCCAGTGTTTTGTCACTAAGTATGAACTTTAAAATAGATGTTCCTTGTTGTAGTAAAGATATAGCCAGCCATTTCTACTTAGGTCTTTGCTTTAAAAAATCAAATATGGTATTGGACTCCGTCCAATGCATTTGCAACATCTATTGAGAAGTTCATATGATTTTCTCATTACTCTCCTATATTGACTCTCATTGTAGTTAGATTAATCTACTTTCTCATTTAAAACATGCTATGCTTTAGCTGAGCGTGGTGGCACACACTTGTAATCCTTGTACTTGGGAGGCTGAGACAGGAGGATCACAGCTTGAAGACCAGCCTCAGCTACTTAGTAAATTCCTCTGCAACTTAGTGAAACCCTCTTTCAAAACAGAGAATAAAATAGGGCTGGGTGTATAGCTTGGAGGCAGAATACTCCTGGGTTCCATCTCCAGTACTGAAAAAAAAAAAAGTTATGCTTTCTTATAAATCACTTTTTTACTTTATATTAGTTTTTATTAGTCAGGATTTCCAGGTACAAGTCACCAAAAACCAAAGTTCAAGCAGCTGAAAGAGAAAAGAAAATACAGCTGATTAACGAAAAAATCCAGCAGCAGCAGCAGACTTAATCCTGAAACTTCACACTTTCATCCTCCAGATGCAAGTCCACAGGGACCTGATCTTTTTGCTTTGCTTTTTTTTATTTTTTTATTTTTGACAACAGCTCTGTCACAAGTCCTTTGCCATCCTTTCATTGACCCCAAATTGACCATATGCTCAATTCCATACCAATTACTGTAGCCATGGGCTAGACCAAGGGGTTGGCTGAGGCTTCGGGTGCTTGTCTACACTTAAGCTGAGAGTGGGATAGACGGAGTGTAGGGGAGAGTGTTACCAAAAGAACAAGGGTGGGTTCGAGAAGGACATGCAGACTCAGTGTCCACTGCAACTCTAGAAACCACCCAGGCCTGCAGAGCTGAAATCACTGGTTTTCTTACACCCAGGCTGTTTCTCCACATTCCCCAACCTAGTGAGCTTCTGCCTCTTTTCACCATGGTGCTAACTCTCTAGGAAATGAGGTTCTAACATCTGGCAGCTCAGCCTGGTTTTAGTCTGAGCTGCTTCTCTGGCTCAGGGTGTGCTTGGCATTCCTCTGCTTAAAAGGCATCCACCACGACTCCTGCCTCAAGAGCCCATTGGTCAGCCCACAGGCCGGGCAGCTGGCATGGTCTCTCCGGCTTCCCTACTTGGAGTAGCTCCCATACTCAAGAGCTTGTCAATTGCTGATTGTGACGGGCCCCGCCCATCAGCCAGTAAGTCCGAGAGCTAAGATGGCGCTGAGCGGAAATCTTCCCCAGAGCACTTAGGTGGTAAACAGCTTTCAGGAAGTGACGACAAGAGCATGAGATACACGGGAACACCGCATGCCATAGGGCAACAGCCAATGGACTGGCTGTTGCCATGAGTTGTGCACGTGAACAGTCTGCTGATTGGCTGTTGGGCTCTATATAAGGGGAAGATTTCTGGGGAAAGAGAGAGAGAAGAGAAGATTTACGGGAAGAAGATTTGCGGGAACTGTACAAGAACCTGGGGTAATAAAACTGCTTGAGGAAGATCGTGTAAGAGTCGTCACTGCGCGCGACAAGTGGTTGGCCCGTACGGGGACCTTCGCTTTGATCAGAACCTCGGCAGTCCAGGGCAGCCGGCTGGTAAGTACTCCTTGACTCCGAAAAGGGAGGAGGAGGCTCCGTTTACGGAGGGTTATTTTCCCCGATCAAAGGGGGCTCCATTAAGGAGGATATTTAGTAAATAAGGCTCGCGGATAAGCGAGGCTCGCGGAAAAGCGAGGAACAGCGCTGTATTTTCCCCGATCAAAGGGGGCTCCATTAAGGAGGATATTTTTTAGTGTAAGCAAGTTAGAGAATCGGGCTGGTCCTGATTCGACAAGATGGGAAATAGTCCATCTCACCCATTGCATAAAGCATTGAAAGCTTTGTTGAAAAGTAGAGGCCTAAAGCTTAGGGACAAGACAATACAAGATTTTCTCGAACAAATAGATAGGGTAGCGCCATGGTTTACAGTATCAGGGAATCTTTCTTTGGCAAGCTGGGATAAATTGGGAAGAGACGTAGAACGCGCCGAAGAACAAGGTATTGTCACAGGAGGGACTCGGCCGCTTTGTCGGCTGATTCGTGCCTGTTTGGAAGAAAGGCGCTTTAGAAAATTTGTGCAGGAGGGCCAGGCAGCTTTAGACGGTGTAAAAGAGGAACGTTCAACTTCCTCTAAAGTGGCCAGTGAGGAGGATTCAGAGTCAGAGGGGGAGGATGAATCTGAGGAGGAATTAGAGGCCATTTGTAAACAAGTGAAAGCTTTTGAACTGATTAAAGAGGAAATTTCGCCTCCTCCGTATAACCCTTCTGCGCCCAGAGCAGGAGAAGGTGTCTCTTTTAGTAGTCAGATGTGGAGAGATGCGGGAATTTTTTTAGCAAATCAAGCTTTCCCAGTTTTCCAGCTGCAGGAGGGGGGAAATCGTTATCATGAGCCTTTGGACTTTAAAATAGTTAAGCATCTCGCAGAGTCAGTTCGCACATATGGGTCGTCAGCTGCTTTCACTATAGCAATAATAGAGAGTTTACATCGCTATGCCATGACCCCAGGAGACTGGCAAAATTTGGTTAGGGCCACCTTAAATCCTGGCCAATATTTGGATTGGAAAGCTTATTATATAGAATATGCCACTGAACAAGCTGCACGTAATCGAGCAGCAGGAAATTCAGCCTGGGATATAGACATGCTGATGGGCCAAGGACGATTTGCTAATCAACAGCTTGGGTATCCACAACAGGTGTATGAACAAATCAACAGACTCGCTACCCAGGCCTGGAAGGCCCTCCCTAACAAAGGAGAGGTATCTGGTAACCTTACAAAGATTACTCAAGGATTGACTGAACCCTTTTCAGACTTCGTTGCCCGTCTAGTAGAGGCTGCGGGAAGAATTTTTGGGGATTCTGACGCGGCCATGCCGCTCATTAAACAATTGGTCTATGAGCAATGCACTAAAGAATGCAGACAGGCCATCACTCCTTACAAACATAAAGGCCTAGAGGTGTGGATGAAGGTGTGCAGGGAACTCGGAGGACCCTTAACCAATTCAGGACTTGCTGCAGCCATTATACAGGCCTCCGGACAACAAAGTAAGAATAGTACCAAAAATGGCAATTGTTTTTCCTGTGGAGCGACAGGACACTTAAAACGAGATTGTCCTAAGTGTAGGGCGTCCCAATCTTATCCTTCTCCTCCTGAGTATTGTCGTCGATGTAGAAAAGGAAGGCATCCTACTTTTGAGTGCCGTTCGGTTAAAGATATCGATGGCAACCCCTTGCCCTATACTGGAAAGCAATCATCAAATACTCAGACAAAAAACGGGAGGGCGGGCCCTCGTTCCCAGGGCCCACAAAAATATGGGAACCCTCAGGTGTATGGGGCCATGGAGACACAGCCACCTCAGTGGCCCAATTTACAGCCTCCGGAACAGTCCGGCGAGCCACTCCAGGTTCGGCAGGATTGGACCTCTGTGCCACCTCCAGGCTGGTATTAACGCCACAAATGGGGGTTCAAATTATTGAAACAGATTTTCAAGGTCCTCTGCCACCTAATTCTGTTGGCTTACTTTTTGGAAGGTCTTCCTCTACCATGAAAGGACTTGTAGTCCATCCGGGGGTTATAGATGAGGATTATACCGGTATCATCAAAGTGATGGTTTCAGCGCCCCGGGGTATCGTTGCCATTTCCCCTGGGGATAGAGTGGCACAGTTACTTTTGCTTCCCAGTCTACATGGTATGTTTCCTTCAGCAGAGGGACGACGCGGTATTGGTGGGTTCGGTTCTTCAGGAAATGAGTTAATATCTCTTGCCTTTGATATGGGAACTCGTCCCTTGATAACCTTGGACGTGGAAGGCAAGCAAATCCTAGGACTTTTAGATACTGGGGCAGATAAAAGTGTCATCGCCTGTAAAGATTGGTCATCTTCATGGCCCACTCAAAAGGCTACCGGAGAACTTAGAGGTTTGGGTTATGCTAAAACCCCTGACCTCAGTGCTAGGGCTTTACATTGGAAAGATCAGGAGGGACATAAGGGGCAGTTTGAACCCTATGTGCTGGAGCTGCCAGTTTCCCTCTGGGGAAGAGATTTATTAGTGGACATGGGATATTCCTTACAAAATACATCTTATTTCCCCCAAGCCCATAATATTCTCCTTCGCCAGGGCTACCACCCTTCCTACGGGCTGGGAAAACACCTCCAGGGACGTAAAAGCCCAATTCCTACTAAAGAAAAGAGTGGTCGCGAGGAACTGGGTTTTGTGCAGTAGCCACTGAGGAGGCAATTCCCATTACCTGGAAGACGGGAGATCCAGTATGGGTTCCTCAGTGGCCTCTCTCCCGTGAAAAGCTTGAAGTAACAAGGAAATTAGTACAAGAGCAATTACAGTTAGGCCATATCCGGCCATCCACCTCTCCTTGGAATACCCCGATTTTTGTGATAAAGAAAAAATCTGGAAAATGGAGGTTATTACACGACCTCCGAGCCATAAATAGCCAAATGCAGATTATGGGGCCAGTCCAACGAGGGCTTCCACTCCTCTCTGCTATTCCGAAGGAGTGGCCACTTATCAGCATAGATATAAAAGATTGTTTTTTCTCCATCCCTTTAAATCCTGCGGATACTCCTCGTTTTGCTTTTACTGTTCCCTCTATTAATCAAGAGGAAATTGACAGTAGATATGAATGGGTGGTCCTCCCACAAGGAATGGCCAATAGCCCTACCCTCTGTCAATTATATGTAAATAGTGCTCTTGAGCCCGTAAAAACCAAATTTCCAGAAATTCGGTGTATTCATTACATGGATGACATTTTGTTAACCACAAAAAATCCCTCCATACTTGAGGAGGCTTATTGTCACCTTGTAAAGATTTTGGAAACTCATCAATTATTCATCGCCTCAGAAAAGGTACAAAGAGGAGAAAATATACACTTTCTTGGCAACATTGTTCTCCCCCATGCAGTCCTGCCTCAAAAATTAATCATCCGCACTGATCAATTAAAAACCCTCAATGATTTCCAAAAACTGTTGGGAGACATTAATTGGGTTCGACCCTTTTTACAAATTCCTAACCATGCCTTGAAACCTTTATATAATCTGCTCGTAGGCAATCCTCAATTAGATTCTCCTCGCGTCCTTACCGATGAGGCCCGCCATGCGTTACAATTAGTAGAACAAGCACTTACGAAAGCGTCTCTCCGTCGAGTGACCTCTGGACAGCCATTATGGGCTTGTATCCTGGCCACTGAAAAACAGCCTACTAGTGTTCTTTGGCAACAAGGACCCCTTCTTTGGATTCACCCCAAAGTCTCCCCTCAAAAGGTAGTTGAATATTATCCCACCAGTGTAGCAAGCCTTGCCCTTAAAGCCATTCAGCAGTGCATCCAACACTTTGGCAGAACGCCCGATAAGCTGGTGGTACCGTACACTGCTCTGCAAGTACAAACGCTGGTAGCCACTATTGATGATTGGGCTATACTTATGTGCTCTTTCAGTGGTGAAATAGACAATCATCTTCCCAAAGATCCATTGTTACATTTTGTTCTGGAACATCCTCTCATTTTCCCATTGGTCACTAAAAACAAACCTGTAGCTAATGCAATTAACATTTTTACTGATGGATCCAAAACTGGTGTGGGGGCCTACCTAATAGAGGGAAGCGATCCTGTTATCATCCAATATTCACATACCTCTCCACAACTGGTTGAATTAAATATTGTTTTAGAAATTTTTAAGAGAGTTTCTTCTCCTTTCAATTTATTATCAGATTCACAATATGTGGTTAATCTGGTTAGATCGCTTGAATGCGCGGGTCAACTCTCTTTACATACTCCTATTCATTCTATGGCTAGCCAAATCCAGATTTATATACATTTAAGAAAGACACCATTCTTTATCCAGCACGTTAGGGCACATACTGGATTACCTGGCCCTATTACATATGGAAATGATCTAGTAGATAAACTCACCAAGATACATATGATTTTTTCTCTTACTCAAATGCAACAGGCACAGGCATTTCACCGTCAATATCATGTAAATTCTAAAACATTACAACAGCGATTTAAAATCCCTCGACATCAGGCTCGGGAAATTGTAAAAACCTGTAATGCCTGTGCCCCTTTTTTACACCCCCCACATGTGGGCATTTGCCCACGAGGCTTGCTCCCTCTACATCTCTGGCAAATGGATGTAACTCACATATCTGAATTTGGAAAATTGAAATATATCCATGTTTCCATAGATACTGTCTCTGGAATTATTCATGCATCTGCTCATGCCGGGGAAAAGGCACATGATGTCGTCAATCATTGCCTTGAGGCCTGGGCAGCATGGAATATGCCTAAAGAAATAAAAACTGATAATGGCCCGGCTTATACTTCCCAAAAATTCACATCCTTTTGTTCACAGATGGGAATAACTCTAAAGCATGGCCTTCCGTACAACCCTCAGGGACAGGGTATTGTGGAACGCGCCCATCGTACTCTTAAAGAATGCTTGATAAAACAAAAAGAGGGAATTGGAACCAATATGAAACCGAAGCAGCGCCTATCCTTAGCCCTTTTTACTTTGAATTTTTTGCAATTAGATGTCAATGGCAAGACTGCTGCCGATCGTCATTTTGCCCCCTCGGGTACGAGCCAGGGTTTCGTGCGTTGGAAGGATGCCCTCACAGGGCAATGGAGGGGACCTGACCCAGTGCTCACATGGGCCAGAGGCTCTGTTTGTGTGTTTCCACAGAACGGCGCCGATCCTGTCTGGGTTCCAGAGCGGCTGACTCGTCTGGTGAAACAAAAGGATGATGAGCCATCGACTGATTCTTTTGGGGACCATGATACTGTGGAATTCCAAGGATAGGAAGTGATCCACAATGGGGGCTTTTGACTGCTTTTTCTTTTCTATTGCCTTTGAGTCATTCTGCTCAAGTTCTTCCCCGCTTAATCCTTTTACCTTTTCCCCTTAAAATTGGCACAGGAGCAAATTCTACTTTTGCAGGTTATAATTTTACTTATTAGAGCCTGACCATGGCCTTTCATTCTAACCTATTTGATCTGTGGCTTCTTTGTGGGATAAATGGCAGTTGCACGGATTTAGCTCCCCTTGTCATGATTAATGATAATGCGTTTATTGCCGCTAATCTTTCTTGCGAGCTTTCTGCATATCCTACAGATAACCGGTCATCGAAATTTGACAATTTGACAAGACGGTTGCGGTTGGAGATCATCAAAACCAATACTACTCAAGTTGACCCGGTGATGGCCCGCACCTTGATGTCCTGGATCCAACAAGCAGCTCGTCATTTAAAAGAGTGGGCTGGACTGGGTGCTCTTGGTCTTTGTCTGGTCTTACTGTGTATCTTATGTCTCTACTGTCTTAGAAAACTAATCCGTCAGCGCGCTACAGATCAAGTGCTCATAGCTCAGGCATTTGCAGCCATGGAGTTGGGACAATCCCCTCAAATATGGCTTGCGGCGATGGGAAAGTCTTAATGACAGGATGCCAGCTAGGACTGCACTCGGGACCCCGGGAGGGTGCATCCCGAGGAGGGCATGCTCAACTGCATACGGGTTGCCACTGATTCTTGTCCCGTCCCTGGCAAAAGGTGGTGGGCCTAGAAGCCCCTTCCAAACATACAGGGGTTGAGTCCTCTGTCCTCTCCTGTCTGAAAAAACAAAAAAGGGGGAACTGTGACGGGCCCCGCCCATCAGCCAGTAAGTCCGAGAGCTAAGATGGCGCTGAGCGGAAATCTTCCCCAGAGCACTTAGGTGGTAAACAGCTTTCAGGAAGTGACGACAAGAGCATGAGATACACGGGAACACCGCATGCCATAGGGCAACAGCCAATGGACTGGCTGTTGCCATGAGTTGTGCACGTGAACAGTCTGCTGATTGGCTGTTGGGCTCTATATAAGGGGAAGATTTCTGGGGAAAGAGAGAGAGAAGAGAAGATTTACGGGAAGAAGATTTGCGGGAACTGTACAAGAACCTGGGGTAATAAAACTGCTTGAGGAAGATCGTGTAAGAGTCGTCACTGCGCGCGACAGCTGATCCCAATATAGGCACAAGGGGCACATTTTCAGAAGGAAGTTATGCTGTTTCCCAGGGTTTATGAAATCCTTTCCCTCGTGATTCCCGATTTATGGTTCTAACTTTCTTGTTGAGATAGTTGGTTGCAGATCTTTGGTTCTTTCTGAGCTAAAAACTCCCCAGACCTTGTTTATGCCACTACTCCTTCACCTCTATCATTTCCCATGAAGGTCCCTCTTCTCTCATGAGCCCCAAAGGGCACAAGAACTATCTGAAGTGGCTCTCAGCTCAGGATTCTACTTTGCATTAGCTGAGAGCCTCTCTCTGGGAACATTCATGTAAAAGGAAGCACCACTGCCCCATTCAATTATTACCTCCAGGGCAATTGTAAAGGAAAGGCATACTTGGCACTTGCTGCATATATGCCAGGCAAATCTATTGGCTCTCCCTACCTCAGACAAGTTGTAAAAGTTAGAAATTAATAGTTACAGACCAAGAGGCCTTTCTTGATTGATAGATCAGTCTCACAGACCTAGGAGTACAGTAAAAGTTAAAACGCCCTTTGAAAGAAAAAAGCTTGTCAGCAGCAGTTCAGATTAGGGAGGAGGGCTTATCCCTGAGACAGCAAAGAGGAGGATGCCTTGTGAGGCATGGAAAGGGTGGAGGGATGCTGGCTCAGAGGCAGTTCAATGCCCAAGGCTGTGGCTGGGGAGGGGGGCGTTAGTGGAGTGACCTGGGTCGGTTTGCCAAGGTTCCCAGCAGGGTTTGGCTGCTCAGGCTAAGACTGCCTCAGTCCGGTGCTGCTCAAATCAATGCTGAGAAGCACTGTTCCTTCCTTGTTTGTCTTGCACTGAAACCAGGAGAGGGATTTGGTGGCTCTCACCAGCTAGGAAAACAGTAAACATTATTTTCTTACTTGGTTTACTTTCTTTTATCTTTTGTCTCTATTTTCCTTTTCCTGGAGGCTTGTTATACCTCAGAAAATCACCACACCCAACAGGATAAATTCATGTTTGTGGACAAAGCAAAGCTACCCCACTGGGCCTTGTGATACTGTGTGTTTTCAATGGTGAGGGGCACAGTGGAGGTGAAAAGAGGAGTACCTGATATCAAGTGCTACCTGCAGACATAAAGAACAACCAGAGTTCATTGTATGCTGCTCTGAACCTGCTTGTTTTTCTAACTATATATAGCCATCTCCTGTTAAGAGGAAAATGCAATGTCATTTTTTTTTTCACAAATCAGCTGTCTTTGGTCATTTAGCCTAGGATTCCAGGTACTTCAAAAGATAGTTATGTAATACTTCACACTCATGTCCAGTTGCCTGATCATTAGTCATCTTTCTCCTCATAGTTTCAAAGCAAAAGACATCGTTATTGTAGCCCTTTAGGCATGAGATATCAAGAGAATATGTCCTAATGATAATATTAGCCCAATGTACCTGAATCTCATCTGACATATCACCCTGTGCTGTTTTCTTTCCTTTCACCTTTTAGAGCAGAAGAATGTGATGATAACAGTCATGTCAAGGCATCACTCATACTTGAAATGTGTTTGGTTATTAGATGCCCTCAGGTATTTTGACGTGTTAGGTGCCCTTGGCACAAGAAATTTGAACTGATATGGAAATAGGTGATGGCTTTACTAGGTTTCACTTATAAAAACTCATAAACACAGATGTTATGCTATAGAGAATATTAAAAGCACATGTTGCTCTGAAAGACAGTGTGATTAAAAATATATAGAAACTGGTCATCTTGAATCAACAGCATCGAAGTAAACAATAACAATGACAATAGGCAGGATTTATAATAATATTCTCATTGAGACACCTATCTTTGTATTATTCTAAGAAGTGGATGTAAGGATTCATAACCTATAGAGTACAGCCCCTGGGTTTTGAAATTATGAAATGATTTTAAAGAAATGGACATTTAGTTTGGAAATATATATATTCAATAATAGCGCATTTTATATTTGGAAAAATGTCATGTTGTCAATACAAACTTAAGAATGTAAAGTTGGTTAAAATGATCTGACCTAGTAGTTCCTGGACTATACTTGGCAGAGCCGCCATGGCATTGGCATGTACATGAACGCGAGAGAGACTGATAGAAAGTGAGAGACAGGGAGAATTCTGTGTGAATTTTAAAAGATGACAGAATAAGTAGAGATCTCTATGTCCTTCATGGAGTTGTTAACTTTGGTTTAACTGACAAAAGTGATGATGTATCATGATATGTCCCTGGGGAAAGACATCTATTGACTGTATGCGCCCCAATCGTCATAAGTGGTTACTTTTGCTATGACAGTGTTGGGGAGCAAATTATGGCTTGAATATTATTTATAGATAATGGTTGAACCTAAGGGTTTCTTTCCCTTGTTTAGGTGATGGGCCATTGAATATCAAATTTCCTCTGTCTATATTGTTGTCCCATGAAACTAGTTGATTCTGGCAAATGCAGAGCTTGGCAGTCCATGATGAAGCATATTTATGAGTTAAGTCCAAATGAATCCAAAACATATGGATTAAATTTCCCTTGAAATATCTAAATTAAAGGTGGAAAGTACTTCGAAGAATGCACTAGGGACCTGCCGCTCCTCAGGCCATTGTTAAGACTTGAGAAAGTTTCTCCATTTGGAGAGCTTCAAGCTTGTTCATGCTGTCTGAATTTCCAAGCTCCATCCTGGCTCCTCGCATGGCGACTGCCATCCCAGGCAGACAGCCCTCGATATCTCAGTAGTGACCCCACCAAGAGCCAAGGGCCGTGGATCAGGCTGAACGAAATGCTTTATCCAGTGATAGAGCTTAATGTCTCTTCCGGGTTCCTCCTCATCTAAACCTTAAACACAATTAATGCCAAATGTATAGAAAAAATGACAGCCAGGAAGTGTTCCAGAATATATTTTGCAGCAGAACAAGAATGAAATTGGCTTTTCCTCCCACAAGGCAGAATCACAGTGAATACTCAGTAAATGTTTTTAAAAGGAAAAACAAAACAAGGCAAGCTATTCAGTCATTACCGTTTTCTTCATTTTTCAGATAAACCAATGTATCTTGATTTTTGGAACAATTATCTGATAGCTGAACTTTATCCCATTATCTTAAGTACTTTTTGAACTTGTCATCTTGAATAATAATAGTTTGAACTACAAACAAAGGTGCTTCAAATATCTCCTGAAATGTTATCCTCTTTCTTTCTGTCTCTTTGCATTGTGAGTATTAGGTGTATTTCAGCAAGAATACTAAGCCATTATGGACATAAATTAGGTCATTTTAAAAATTGTCAAACCTGTACTACATATATTTATGATTTCCTAGGTTTAAAAGAAAAAATATTCTTATATATTTTCTTATGACAATGGTTATATTAATTTATGTTTTTTACCCTCCACAAGATCTGGTCTTTGGCTTCAACTGGGACATTTAACTGAAGCTCAGTCCTCGCTATCAAGTAGATGAGATTTGGATATTGTTATCTAGTAATTTGCTCTATGGATTACCAAAGGAATAGATTGAGTTTTCACTGGAAAGAGTTTGTGTTTACTCAGACTGATGCCTCCTTCTTGGAGGCCTGTGGGTCACCAAAATTGAGTGTTATAAAATGTGACCCTATGTATACTCATAAGAATGCAAGGCTGCGATGCTGCCTTTGGAATCAAGCACAACTTAAGTGAGGCTCTTTCTTGTGCGTGTCCTGCCCAGTGAATTGCCACCGGCCTGACCATAGTCACTGTGATTTTAACATAGAAAAGGAGTTCTCTCCCTGTCACCTAAAAAAATGAGAAGGAAATGCCTGCATTTAGGGACATTTTAAAACCCATTACAAAGGAGATTAAATTGTATTCCTTTATAACTTCTACTCATAACAAATAAATGTTCTCATCAAAGTTACCTGTGCCAAGTACGTCCCAGTTGTCGGACATTAAAGTTGTCACTTTTTATTCTTCAAAAATTGTTAACTCTAAAATATCTTTGTAGGCCTATAAATATCAATTTAGATAAGTGTATTTTTTGGTAAATGACAATATAGAGAAAATGCGTTTTTAAAATGTAGATAAAACAAGCATGTCTTGTGGCCAGAACTATCTGATATTGTTTGTATTCAACCCATGAGCAAAGTAATAACTCACTGTTCTCTTCTCTTGGTGTTCCCTACCTTTCTGTCTAGCCTTTATCCGGGCCAACTTTGCATGGGGGATTATGAAAACACTGGAACAGATGACACCCTTATGATGTGATCTCAATGACCTGCAAATAACGGTTCAGTCTTCGATCTAGAACAAAGCAATACTCTCGAGTCTAGGAGCTTCCCCTGAGAGTTGGCATGTTTTAATAAGAAGAGGCCGTCCTCACAGAGATGCTAAGTGGATGATGACTGCTCTAGGGTGTATCTGTTCTGTAAAGATATTTCCTTCCTTCTGTCATCCTCTAGGCTCTCTGGCCAGACCTCCCTGTGCCTTGACCCCCTTGCTCTCTCTCCGAGGCTTTAAATCTGGCTGGATCTTTCTCTCCGACTGGAGGGAACAGTGGAAAACTCCATTAAATATTAAAGACTTGACATCTGGCTTTTCCTCCATTTTCCCTCCTAATATTTGTTGGAATCCAACTATTAGTGGCAACTTGTTCTTCAGGAGACTACAGGTATTCACCTCTGCTACTTGGCATATACTTGGTGTTAACTCTTTAGAGAGAGGAAACAAGATAAAAGTAAATTATCTCTAACAAGGACTATTTCCCTATTTATATTAAGGGCGATATGCTAGCCCCACGGAGGCATGCATTTGTACCTTCTGCATTTTGTTCCAAGTACATAATATACGTGCATGTCTCTATTATGATTTTTTGTAGCATCCAGTCTAAAACTACCTTAATTTAATCAATCTCTTGAATGATTCATTTTATTGAAAGCAGTAAATTTTATGACCAAAAATAGCTATATCAGATGCAGGGAGCAGTATATAGGTGAAACAATAGAATAAAAGGTTGATTTTACTTTTTCTCATTTTATATGTAGTTATTAAGACTGTTGCTATTACCCAAATACCATATGATTCATGTGTGGACTCTCCTGATGTTAAATTCATAGCAAATATGCATGTGTGGCTTAGACATTCACAGAAAACCCAAATGATCAGTTTCACTGTCTTTCTAAGAATTGTGTTTGTGAAAGCAATGAAAAAAGGCAGGCATGGTGGCACATGCCTATAATCCCAGTACTTGGGAGGCTGAGACAGGAAGATCCCAGGTTTCAGGACAGCCTCAGCAAGTAGTAAAACTCTCATTGGCCTAGAGAAACCCTGTTTCAAAGTAAAAAATAAAATTGGTCTGAGGATGTAACTCAGAGTAGAATTCCCCTGGATTAAAAAAATTTAATCCCTGGTAGTGCACGCGCGCGCGCGCACACACACACACACACACACACACACATGCATGCACGCACACAAACAAACTTTGACAAAGTCAGTCCCTTGTCATTAAAGTTAATTAATGGTGGACAGGTGTGGTGACACACACACATTTATGTAATTGGAATACTTGGAAGGCTAAGACAGGAGGATCACAGGTTCCAGACTAGTCTCAGCAACTTAGATAGACTCTTGGCAACCTATCAAGAGCCTGTTTCAAAAACAGAAAGAAATAGAAATGGCTGGGAGTGTCCCTCAGCAATAGAATGTCCCTGATGCAGAAAGAAAGAGATAAGAAAGAAAGAAAGAAAGAAAGAAAGAAAGAGAGAAATCTAACTAGTGTGAGCTATTTTTAGCCCCATTATATCCTCCAGAGATCATCTAATGAAAAAGTCCAGTCAACTACATTAGCCTTAATTCTTTATTCTTGAGAGTAATTGCAGTTTTAATGAAAAAGTGTTCTTGACTTTACTGGGAAACATTATAGAATAGTGAAAAGACTTCAGAGATGTGTGTGGTGGCCCATGCCTATAATCCTAGTATTTTGGAGGCTGAGACAGGAGTACCACAGATACCAGTAATGCTTCCAGGTTAAATTCCAACTTGACCCCAGGTTTAATTCCACACACATGCACATACACATGCACGAAGCCTACTGTATTTCTCATCATTCCTGTGATCAGCTGTGAGTTTCACCACCTTCCTGAGCCTCTATTTCCACACATGTTAAATGAGAATCAGGATACTTGTTGCATCTCAGAGTTGGTATGATGATTAAACAATACAAGATGTACCAAGAATAGGTCCCACAGCAAGCCGATCAAACCTTTATCATCTGTGAAATAATTTCAAATCCCTCTACTAACACAAAGCAGAAAATTTAGGAGAAAGCACAAAATATATGTTGCTGCAGATATGTGATGATTTTTATTTGTTTGTTTGGTCTTCCCAATTTCACAAGATATAGAGACTATTTATTTCAATGTTTGCAGGTATTGCCCTCCTTAATAGAGAAAGGAACTGGCATCTTTAGGCTTTGAATTTCTCACAGAACTTGAAAACTTGCTAAAGAGAATACATATGTGTAAAACAATAGAATATTGGTTTTATTTTTTATTTTTAATTGTTGCAAATATTTAGATACATCTTGTAAATACATACTTACCTTCTTTGTAGATGAAAACCATTTCCTCCAGACATGTATACTTCAAAGTAGATTTATTGATATCATAATGGTAACTTTTTCTATTCTGTAAAATAATTAAATGCTATTTCTAATACTGTATACAGGGAATAGATTATTATTGCCTCTAGAAAAAATTTTTTATCTAAACTAAGTTTTGCAGTCCCTTGAAAGATGAACTTAAACCAATCAGAAGGTATTTAACCTAAAGTTATGCTTCTTCCAAGTAAATGCGTATTATTTGAATAAATGGAAAATGGAAAACTTAAAAAGAACACTTGTGCCTTTCTATATTACACACCAGTAACTTCATATATATATATATAGTTTTTGGCCAGTATCATTAAAGGAAAAAATGGGATTAGAAGGAGTTTTCATGAAATATGTTTGAGAAATAAAGACTCACATAAGGTTTTGCATGGTGGTGCATGCTTGCAATCTCAGTACTGGGAAGGCTGAGACAGGAGACGGCAGGATGAAAAACAGCCTCAGCAATGTAGCAAAACTCTCAGCAAAGTAGTGAGACCCTGTTACTAAACAAAAAATAAAAAGGACTGGGCAAGTAATTCAGAGATATAATGTCTCTAGGTTATATCCAAAGTTCTCACCCTGCAAAAAATCACATATTATCTATTTTCTACAATCTAACGAACTCAATTTGGGAATATTCATTATCAAATACATACATATAAAACTTTTTATAAAAAGAGTGAAAGTGAAAAAAATGTTTTTTTGGTGGTACTGGGGGTGGAACCCAGAGGCTTTCTACCTCTGGGCTATGCTCCCAGACCTATTTTACATTTTATTTGGAAACAGGGTCTCACTAAGTTATTGAGAGCCTCACTAAGTAGCTGAGGCTGGCTTTGAACCTGTGTGATCATCCTGTTTCAGCCTCCTAAGTGCTGGGATCACAGGCATGTTCCACCATGCCTGGCTAAAAAGAGTGAAAATTTAGGACCAAGAATTTTTAAAAGTAATGGATAAGAAAAGAGAGAATCGATGAATTACTATAATTGGTATAATTTTTAACTAGTACCCTTAGATTCAATCTGGATAAAAGAAGTGGAAAATACCAGAATAAAACTTCACTAACACCCTAACTGAGGGGTCTTATACAAAAAGAGATGTGCAAGTTCTTAGACAGTGGTTGTGAGAAAAAAAGAACGCTCTGGAAATTAGACCCTCTTGTTTAACAACATCTCACTTGAGCTAAAATCACAAAAGTGGACAAGACTCCCAGCATGAGATTTGAGTCACCTTGAGTTGTAATCTCTAATAGTAAACAGGCATTTGATGGAGAGAAGAGAAAATAAAAACTCAAGAGGAGTGAGTTCTGAGGGGAAAATATGTCCTAGCCAAAAGAAGAAGAAGAAGAGGAAGAAGAAGAAGAAGGAGAAGGAGAAGGAGAAGGAGAAGGAGAAGGAGGAGAAGGTGCTGCTCAGTTAAAGAACTCCCTCTCCTTCTAACCTGGAGTTGTGCCACAGCCATGAGTGGTACTAAACTTTGCCCCATACTTGTTGGGAGGCATGAGGACAGATGTTGAGAACCATAGAGGAAGTAGGTAATCAGAACACTGAGAGATACTTACATGGTTTTGAGGATCCACCTTGATGGGGAGAGAGAGAGTTCCTATCTCTCAAGGTGACCCAAAAATAATGCAGAGGTATCCTGGTTGAAATGAAGTAAATTTCATAAAACTCCTGAACAAGATCATCTGAGGTAGAGCAAAGATCCAGGACTTTCAGCCAGTGACTAGACATCATCTTCAACAAATGATTCTGGCAAAACTGGATATTCATATATAAAGAATGAAGTTACGTTCCTATTTCCTGGGGCTGAGAGCTTTACTGAAAGAGCTTTTTTTTTTTTTTGCCTACATTTTTAAGCATAGAGAATGCAAGAAGGACTGTAGCAATACCAATGATGTGTTTCACATAGCTAGGAAAACAATCCTAAAGTTCATATGAAAACACAAAAGATCCAGAATAGCCAAAGCAATTCTGAGCAATAAGAACCTTGGTAGAAGCATTATAATATCTTATTTCAAATTATATTTACAGGGCTATAGTAACAAAAATAGCATGGTATTGGCACAAAAACAGATACATAGACCACTGGAATATAATATATGGAAATAAATTCTCACATTTGTAGCAAGTTGATTTTTTAAAATTTCTTTTATTGGTGCATTGTATTCATACATCATAATGGGGTAAAAGACTTGTATGGATATACATGCACACATCACCCATTTAGCCCCCATCCAATTCCCACCCCATTTCCTTCCCATCCCTCCTTCCCATGTTTGGTTTAGTGGTTGATTTTGATATGCTTAAGTAAATTGTGTGCTTTAGAGATTTCCTTCTTCCCCCCTCCCATTCCCTCATTTAGGTTGTCTTGTTTGCTCCTCTATAGGATTTCCTTTTCCATCTAGAGTTCCTACTATGACCCGTTTCTCCTTAGCTGTCTTTCCATTTATTCAGGTCTTTCTTTTAAATGCTCAGTAATGTTACATAGTTTTTTATATACAAGTTGTATACTTCTTTTTATATATACATATATATTTTTTTAATTTTTTTATTGGTGCATTGTATTCATACATCATATTGGTATAAAAAACTTCTATGTACATACATGAACACATCACTGATTTAACCCCTACACAATTCCCACCCCATTCCCTCCCCATCCCTCCTTCCCTTGCTTGGCTTAGTGGTTGAATTCGGTATGTTTAAGTACATTGTGTGTTTTAGAGATTTTCCTTCTTCCCCCCTCCTTCCTCCTCCTTTAGGTTCTCTTATTTGCTCCTCTATAGGATTTCCTTTTTCATCTAGAGTTCCTCCTATGACCCATTTCTCCCTAACTCTCACATATTAGGGAAAGCATCTGATTTCTTATTTTTTGTGACTGACTAATCTCACTTAGCATAATGTCCTCCAGTTCCATCCATTTCCCTGAAAATGGTGTAATTGAGGTTTTTTAATGGCTGAGTAAAATTCCATTGTGTACATATCCCACAGTTTTGTAATCCATTCATTTGTTGATTAACAAAGCTAGAAGATATATATTTTCTGATTTCAAACCATATAAAGCTACAATAATTGAAACAGTGTAGTAATGTTCTAAAGGCAGATATATAAACCATTGGAGTTAAATACAAGCCTAGAGCTAAATTCTTCCCTATATTGTCAAGATATTTTTGACAAAGTTTCCACGAACATTTGGTGGTGGAAATAATAATCTTTTAACTAAATATTGTTGAAACATAATAATTAAATGGAAAAGAATAAAATTGGGCCCTTACCTAATCCCATATACAAGTATTAACTCAAAATAGATAAAAGACCTAAATATAAATCTTAAGACTATAAACTTTTAGAAGAAAATCTGGGTCATAAAACCTCACAACATTGAAATTGGCAGTGATTTCTTGGATATGATTTCAATGGCACAGGCAACAGAAGAGTATACAAACTCCCTAAAAAATAAAAAAAAATATTGTATATCCAAAGACAATGTAAACAGAGTTAACAGTTACTAATAGAATTGGATAAAATATTTCCAAATGCTATATCTGAAGGTATATTAATATTCCAACTAGGCATCCTAAAAATTAACAACAATAAAGGCAAACAATACAACTTAGAGATAGGTAAAAGACTAACATAAATAATGAATCTCCACAGATAACCAATCTTAGTTGTCTGTTGGATGGAAAATCTTGTTTCTCTGGTTCTGGTGTGTGTTACCTATTTCTTCTTTGTAGTTAATCTCTTTGAGTATTTTCTCTAGTGCTGGTTTTGAAGACATAAATTCCTTCAGTTTCTGTTTGTCATGGAAGCTTCTTTTTTCTCCATCTAATTTGATAGAAAGTTTTGCTGGGTAGGAAATTTTTGGCTGGAAGTTGTTTTCTTTAAGAGTTTGGAATATGTTACTCCAAGCCCTTCTGGCTCTCATGACTTGCTTTGGGAAGTCTGGAGTGATTCTAATTGGTTTGCCTCTGAATGTCACTTGGTCCTTTGTTTTTGTTGCCTTTAAGATTCTCTGCTTGGCTTCCACATTGGTCATTTTGACAATTATGTGGCGTGGGGATCCTCTTCTCCGATCCTGTCTAAAGGGAGTTCTATAAGTTTGCTGGACCTGTGTATCAACCTCTTGCTCTATGTTTGGAAAATTTACTGCTATTACTTCCTTGAAGAGATTGTTGATCCCTTTGGTTTCACTTTCTTTTCCCTCCTCTATTCCAATTATTCTTAGGTTAGCTCTCTTAAAATGGGCCCATATTTCTTCAATATCAGATTCCTGCTGTCGGATATTTTTTTCTAGATTGGAAACTATGCGTTCATTTTTGGAATGATCATCTTCTAAGAGCGAGATTCTGTTCTCCATGTGGTCTAATCGTTTGTTTGTGCTTTGAATTGAGGCCTTTACTTCATTAATTGCATCCTTTATCTCTTTTTGGCTCTCTCTGAGTTCTTTTCGAAGCACCTCTATTATTTCTACAGTTATTTTCCTGATCTGATCTTCTAGCAATCTCTGATTTTCTGTTTTATCGGGTTCTGATGTTGTGGGGTTGTGGACATTCATTGCTCCAGTGTTATTCCTCTTTCCCATGATTTCGGAAGTTTGTGCCTTCTCTGGGTTCTTCCCTGAGTCACTACGGCTTCACTTAAGGTGCTCTGGTTCTCGAGTCTGTAGTATCTCAGACCCCACCACTCCTTTACTGTGTTGTATCACAGAGTCTCCGACCCAGGGAGTCGATAGAGACTGCTTTAAACTATGGGGGGTGCCAGGTTGCACGTTCTCCTATGGTGTGATATCTCTGCCATGCCACTCCCACACTGGGTCAAGTCCCAGGGAGTACAGTACTGGTATTTCTCCTCTGGGGCCCGCAATTTGACTCACTGTTCTTGAGTTCGCAGATGTAGCTGTACTGGACTCGGTGAATTCGCTGCTACTGCCACTGGTGGCAATATGGCGCCGCTGCTACGCCCTTGGCCGTGAGGCTGGCTTATTTCTTCTTGGTTTTAAGTTCCACTCTGAATCCCTGCAGCGTGTGCTGAGCTCAGCCACTGGGAGCTTTAGATGCTCCCTGCACTGAAAAATCCCACCTGGCTCTTCCATAGCGGCTCACCTCGGCTTGCTGTAGCCATCCGGTGAAGTCGCCGCTGCCGCCGGCAGTATGGCGCTGCTGCCGTGTCCTCGGGCGTGAGGCCGGTGTATCTCCTCTGTGGCTCTGAGCTCTGTTCTCAGTCTGCTTACTCTCTGGAGCCTGGTGATTTTTTGTTTCTCTGGTGATGGTGTTTTCTGGCTATGAAAGGCGCTGATTTTGTGGTAATGGAGATTGATTGTTAGCGGGGCTCTTAAGCCCCGCTTTTCTCAGTTGCCATCTTCCCAGAAGTCTAGTGCTGGTTTTGAAGACATAAATTCCTTCAGCTTCTGTTTGTCATGGAAGCTTCTTATTTCCCCATCTAATTTGAAAGATAGTTTTGTTGGGTAGGAAATTTTTGCCTGGAAGTTGTTTTCTTTCAGAGTTTGAAATATGTCACTCCAGGCTCTTCTGGCTTTCATAACTTGGTTTGGAAAGTCTGGAGTAATTCTAATTGGTTTGCCTCTGAATGTCACTTGGCTTTTTGTTTTTGTTGCCTTTAAGATTCTCTCCTTGGCTTCTACAAAGCTGCTGTTTATCAAAGCTGCGCTAGTCCCTTTGTATGCAGTGCTGGGATTTCTTCTGCAGGGGCCCCAATTTCACTTACCTTTTTGTTGCATGCTGGTCAGTAGCTCTCATGGGTGTGGTGCACTCATTGCAGCTGCTGGTAATATGGTACCACCACTAAGTTCTTGGTTGTGAGGCTGGCATATTTTTTCTGGTTTTGAACTCTATTCTGAATCCCTAGAGGGTGTGATGAGGTTGGCTGCTGGAAATTTCAGAAGGTCTTTGCACTGAAAGAACTGCTAATTACAATCAACTTATCCAGAGCTGCTTGCTTCAGCTCCTTGTTTACCTTTTTCTCTCTGGAGCCTGGTGCTGTAGAGCAAGATAGTGCTGGCCTGGCACCCGCCTCTGCAAAGCTGGCAGGTTTCTTTTCTGCTCTCTGGTTGTTCTTCTAGTCTTATTTTTCTCTGTACCTTGTATTTCTAGTTTTTATTTCTCTACTGATATTGTTTTCTGGCTATGTAAGGTGCTGATTTTGTGGCAATTGAGATCGAGTGTGAGCAGAACTTTTAAACACTGCTTTTCTACGTCACCAGCTAGAAAAGCAGCGTTTAAAAGTCAAAAACATATGCTGGAGAAAAGACATCATTTTCAACAAGTGCTGCTGTGAAAAATTGATATGCATTGGTAGAAAAATGACATAAGATCCCAATCTCTCACTCTGCATAAAAGTCAAATCAAAATGGGTCAAAGACCTAGAAATTATACCAGAAACTTTCCAATTTCTAGAAGAACTCATAGGAGGACCAATTCTCCAACTTCTGGACACTGGTAGAAACTTCCTCATTAAGACCCCCAATGCTCAGAGGAAAAAAACTAAGAATCAATAAATGGGATGGCATCACACAAAAAAGTTTCTGCATAGCAAAGAAATAATTGATAATATAAGGAGAGAGATTATAGAATGGGAGAAATTCTTTTGCCTGCTACATTTTTGGTAGAAGGCAAATGTCTAGAATATATAGAAAGTTAAACAACATAAAAAAACATATAACCCAATGAAAATGAGCAGCTTAACTGAATAGATACTTACCAAAAGAAGAATTACAAATGGCCAAAAAAGTATATGAAAAGATGTTCAACACTATTATCAATCAGGGAAATGCAAGTCAAAACTACACTAAAATTTTATCTAGCTCCAATTAGAAAGTCAAAACTAGAAATGGAAGCAACAGCATTTTTCAAAAAAAGTATTTTTTAAAAAAGTAATTTTCTAGTATTTTCCAGAATATTAGAGTGATATATGTGTGTTATCACAGCACAGTTCACAAGAGCCAAGTTACAGAACCAACCTCGGTTGTCAACAGATGAACAGATAAAGAAAGGGTAGTATACACAAATAATGAAATTTTACTCGGCCACAAAATTATGTCATTTGCAAGAAATGGATGGAATTGAAGAATATTATGCTAAGTCATATTAGCAAATCTTAGAAATTCCAGGGTCATATCTGTCATAAGAAAAAGCTAGAAAGAAAATGGGAGTGGGAGGACTACAAGTAGAATAGTAGAAAGGAGGTGGTGGAAGGAGAGGAGAGGTGAGGAGAGGAAAGGAAAATTGTTGAAGGAAGTAGGTCAAATCATTATGTGTCCATATAAGAAGGTATCACTATTAATCTCACTAACGTACAGGGAGGGCAGGGAGCAGGGTAATAAAAGAATGAAATACACCAAGTGCGATGTGCATGTACTTTTATATGACTTGGACCTTACTATGATGTATAACTGCAATTGTACAAATAGAAGTATAAAAATAAATTAAGAACAAAATAAATGTGTTAATACTACATTTAAAAAATAATCAGGCCTTCTAAATACATTTGCCTTTTGAGGTAGAAAAGTTGCCTGCCCTTACTCCATCTAAGCTCTTAAAAAAAGAATGAATCATTCAAAAATCATACAGTATCCTGACTGCCCATGAAGCTCTAAGGATTAAGGCAAGAACATAACAATGGCCAGGAAGATTCTTCAGAATAAAGACTTGATAGATTCTAGTCTCTGAAAAGCCATTTTATGGTAACTATTTACATACTATCTATATATTATAATAACTAGTAATACACTGGAAAATATTTGACAACAAGTTCTCTGGAGGAATGAAAACAATGTGTTGCCTCTGCTAATCTCCATGGTGTAAATACTTCCACCTAGCAAATTTCATCCTATCAAAGTGACACTGCTGAATGCAGTGCTGGGAAGAGACATAAACATCTATCATATGACTCTCATGGACTGGCAACTCTGATGGTAACTAAGGGGAAAAAAAGCCCACTGCAATAAGGATTTAAAAGCAAAGAAAATATAAATGGACTAATCTCATTTACAAATAGTCAAAGATCTTTAGAAAATAGCAATTAAAATTCAGTAACAAAGCTGGGAATGGTGGCACATGCTTGTAATCCTAGTACTTGGGAGGCTGAGACAGGAGGATTGTCCTTTTAAGTACAGCCTCAGCAAGTAGTGAGACTCTCATCAAACTAGTGAGACCCTGTTTCAAAATAAAAAGTTGAATAGTGCTGGTATGCACTTGAAGGTAAAATGACTCTGAGTTCAATTCTAAGTACTATAGTAAATAAGTAAATAAATAAATAGGAAAAATTTGGTAGCACCTTGAAAGAAAATAAAATATATATTTTCTCATGAATGTGATTTTTTTGTGTGTGCCAGTATGTGTAAAACTATACATGCATGTGAATAAACACATACAATGAAACCCACTACTGTATTAAAGTACTAAACACATTCTTATTAAATATTAAGAGAGATATCCTCTGTAATTACTCTATTTAAAATTGCTCTGCAAAAACTAGAAAATACAATTATACAACAAATATAAATAAGGTATAATAATTGGAATGCATATACAAATATTATCATTATTTGCATAACATATTGTTCAATATTTAGAAAGCCCAAGAAAATCAAACAAAAAGCTATTTTAAAAAGTAAAATTATTATTTAATCAGAAGCTAGATAAAATGAAAATGAAAACTCAATAGTCTGCCTATGTTGTCGGGCATAGTGGTGCACGCTTATAATCTCAGCATTTGGGAGGCTAAGATAGAAGGATTTCAATTCATGGACAACCTCAGCTACTTAGTGAGGCCCTCTGCAACTCAGTGAGACCCTGTTCCAAAATAAAGAATAAAAAACAGGGCAGGGGGTGTAGCTCAGAGGTAGAATGCCCCTGAGTTCCATCCCCAGACCTGCAAAAATAAAAAAAATAGTCTACCTATGTGTAAACAATATTCAATTTATGTTTTCATTTATTTATTTTGCAGTACTGTGGATGGAACCCAGGGGCATGCTACCTGAGTTACATCTCCAACCTATTTTTTATTATTTATTTTGAAACACGGTCTCACTGAGTTGCATAGGGCCTCACTAAGTAGCTGAGGCTGTCTGTTAACCATGATCTTCCTGTCTCCGCCTCCTAAATACTGGGATTACAAGCGTGTGCCACCATGTCCCACTAACAATATTCAATTTAAAAAAGATCAGAAGGGAGGCTCAGACAGAAGGATCAAAGTTCGTGGCCAGCCTCAACTACTTAGTAAAGTCCTCAGCAACTTAGTGAGATCCTGTTTCAAAATAAAGAATAGCTGGGAGTACTGGTGCAGGCTTGTAATCCCAGTACTTGGGAGGCTGAGACAGGAGAATCGAAGGTTTGAGGGCAGCCTCAGCAAGTAGTGAGACTCATTAACCTAGTGAGACCCTGTTTCTAAATAAGATATAAAAAATCAGGATAGGGGTATAGCTTGAAAGTAGAATGCCTCTGAGTTCCCAGTACCACAAGAAAGAAGCAAGCAAGCAAGCAAGAAAGAAAGAATAAAAAGTAGGGCTGGGAGTGTCTTAAAGGTAAAATGTCCCTGGTTTCATCCCCAGTACCACAAAAATTTTTTTAAAAAAATTTTAAAAAGAGCTGGGCGTGGTGGCGCACGCTTGTAATCCCAGCATTCAGGAGGCTGAGACCAGAGGATAGCAGTTCACAGACAGCCTCAGCTACTTGCTGAAGCTCTCTGTAACTTAGTGAGACCCTGGTTCAAAATAGAGAATAACAGCCGGACGTGGTGGCACACGCTTGTAATCCCCGCTCTTGGGAGGCTGAGACAGGAGGATTGCACAGGTTCAAAGCCAGCCTTAGCTACTTAGTGAGGCTTTCAGCAACTTAGTGAGACCCTGTTTCCAAATAAAATATAAAAAAGGTCTGGGAGTATAGCCCAGGGTAGAAAGCCTCTGGATTCCACCCCCAGTACCACCAAAAAAAAAAAAAAAAAAAAAAAAAAAAAGAATAACGAATAGGGCAGAGGGTATAGCTTGGAGGTTGAATGCCCCTGGGTTCCATCCCCAGACTTGCAAAAAAAAAAAAAAAAGTATCCCAAATACATGACTTGGATTATTTAAATAACTCACAGTTTGTGGAGGATTTTTTGCTAAGAAAATAAAAAAATAATTTTATAATTCATTTGGCAAAAGTTGATGTTGAAAATTATTCATAAAAAGAAGGAAAAGAAAAAGTCAAATCTGAAATTAACATATCATGAAGGTACCATCATCAATGTACTTTCATACTGGAGTAGATCATGTGAATATGTGGATTTCAGTATTTGACAAATTCTGAATTCTAAATCTATTGACAATATAAAATAGTCAATGAATAATGTTGAGAACTGGCTAGATATTTGAAACATAAATGAAATACTTGTGAATTCCTGTGAGATTCTATACCAAAATAAATTTCAGGTTTTTTTTATAAAGTACACATCACAACTGGTCATGGTGGTGCATGCTTGTAATCCCAGCATTTGGGAGGCTGAGACAGGAGGATCACAGTTAGCAAAGAGTCTCAGCTACTTAGTGAGGCCCTTTGCAACTTAGTAATAGGGCATACCCTGGAGCTAGAATGCCCCTGGGTTCCATTCCCAGTACTGCCAAAAAAATAAAAGATACATATCACAGTAAACTCTCAAAAGGTCTAAAAGGGAATATGGAGGAAATGCATGTGTTTATATGTATGTTAATGTGCTGCAGTTTGGATCTTAAGTGCACCTCAAAGGTAAATGTGATAAACACTTGGTCACCCTGGGGGGCACTACTTGGAACTAATAGAAACCTTTGGAAAATAGTATGAAGGATCCTCAGAAGAATGGGAATGAACCTACCATATGATTCAGCAATACCACTTTTGGGTAGATACTTTTGGGTATCTACCCAAAATAATGGAAACCAAAATATCAAACAAATGCATGTGTATCTATGTTCATAACTACATAATTCACCATTGCCAAACTATGGGACCAGCCAATATTTCCATCAACAGATGAATGGATTACAAAATTATGGGATATGTACACAATGGAATTTTACTTAGCCATGAAGAAGAAGAAAATTACATCATTTGTGGTGAAATGGATGGAACTGGAGAACATCATGCTAAGTGAGATTAGTCAGTCACAAAAAATAATAAGTCAGATGGTCTCCCTAATATGTGGAAGCTAGGGAGAAAATGGGTCATATGAGGAACTCTAGACCAAAAAGAATAAACTACAGTTGACCAAATAAGGCGACCTAATTGAGGGGGATGGGAGGAGGAAGAGGAAAATTCCAGAATGTACATGATGTACATTCACAAACATGTCAGAGTCAATCACTAAGCCAAACATGAGGAGGGAGGGAGAGGTTATTGGGTGGGAATTGGATAAGGGCTAATTGGGTGATATGTGCATGTATGCCTCCACCATCTTATACTCCATTAAGATGTACAACTACAATACACCAATAAAAAAATAAGGGTGCACTAGTAGGATGCTTTGGGATTGTTGGGAGCTTTTCTTCAAAGGGTATTGTTGGTTGGACCTGAGACCTCTCTTCCTCCTTCTTTTTTTTTACCTGTCTATGAGGGAAATGGCTTTGCTCCACCTCATACACTTACCGCGATGTACTGCCCTGGGCCCAAAGCAATGGGTTAACTGATTATAGACCCAAACCTCCAAATTGTGAGCCAAATAAACCTTTTAGCTATATAAATTAATTTTCTTGGGTATGTGTTATACTGATGAAAACTGACTAACAATACTTCTATGTGTTAAAGTACAAAAAGTCTTGTAATTCCCATGCTTGGGAGGTGGAGACAGGAGGACTGCGAGGTTTGAAGCCAGCCTCGCTGGCATTAAGAGACCCTGTTTCCATATAAAATGATAAAATAGGTCTGGGAGTGTAGCCCAGAGGTAGAGGGTTCCATTCCCAGTACCTCCAAAAAAAAAAAAGTACATAAAATCTTTATATGAAGATATCTAAATCATGACCCTATCAAGGAAAACATTAAACAATAAAATTAGAGCTAACATTTTGTACAAATATAAAACTGAAATTAAGAGAGATAAAAACTTGAAAAATCTTAATGCAGGCATTTATGATTAGAGGTTAATTTAATAGAAATTGAACATTTAAAAATATAAAAATACTAACAACCTGATAGAAAACAAGATACAAAAAACAAATAAATATACAAAAACTTGTTCAACTCTACTTTTGAATTAAAATATGCAGTCAAAAACAATTTGGTAGGCCAGGCGTGGTGGCACACGCTTGTAATCCCCGCAGCTTGGGAGGCAGAGACAGGAGGATCACGCAGGTTCAAAGCCAGCCGCGCTGGCTCAAGAGGCCGTTTTCAAATAAAAAAGTATAACAAATAGGTCTAGGAGTGTAACCCGAGGTAGAAGGGTTTCCAGGAACCCCAGTACCACCAAAAAAAAAAAAAAAAATTTTTTTTGGTTACTATTTTTGAACTAGTAAACTACCAAAAATAACAATTAATAATTGATTATATCCAGAGGTAGGAAGTTGTGAATATGAGTTGTATATTTCTATAACACACATTTCTATGAACATATTGAATGTAGTTGGGCCCATTATTATAATCCCAGTATTTGGGAGGTGGAAACAGGAGAATTGCATGTTCATAGTCAGCCTCAGCAACTTTTTGAAGCCCTGTTTACAAATAAAAAATAAAAATAGGGCTGGGGATGTAGTCAGAAGTTCAATCCCCAGTAATACACACACACACACACACACACACACACACACACAAATTAAAATGTTTTTACCACTTGGTGAATTTGCTGAAAACAGTATAAAGATTAATAAGAGATCCAAAATCTAACATATTACAAATAGACTTATAATTTAGTGAGTAAAATCTGTTTTCTTCAATAAATGATGGTCATATAATTAGACATTGATATAGAATAAAACAAGGTTTGGATCCCTACCTCACAGTGTATAAAATACATTAAAATTTTCAAATGTTAAAAATGAAAATAATAACTTAAGAAACATTATTTGATTGTGCAATTCCACAAGTAGAAATTTACCACTTTTAAATACATTAGCAAAATATTCCCAAGCATTGTTTCTAGGGAAAAAAACGAGGAACATTCAAATATCAATAATTAACAAGAGTCTAGCTGAGTTTTTAAACTGTGCATCCATACAATAAAGTCTAGTCTGGCTATTAAGAAAGAAGGAGGCAGATCTGTGTTTATGAGAAAAGAACTTGCAGGTATTTTATTTGATGGAAAAAAAGATAAATAACAATGTGTTTAGTGTGTTCATGTTTGTATAAGTTTTAAAAAGGAGTTGCCATAAATAATAATTACATTAATTATAGCAATAATAATAAAATAATAATACCTAGTAGTTATGTAATTGTCTCTGTGTGCCAGCTACTATTTTAAATACGTTAGGTGCCTTATTTCTCAAAAACTGTAGTAGATAGACATGTCAATAGGCCCTCTGTGTCTCAGAAAGTCCAAGTAAATTGCTCTTGGTCTTAGTAAATGGGGTAGTCAGGATTCAAAGCCAGGCAGTCTGACTCCAAATCTGCATCATTAACCTTTACTACACTTGATTTTTTCTGGATACAAAAAAATATATTAGTTGTAGTGTTACCTGGGGTAGAAGAGTTAAGGTTGGGTCCTGGAATATAAGCCATTTATAGTCATTCTATAGCTAACTTTCTTTCTTTGATTTAAAAAATCAACAGGATTTTATATTTTTGATAAGCAAATAAGAAACTTTAGCTAAATGAAGAAAGGAAGGAAGGAAGGAAGGAAGGAAGGAAGGAAGGAAGGAAGGAAGGAAGGAAAGAAGGATGGATTCCCAAGCATCTTCAGGAACTTCAGGGAAAACTGACCCTGGCTGGCATAAGCATCTGTCCATGGCACAGAGCAATGAAACTTGAAGTTGCTGACCCTGACAGCAGCAGGGCCTTTGCCTCTGTGCTGCCTTTTGTAGGCTGACTGACTTGCTGGAGAAGAATCTGGGCGCCACTGGGTTGCATTTCCTATCAGCAAAGACATCAGAGAAGGATGCTGTCCTCTTCATCAAGTCTCTCCTATCTATTGATCAGATTCTCCCCTTTTCTGTGTGACTGACACCATGAAACTTAGAAGCTCTCAGAGTGCTGTTGGACTTGGGACAAACAACAATGCCAGGAAATGCTCACTTACAATCCCCTGAGAAAGGTGGCCTGAAAGCAGGCACTGGTTGTCTAAGTCCCTGGCAGAAGGGCTTGGTTTCTTTGGCAGAGAAGAAATCATCATATGTCTCCAGACACTGGTTAGTTTGCTACCTCCAAACGGGAGTTAACTATGTCCTTCACTAGTAGACTCTGGTGTCAAGCATGCTGGCAAGCTTCCTGGCTTGCTCCTGGCTGCCACCTAAAACCTCTAAGAAATAGGCATTGTTCTTTTCCAAGTCCTGAGGGAGAGAGAGACCTGGCCACTATTGTTGGGACACAGAAAAATGAAATCAGCCTTTCTGTAAGCCCACAGTCAGTGTGAACTGATAAAACCCAGTGCAAGGGGAAAAACATAAATAAACATATGGTTCTCCAGTTCTTTTCTCTCATGCATTGTTCAATAATGTTTTTCTAGCATCGTTCCTTAATTTCTCTAGGTGCTATAAGGACTGGGTGCAAAAGCTTTTGTTCTACCAGTGAATCTGTGACTCAGAGATGAGTGGTCAGAAAAATTACAAGTGGAGGATAGGCAATAACATTTGCATGGTGTGAGCATATGTGTGTATACTCTGTGTTTGTGTGTGTGTGTGTGTGTGTGTGTGTGTGTGTGTATGTATGCGTGTGTGTGTAAACAAAGAATTTACTATATTCTCTTCCAGAAGCAAGCCTGAGAGTACAGGTATACATTTACAAAGTCAGAGTATGGGAAGAAAGTGCAGAGGCAGATTTCACAAATTCAAGACGAAATACTTTGGGAAAAATAAACATAGTATTTTCATATATTATTTTGTGGCTGCTTCATGAATTAGACTTCTTTTAAAAAAGCAAAGTTAAGCTGGGCGTGATGACACATGCTTGTAATCCCCGCGCTTGGGAGGCAGAGACAGGAGGATCACACAGGTTTGAAGCCAGCCACGCTGGCTTAAAAGAACATGTTTCCAAATAAAAATAGGTCTGGGAGTATAGCCTGGAGGTAGAAGGGTTTTCAGGAACCCCAGTACCACCAAAAAAAAAAAAAAAAAAGGAAAGTTAACCGACTCATATTAGATTTTTGGCTTATTTTATAAGAAATATTTGATGTAGGTCTAGTTTACTGGTTTTCAAACTGTTTGGTCTCAGGACCACTTGAATATTATTGAAGAACCCAAAGAGCTTTTGTTGATATGTATTACATTTGTCTTTGTTTATCAAATTTTAAATTACAACTTAAAATATTTAAAAAATGCAATGGACTATCAAAATATCAATGACATTCTTCATATACCTAGAAAAATCAGTCATGATTTTTTTGGAGAAAGAAAAGACTGAGAATTTCCAAAGCAATTCTCAGCAATAAGAACCATGCGGGAGGCATCACAATTTCTGACTTCAAATTATACTACAGAGCAATAGTAGTTAAAAAGCATGGTATTGACACAACAACAGGCCCACAAATCAATGGAAGAGAATAGATATTACAAAAACAAATCCACACAATTATAGTTAATTGACCTTTGATAAAGGGCCAAATTTATACTGGAGAAAAAACAGCCTTTTCAACAAATGGTTGCTGGGAGTACTGGCTATCCATTTGTAGAAAGATGCAACTAAACCCTTACTTCTTACCATGCACAGGAATCAACTCAAGATGGATCAAAGACTTGGAAATTAGACCAGAGACTGTGAAGCTATAAAAGGAGGGCATAGGCTCAACACTCCAACATATAGGCACAGGCAACAAGACCTCCAGAGCACAGGAAATGGAAACAAGAATTAACAAGTGGAATGGTATCAAACTATAAAGTTTCTGCTCATCCAAGGAAACCATCAAGAATCTAAAGAGAAAGCCTACAGAATGGGAGAAGATCTTTACCAGACATCACTCTGATAGAGGGCTAATATCCAGAATATACAAAGAGCTCCAAAGACTCTACACTAGCAAAACAATTAAGCCAATCAAGAAATGGGCAACTGAACTGAATAGACACTTCACAAAGGAAGAGATACAGATATTTGTAGAAGAATGTCCAAGATGGCAGCATCTGCGGTTGGCTGCCTTGACGACCGCGGCCACCAAAAAGGACATGCATTCCTCAGAGAAGCCCTGGACACCAGAATTTGGTTTAATATGTGATTGGGACAACTTAAGGAAGCATTTCCGGCCGTGACTTCATATCTAAAATTCAGGAGAGAGATGGATAATGGCAAAATTAGAAGCAAGTTGACAAGGAGATGCACGCCAAGCAAGAAATGTGATTTTTGGAAGAAAATTCCAGAAGAGATTAGAGAAAAGACCACTTCAGCCGCACATTCTGGGGACTCTTAAAAACATACCTTGTAAGAAAAATTATCCGGGTGTGATGGAGGGAGCCGAGCAGTGCCGGGCGGGAAGCTGGGCTGTGCCTCCCAGGAAGCTCAGCGTGCCTGACCACCACACTTCTCTGTGCTGCGCTGGGGTTCCTGTTGTGCTTGGAAAAGCAGATCCCGCTCTACACAGTGAGGCTGTGGCCTCCTCTCTTGGAAGGGAGATAAAATTGCTGCTGAGTGTTCGATCCCACAACCTTTTCAAAACACACATACTGTCTTCTCTTATTAAAGAAAAATATTGGAGAGGGGCCAAGATGGCGGTGGTGGTAGTAGCCAGGATTCAGGAGATGCAGACAAATCCTATTCATTTCACCTGAAACAGTTGGAAAAAAATCCTGGTGATGGCGGACTGCTCTGGCCGCACATGCTTAAGAATTCTGGTCATGGGGCCTCTGAGGCCGGGATTGGAGCCTGCCAAGGCGTGAGGCTGGTGCTGAGGCCAGTGAGGCCAGGATCGGTCCTGCTGTGAGGCAATGTTGGTGTTGGGACCTTCGAGGCCAGTATCAGAGCCTGCCAAGGGGCAAGGCTGGTGCTGGGGCCAGCGAGGCCAGGATAGGAGCCTGCTGTGAGGCAAGGCCGGTGCTTGGGCTTTGGAGGCCAGGATCAGAGTATGCCAAGGGGTGAGGTCAGTGTTGGGGCCAGCAGGGCTGTGATTGGAATTTGCTGTGAGGCAAGGCCAGTGTTTGGGCCTCCGAGTCTAGGATTGGAGCCTGTCGACGGGGGAGGCTGGTGTCGGGGCCAAAGAGGCCGGGATCGGAGCTTGCCATGCCTCGAGACCAGTGCTGGGTTCAGCAAGGCTGGGATCGGTGCCTGCCATGCCATGAGGCTATAGCTGGAGCCAGCAAGGCTGGGTTCAGAGTCTGTGGGTGGCCAGGCCAGTTCTGGGGCCTTCAAGAGTGGGATTGGATCTTGCAGTGCGGCATATGCAGAGAAATATCACAGAAAATAAAAAATCAGATGCTTTTCCTAATATGCAAAAACTAGGAAGAAATGGGAAATAGGAGGAAATCTAGTGGAAGAAAGGGCCCTATGGAGGAGCAATTAAGGTGACCAATCAAAGGGGATGGGATGGGGGAAGATGGAATCTCTTTAAAACACATGATGTATGTAAACAAATATGTCGAAGTTAATCACTAAATCAAGCATGGAATTGAAAGAGGGGGAGGGAGAGGAATGGGGATTAGATAAAAGCTAATTGGATGATGTGTACTTGGATATCCTCACAAGTCTTGTATTCCATTGTGATGTTTGACTATAATGCACTAATAAAAATATATTAAAAAAGAAAAAGAAAAACAAGAGATACAGGAGGCCAATAGAAAAAAATGTTCAACATCATTAGCCACCAGGGAGATGTAAATCAAAACTACACTGAGATTCCATCTAACCCCAGAGTGGTAAGCATAAAGAAGTCAAATAACAACAAATGCTGGTAAGGATGTGGGGAAAGAAGAACTCTTTTACACTGTTGGTGGGAGTACAAAACAGGTCAGCCACTATGGAGATCAGTGTGGATATTCCATAGAAAAATAAGAATGGATCCACCATATGATCTGGCTATACCACTCCTGGTTATCTTTCCAAAGAGGTTGAAATCAGAAAACTACAGTAACATATGCACATACATGTTCATGCACATACATGTTCATAGCCAAAATATGGAACAAACCTAGGTCTCCATCAACAGATGCATGGATTGCAAAATTATGGGAAATACACACAATGGAATTCTACTCAGCAATAAAGAAAACAAAATCATGTAATTTGCAAGAAGATGGAAAAACCTGGAGAACATTATGTTAAGTGAGATCAGCCAACCACAGAAAGAGAAGGGACATATATTTTCTCTAATATGCACAAACAAGGGAACATTAGAGATACCAAAGGGTCCATTTAAAGGAGGGAAAACCTCAGCAAAGCTAGAAAGGAAGGGTAGGGAAAGAAGGAGGCCAATATTGATTAATCAAGGAGTTACATTCTAATATGTATGAATGTAGCATGGTTGACCTGGACATTCATTGGGAGAGGAGGAAAGGGGAAGCAGGGGCAGAGCACCAAGTACTGTTTGAATGTATACCATTATCAATATGATTCACATTATGATGTGAGACTATATAGTGTACCAATAAAATAAAAAATTTTTAAAAATTATCCAAATCCTACAATAAAAAGTAGTAACTCAATAAAGTAACAATAGCACATGTTAACATAATATTGTGTGTTAACATAAGTAACTTTGAAAGAAATTAACTATATTCTAAACAACAATAAGATCAGTGAGTAGTGGCATTGTTTTATGTTTCTCCACTTTATTTATTGCATGCTTTCATAGAAGACAATTGGATTCTTATATCTGCTTCTGCTTTCAATCCATGGTGTTACTGCATCCTTTGGGGAAACTTCACTGTACAGTATTTGGTGGAGGAAAGAATAAAAAGACAAGTCATGCTTTATTACTCTGACAATAGTTTTTACTACAAAGACCCTTCAAAAAAGTTTCAGGGACCCATAGAGATCACCAGGTCACATCTTGAGAACTACCACTCTGATTACAAAGCAGGTAACGAATTAAGTGATGTGAGGTATGTTAAAAATAACTGGGATTGTGGCTTGAATAAAATGCTATCAGCGTTATTATTTCCAAAGCTACTCACTGGATGATGAGTGCTCTAGATTTGAAGAAGGCCAATTATGATTTTTAAAATCAAGCCATACAAGGCTGGGTTTTGGGGAAATTATGTAGGAAAAAAAAAAAAACATGTTCAGTTCAACAACAACCTTGATAACCTGAGACACTATCATGGACAACCTTCAGTTAATATCTAGGCAATGGAATAATTTCTAATGAATTCAAAAGTTGAGAGCTTGTAAGCTTTTAGAAATTGGAAATCTAATGATTTTCCTCCTAAAAATAAGTGTTGTATTTGACGAACTGTGCCAAGGTTATTTTTGCATAAATAGTACTGCACTTGTAATTCAGCCACAGGTTAAATTGGACAGGACAGGACTTTTGGTTAAAAGTTTACTTTTATCTCTCAAGGATTTTTACAAAGATGATGAGGAACATAAATGGAAAATATCATTGGGAAGTCAGTGCAATAAAATGTAAGATTTATTTGTTTATTTCTGTGTTTGGTTGAATTTTGGAAGAGTCTATGTGGGATAATTGCCATGTAATGTCCAAAATCTAGTCTTCAGGGAATATATAGACCACACAGGAGTCTGACCCTCAGGGAATATATGTACCACACAGACAATCAAAAATGGAAGTGAGTTTTAAGAAAATTAACATACTAAGATTCAGTAATAATTTCTCACAATATCATCAATCTGAAAAATATGAATTGGTTTATAGAAAATAGACCCAAATAAACTATACAAAATACTAGATTATTGGTGATAATGATTTATTTCCCTTCCTAACTAGAGAGACTTCTATACATAAAGAGAATAGTGGATCTGCCGCACAATAATCCCAAATAATGAGAACGTGCGTGTGTACACACACACACCATCTGTGTCTAAATCTCCCAGTTTTGTAGGTTTGTTCAACCCCAGTCTTTCTATAGCTTCTAGATTCAAACTACTGAGAGAAAAACATAAAGATTTCTCATTTCTACCAATAAGCACAGTCTCATTAGTTTATAACAATGTTTACTAAGTTAATTGACCTATGAAGACAAATTTTATCATAAGATAGGTATAGTGACATATTATTTGCAGAACTTGGAGAATTCAGTGAGATTATATGTGCAAAGATCTTAGCTTGTTGTCTGGTACTTAAGTACTCAGAAAATTCACTTCACCCCCATCCACCCCACCCATCTGTTCCAAAGGAGAGAACAATCCATAGTCCTAAAATGCCTCTGAACTTTGTATTTTGTCCAGAAGATTCTCTGTAGAAGATACTTTCACAGAAATAGGAGGCATTAAAATTAATTCCTTTGTATTTGGAGATTTAATTTATAAATTAGAGAAAATACTGCTTTGGGATTTTATTGAAAGACATTGCTAGAGAAATAATTTGTCAGGAGAAATATGAAGGAAACTCATGTAGTTGAGGATTGGGTGGAATGTTGTAATTGTAGGTAATTGCATTATTTACACTTGTAACTGGTGTAAAATGTAAGTTTAACCGTGTGCAAGCAAACCAGACTAGATATGCTATTTTTCAGTCTTATTACAAGTACTTAAAATATATGTGTCAAACAATGCTTAAAAAAAATTGCACGATTATCTAATGTCAGTTCAAAAAAGGACTTTAAAGTTCATCTATACCGTTTTTCAGTTAAAGGAGTCCTGTCTTTAGCAGATTTGTATTTACATGGGGACTCTCTTATTGTTGGAAGGAGGGCTGCTAATACTGTACCAAGAGCTTCAGATGCTAGGTATACAAATTGTCTTGTAGGTAGGCAAGAGGCTTTGCCTCATTCTAAATACAAAAATCATCATTTCTTTAGACATTCAGAAGATTGGGGCACTTGCTTAATTTCCTAGTGCCCCAGAGGACTACTTGGTGAAATTAGGACTAGAATCTTTGGCTTGTGTACTTCAGTGCTTAACCTAGTAAACTTCAATAATCATGTTAAATATGTGCTCGAATTTTGGTGAATGAGAATTCTTACTCTAAGAATAGCACAGTACAATGTCTTATAGTTTAAAAATATTTTAGACTATTGTCTTGGGAAAAATAATTTATATAAAATGTTTCAAAGTTAAAACATTATTTACTGTGTAGTTACTTGCATATTTCAGTTTAAGGTTTGTTTCTGTTCTCCAGGTTGTGTAAGAGAGACCTGTCAGCTTCCAACCACAAAAATAAGAGATGAGAGCTAAAAAAACTAAAGTAATTTTGTGCTGTGTGCCATCTTGTTTTATATACTACATAATCAAATGTAAGTATTATTTATAGTTATTACTGAATCTCTGGCATACAAAAAGTTCCCAGTACACTTTTTTCTTCTGTGGTACTGGTGGTGGAACCCAGGGGCTTTCTACCTCTGAGCTATACTTCCAGACTTATTTTATATTTTATTTGGAAACAAGGTCTCACTAAGTTGCTGGGAGCCTCACTAAGTACCTGAGGTTGGCTTCGAATCCATGTGATCCTCCTGTCTCAGCCTCCCAAGAGCTGGGATTACAAGCGTGTGCCACCACGCCTGGCTGAGTTCCCAGTACTTTGTGTATATCAATATTTACCTGGTTAAAATAGCTGTTAAATGAGTCAGTGCATTTTGTTAAGCAATATTCTGCATTTCTGGGTTTTAATCTGTAAAACCCACAAAGACAGGACGTGTGGAAAACGCAAGAACAACTCAGGTGAATAAAGTTTTCTGATTATATAACTTCAGAGATAAAAACCACAACTCAGTTGCTAGAAGGACAGAAAAATGGGGATCAAAGTCTGGGCCAGGTATCTCCTCACTCAGCCTGCAAACTGTGAATCCTGTGGCTCAACCCTGTGCATGAAAATAATTCCCAGCTCCTTAACTGAAAAACCAGAAATGGAGACTCCACTAGTGAGGAAGGAAAAATAAACTGTTCAACCCCAGTCTTTCTATAGCTTCTAGATTCAAACTACTACGAGAAAAACATAAAGATTTTTCATTTCTACTAATAAGCACAGTCTCATTAGTTTATAACAATGTTTAATAAGTTAATTGACCTATGAAGACAAATTCTATCATAAGATAGGTATAGTGACATATTATTTGCAGAACTTGGAGAATTCAATGAGTATCATCTGTTGGTGGATTTTTCTCTTTTAGAGTTATAGATTAATTTAAACTTTAGACAATGTTTATTCTTGACTAGCTAGCATAGGGATAAATTTTTTTTTATTATTTTTTGGAGTATCTAGCTGTGATTTCTTTCTTATTAGGGAATGACAGGCTGGCATACAGGTAAAACGGGTAACTATTAAATTTGTTTAGTATTGGATGAGGAACCCATGGATGACAAGTCAGTCATGACCTTTACACTTGCTTTATCTGCTGTATTTTTATGATTTTATCAGTCAGAGTAGATCCTTGAGTAAAAACTAGTGCTATCTAATGGTCATCATAACCTGGCAATATTAATCGGCACTATACCTGGCCAAGGACATCAAATGCTAATATTGTCACGGCCAGGTTCAGAAGAAAACCTGAGATGAGCCAGATGCGGTGTATTCCTGTAATCCCAGAACTTGGGAGGCTGAGACAGGAAGAGCACAGGCTGGAGACCAGCCTCAGCAACTTAGCAAGACTCAGCAACAAATGAGAACCGATTTCAAAACAATTAAAAAAGGGAGGATCTAGCCAGGTGTAGTGGTACATGCTTGTAATCCTCAGACAGGAAGATCACACAAGTTCGAAGCTAGCCTCAGCTACTTAGTGAGGCTCTCAGCAACTTAGAGAGACCGTTTCCAAATAAAATATAAAATAGGTATGGGAGTATAGCCCAGAGGTAGAAAGCCCTGGGTTCCACCCCCAGTACTACCACAAAAAAAAAAAAAAAAAGGGAGGATCTGGGGATAGAGCTTAAAGGTAGAATGCCTTCAAGTTCAACCCCAGTAACACAAACACACACAGACACAGACACACACACACACACACACACACACAAACACACACACACACATACCAAGAAGGGACCTCCAACATTCACTAATCCACCCAGAAGCTCCAGAGCCTTTTCTTTATTTTAGCCTTACTTTGATCATTGTCTAGTGTTCTAAGTATTTGTCTTTTCCTACTACTACCCAATTCTTTTTGCATATAATCTTTCAGTGTTTTTTCTCTTCTCTAATTTCTGTATTAACTAATCATGTTATGAGATAAATACTTAAGATAATTACATATCTCAATATGGTATTTCCCTTAATCTTCCTTAACATAAAATGTTTGAATATAGCCCTATATAGTTTACATTCTTCCTAAATAACAATTTTCTATTCACTGAACACTCCCTACATTTTCACACTTTTGAACATATTGCTAGAAATGGCCTTTCTGACCTGTTTCTGTACTGACTGATATACTACCTATGTTTCAAGGCTCATTTCTGATGTCACCTTCTACCTGAAGTTCTTTGGAATCCTCTTGAAAGTCTTCCTTTAGGTGCTCTCTGTATTTTCTCATTTGGTGAGCTAATCTGATCTCCTTACTTTATTTACTACTATGTTTATTTTTGTGGTACTGGGGATTAAACTCAGGGCCATTCTACCTCTGAGCTATAACCCCAGTTCTATTTTATTTTGAAACAGGGCCTCACTAGGTTACAATGCACTGGCCTTGATCTTCTTGTGTTAGCCTCCTAAGTATTTGGGATTACATGAGTGCACCACTGCACCCAGCTTACTGTGAGAAGTACTCCAATCTACAATTCTAGATCTAACTTTGATTCTAATTTATTATCTCATTAGTGACCAGCTTATCCCAGAGGACAAATTCCCAATAATACACCAGCAACTCCTAAATTTGTGTACACACACACACACACACACACACACACACACACCCACCCCAGGATATAAATGGACATATTTAGCTGGGCATGGTGGCGCACACTTGTAATCCCAGCATTCGGGAGACTGAGACCAGAGGATTGCGGTTCGTGGACAGCCTGAGCTACTTATTGAGGCCTTCTGCAAGGGGATGTAGCTTGGAGTTCAAATGCCCCTGGGTTCCATCCTAAGATCTGCAAAAAATTAAAATAAAAATAAATAAATGGACATATTTTCCATCCCATCCTTAAAAGTAGTTGAAATAAATTTATGCACAATTGTTTTTAAAACTCTATATGTTCCAAGGGGAAATAGCAATTTTCTGAGCTGTCCCTTCTCTCCCTAAACTCTGAGGAACCTCCATCCATCCACAGGAGTTCTGAGCCTTTACATCTATTAGTAGAGCTGTGCCTTGGTAATGCACGAGAGTGAAGGATGAGATGTTCCGGGATGTTCCCAACACTCTAATATTCTGTCTGTAAAGAAGTGTCCAGCCAACTTAAAAGCTGTCCCTCATGAGCCAAACTATCAGAAACATAAAAGCCACAACACAGCTGGGGGGAGTGTGTTATAGATCACACCTTATAGACAAAGAGGTTAGACTGACACGCATCCCTAGTGCCTTCCAGATATACAACAAATAAATGGAGTCTCTTTTTATTGAAAATTGCTATGGTGCTCTCCACAAATAGTTGCTTGTGTATCCACACTTAATATGTCTGTCTGTGTGGCTACTTATATTTTAAGAGGACTTGCAAGCCTAAATGAAACTAAGGTACTCCATTATGTTCTTCTCTTTTATTAAGTGAACTATAAATTCATTATTTATTGATCATTTCTAAAAAGCTTTAAATTATGTGTTTAAACCTGAAGAACTAATAGAAAATTTAAATTTTCTATCATTAGTCCATACTTTGTGAGTTTAAAGCCAACTATGAGTGGATTTGTTTAGTTTTTAATATAATCAATCTTTTCTTAAATTACATTAAAAATCGAACAAATACATCCCATGTACATATGTAGTAAATAAAAACCAATAAACAAAAAAACTGTTAATTTTATCATTTGGTCTCAAACTTGGAATACAAAAATTTACTCAGAAGAAAGAAAATATTTTAAGAAAATTATTTTTGACAGATTCATGTCATTTAAATATGTGTGTTTGTGGGACCATATGAGGGATATTCAAGATGAGAAGTTTATTTCATCAATTCATGTCAAGATTTCTCACTACCACTTTCAAGCTACTTTCTGGATTTCTGAAAAATGCATTTATTTCTTTCATTAACTCCCTGAGAATCTTGAGAGATACTAGCTATGACTGTCCTATTTGATTAAAATATCAAATGCATCACTTGTGTAAAAATGTATGGCTGCACAATGATATAATGGTTTAATTCTCAGTCTCCTATCCTTCATGCAGTAGAAAAGCCAGTTTTATGAATAATTTCCAGCAATGCCCAAGTTAAAATCTTCTGGTGTGTTGGAAGCTAACACTGTGGATGAATCATCATATTGGTGAATGACCACACAAAGTGAGACCACACAAGACTTCAAACTGGACCTAAAGTAGGTCAAAGAATTGTCAAGTATTTTCAACTTCCTTGTTAAAAAACATTAATTGTTAATATTTTAAACTTATAATCATGAAGAACTGACAGATTTAATGTCTTTTCATGGTTATTTCCCACTCTCGTGGTTGGATTCAGTTAAATGACTGGTAAAAGTTACTACAGATTTGTTTTAAGTAAATAGTCTTTAAAGGAATGAAATTTTTCCTCTCCTTCAAAAGCTTAATACTGTAGTTTTTAACTCTTGTATTTGTTATATTCCATATTTTAGTTAAAATTATTTAAAGACTCAAAATCCCAATAGTAAATTGTATAGTAAAAATGCATGTAATATTGTGACATATAAGGTTTTTTAAAAGGAGGAACTGACCTATCAAGACCCCATGAGTCATTTATGGAGAGATGTCAGGACTATTATTATTTCCATTACTGACTGCAGTTTGGATCATATTACTTCTAAACTGGAAGACATTATTTGTAAGTTGTATTCTAAAATGATTGCATGAATTGTAATTTTTAAAAACTTAAGGCCTTGTAAGATTATTTATTATAATATATCATAACATTTGAATCTGTTTGTCATTCATAGTTGTACTTGGTCAAATCTCAACTTGTTAACTGTGGTTAGCTATTGCTTTTCCCTGGTACTTTTCTCTAGAGAGCTGTATTTTAAACTTCACAGTAAGGCAAGTGGGTACTTCTAGGCTTCAAGGGCCAGTGAGTCCCATTTATCCTAAAAATGTAAATCACACTAAGTATTTTTTAAAATAAATTTTAGAGCCGGGAATGGTGGTTCACACCTATAATCCCAGTACTTGGGAGGCTATGGCAGGAGGACTGCAGGTTCAAGACCAACTTGAACAACATAGCAAGACCCTGTTTCAAAATTTAAAATAAAAATTAAAAGGGCTGGGGGTGTGTAGCTAGGAGGTAGAATGAACCCTGGGTTCAATTCCTAATACCAAAAATAAATAAGACTTTTTTCTTAAAGAAGTTTTAGGTTCACAGAAAAAATGAGCAAGGATTTATCATACATTCCCCCCTGCCCACATATACACACCTCCAGCTTCTCCCATTGCACTATAAACAAGTATGTTGGTACATTTTTACAAATAATGGTCCTACATCAACACACCATTGTCACCCAGAATCCATTTACATTGCTGTTCATTCTTGTGTTGTATGTTCTATGGGTTTCAACCAATGTGTAATGACATACATCAGACATTATAGTATCCTACAGAATAGTTTCATTGAACTAAATGCCCTCTGTGTTCTGCCTATGCATTCTTCCCTCACATATTCCCTTTGCATATTTAATCCCTAGGAACTATTGATCCTTTTTCAGTATCCATGACTTTATTTTTTCCAGAATGTCATATAATTGGAATCACAAACTTTTTATATTGGCTTCTTCCATTTACCAATATGCATTTAAGGTTTCTCTACATCATTTCATGCCTGGAAGCTCATTTATTTTTAGTGCTTAATAATATTACATTGTCTGAATGAACCACAGTTGATTTATCTGTTCAATTAATGAAATACATCCGGGTTGATTCCAAGTTTAAGCATTATGAATAAAACTACTATACACATCTCTGCACAGGTTTTGGGGTCAACATAAGTGTTCAATTCATTGGAGTTAATAGCAAGAGCAATTGCTAACTCTTAAGGTAAGAGTATATTTAGCTTTGTAAGAAACAGCCTGTCTTCAAAGTGGTTTTATCATTTTGTATTATCATCACTGAAAATAAAGTTCCTCCAGTTCCACACCTTCACCAGGAGCTGGAGGTGTCAGTGCTTCTTTTTTATTTTTTATTTTGACACTGATTGAACACAGAGGCATTCTACCTCTAAACTCTGTCCTAACCAGATTTTTTATTTCTTGATTTGCAAACAAGGTCTCACTAGGTTTTGAGAGCCTTGCTACATTGCCAAGGCTGGCTTTAAACTTGCTATCCTCCTGTCTCAGCCTCCCAAGTAGTGGGATTACAAGGTGTGCCATCATACCCCACTGTCAGTGCTTCTGATATTGGCTATATAATAGGTATATAGGAGGACTTTGTTGTTTTAATTTGCAGTTCTCTATTGATACATTATCCTGAATAATATTGAGCTTTTAATGTAGGTTTACTTGCAATTCATTTATCTTCAGTGATGGTCCTATTAAAATCTTTTGCATATTTTAATCAAATTATTTATTTTCTTATTGTTGATTTTAAGACTTTTTATTATGTTTTATATTTCATTTGTCAAATGTCTCTTTGTAAATATATTCTTCTAGTCAGTGGCTTACCTTCTATTTCTTTTCAGTGTATTTTACATGGTGAGTTTTTAACTTTAAATAACTATAGCTCATAAATTACTTTTTTCAGGGATCATGCTTTTGATGATATATCTAAAAGTTCATCACCATAGAGATTTTGTCCTATGTTATCTTCTAGGAGTTTTATAATATTGCACTTAGGTCTATGGTACATTTTTAGTTAATTTTTGTGAAGTGTTTGTGGTCTGTGCCTAGATGATGATGATGATGATGATGATGATGATGATGATGATGATGATGATTACTTTGTGGATGCTCAGTTGTTCAGTAAAATTTGCTACATTGGAAAATATATATTATTTCCATATTGCATTAGCTTTGCCCCTTTGTCAAAAATCAGTTGGCTCTCTCTCTATATATATATATGGATCTATTTCTAGACTTTCTATTCTGGCCCGCTGATCTGTTTTTCTATTCTTTTGCCCATACAGTGTCTTGATCACTATAGCTTTATGGCAATCTTGGTCCTCCAACTTTGTTATTGTCACTCCATATATAATGCCAATCCTTACCTCTGATAACTTTCCTTCCTTTGATCTGAGTGTATTCAATTTATTTACTTTTATCTTCTTTTTATGTTTATATGATATATTTTTATGTTTATATGATATATCTTTCTCCATTCTTTTATTTTTAATCTATATTTGTTTTTATATTTAAAGTGGTTTCTGATAAGTAGCCTATAGCTTTTTTTTAATCTACACTGACAGCCTCTTTTAATTGGTATTTTAGGCCATTGATAGTTAAAGTGAGTATTGATATAGTTGGATTAATATGCTACTCTTTTCTATCACTTACTCTTATTTTTCTTGTTATTTTTGTTTTTCGTTCTTTTCCCTCCTATATTGTTGTTTTTGCAGTGCTGAAGATCAAACCCAAGGCTTTACACATGCTAAGAAAGTACTTCACCACTGAGCTATACTTCCATCAGTTTTGCTTTTAACATAGTTGTTTTGTACAATTACATTTTCTCAGCTTTCTTAGCATATTGATTATACTTTTGTCTTTATTAATTGTTGTCTTATATTTCACAATATATTTACAGCTTATTCACTTTAAATAACATTACAGAGATTCACAGATAGTGTAAGTACATTATAATAGCAAATTACTCCTAATTCTTTCCTCTCTTATATCTTCATTTCATTTATACAAAAGCATGTAAAAACATACATACACATATCACATATATATTTGTAATATATACATGCATATACATAAATAAATAATCTGCTACTATTATTATTTCAAAATATTATCTGTTAGGTCAATCTAAGACAATGAAATGTTTCTATTTTGTCTTCATTTGGTCTTTCTACAATGCTGTTCCAAGTTTTTCAATGAATATATGAATTTTTTTTTTGGGGGGGTCTGGGGATGGAACCCAGGGGCATTTGACCTCAGAGCTACACTCCTTGCCCTATTTGTTATTCTTTTCTTTATTTTGAAACCAGGTATCACTGAGTTGCAGAGGGCCTCACTAAGTAGCTGAGGCTGTCCGCGAACTGCGATCTTCCAGGTCTCAGCCTCCCGAATGCTGGGATTACAAGCGTGCACCACCACGCCCGGCTGAATATGTGAATTTATGATGTGCATTATTTTCTTTCTTTCTGAAGAATTTCTTTTAACATGTTTTGCATTAAAATCTACTGACAAAAATTTCCTCAATTTTACTTGTGAAAGTATTCATTTCTCCTTCACATTTGAAAGATAATGTTAAAAAGAACAGCATTCTACATTGGTACTGTCTTTTGCTCTCAATACTTTTAAGTATTTCTTTCTACTATCTTTTTACTATCTAACTTACATGTAACTACCTTTGTCAGTAAGTAAGGTGTTTTTACTCTGGCTTCCTTCAAGATTTTTTTTAATCTTATTTTTGCAGTTTAAAATGATATGTGCTGATAAAGTTTTTAGACATTTATCCTTTACAGATATTTACACAGTTTATTGGGTCTATATTATGGTATCTGACATTATTAATTTGGAATAAATTCTGTCATTAATGCTTTTTTAATGACAGAATTTAAAAAATGGTCCTTTTTCTTCTTTCTCTCTTTCTTCTTCTTCTGGTATTTCCATTACTTGTATGTTACATTTTTTGTCCCATAGTTGTATTTGCCTTAGAGTTCCTGGATATTCTACACCATTTTTTCCAGGCTCTTTCTTTACTTTTCTACTTGGAAATTTCTATCGACATATTCTCAAGCTTAAAGATTCTTTCCTTTACATTTTGTTCCTTAGTATATTAAACATAAGTTTTAAAAATCCTGATCTGATAATTCTAACATTCCTCTCATATCTCAGTCTGGTTCTGATCTTTTCTGTCTCCTTGAAGTGATTTTTTGTTTTGTTTTGTTTATTTTTGCTTTTAAATATGCTTTGTAATTTTTTTCTTGAAAACTAGGCATGACTAGGTAAAGGGAGTTGTGGTAAACTTTTTTAGTATGAGGATATGATGGGGAGGAGAGATGATCTAAGAGCTCTATAGTTTTCAGTTTCTTAGAACCTTTGCCTCTGGTCTGTGAAGTTCACAAGTAATTCTGAGTTGACATTCCTTCTCCTCCAGGTGAGAAAGATTGGCTAGAGTGGACTGCTTCTGTCTATTTTTCCTATGGAAGATGAAAAGAATCCAGAGTTAGATATTTTCTTTCCTTCAAGTCAATTGAGCTTTGTTTAATCCCCAATAAATAATAGTCTCATTAAATAGTTTCTCTTAGGAAGAGGTCTTTATATGAAGGACAAAATGTTCTGCCATATTTAAAAATGGTTACTTATCCCATTTTTATGAACTATGGCCAAGGAGTTTTTCTTTTTTCTTTTTCTGATCATTACTGTACAAACTGGTAGAACTTCTGGAGATAAAATTTCAAAAGTGTGAATGCTCCTCTTAGAGTTTGTATTTCTCAGATTTATCTACTTTGAGCCTCCAGAAACTCATCAATTCTGGTTTGGATTTTCCTACTCTTGCACTGGTTCCAGTGGAGATTTTTGATATTGAGATTTTCCTCTAATTATCTATGATTCTCATTCCCCTCCTTCCTGTTTCTTCAATTTTGGAGGCTCAAAAGTCAAATCAATAATATGTATCTTGCCTGCTTGCTCTCAAGAGCTTTAACTTTTACTAACGACCTCTGCTTTGTTTTATCTATAACATCCATCCATCCACCATGTTGTAAGCTGAGCTTGCTCTTTTCCCTCTAAACCTTTATTTGTGCTCTTTTGTTCAGTTAGTGTTATTATCCCTAATCAGCTACCTTGGAAAAAGAGGTATCTTTCATTTTTTAGCCCCAATATTCTATATTTACTTAGTATTCAGTTTTTCCTGTTAATTATACCATTGGTGTTTCTCAAGTTCCTAATGTCCATCCATATTTATTCTCACCACCACAGCCTTACTTGAAGCTCTCATCATCATCTTCTTTGAGTATTACACTAGCTAGTTTTAGGTTCACCTCTAGATGAGATATTTAACCATCATTGTCTCCACATTCTCAGTGTTGATCATAGCAGACTCAACAGAATTATTTACTCTACTCATTAAATCAAGATCATTTACCTTTCACTTGAAGGCAACATTCTATGGTTCCTCTTTGGCATATCTCAATTTCCAGAATCTTTATTCTTAAGCATTGGAGACATTCTTTAAAAAAAATGAACATAACTTGAACACATATGTACTGTGATAACATGAAATAACTACCAGGTGTGTAGCATATACAGTGTGGATACACTGGAAAAAGGGATGGTTCTCATTCAGGAAAGTATAAAGCAGGTTTGTGTGAAATTTACTTATGCTAATCACAGTGGTGCAGAGTTTAATTCTTCTGAATTATTTATTTATGGAGTTTTACACTTTATTTTTTTTAACATTTTTATTGAACATAAATAGTATACATTTAAACTATATTTGGTGCCCTCTCCCACCCACCTCCATTTTCCCTTCCCCCCTCCCACTAATGGTTGTCCAGGTTAACCATGTCATATTCATAATTTTACACATGTTCAGATGTAGACCCTCATTAACCAAGATAAGCATTTCTCCTCTCCTATCTTTCCATTCAAACTTTGCTGATATTTCCCCTCCATTATCTGGAGTCCCACTGGTATCCTCTGTGTTTCCTAGTTTGGGCATATTAGAGGAAACATATGTACCTTCTCCTTCTGTGCTTGGCTGATCTCACTTAACATAATGTTCTCCAGGGCTTTCCACCTTCTTGCAATTGATATAATTTTGTTCTTCGTTATGGCTGAAGAGATTTCCATTGTGTGTATTTCCCAAAGTTTTGCTATCCATTCATCTGTTGACGGAGATCTGGGTTGGTTCCATATTTTGGCTATTACAAATTGTGCTGCTATGAACATAGGTATGCAAATGTTCCTGTATTTCTCTGAATTCAAACCCTTTGGAAAGATACCCAAGAGTGGTATAGCTGGATCATATGGTGGATCTATTCCCACCTTTCTTAGGAATCTAAACACAGATCTCCATAGTGGCTGAACTAGTTTGCATTCCCACCAACAGTGTAAAAGAGTTCCTCTTTTCTTACATCCTCACCAGCATTTGTTGTTGTTTGATTTCTTTATGCTTGACACTCTGACTGGGGTTAGATGGAATCTCAGTGTAGTTTTGATTTGCATCTCCCTGATGGCCAGTGATGAAGAACATCTTTTTATGTATCTATTGGCCCTTTGTATCTCTTCTTTTGTGAAGTGTCTATTTAGTTCATTTGCCCATTTCTTGATTGGGTTGTTTGTTTTGCTAGTGTAGAGTCTTTTGAGCTCTTTGTATATTCTGGATATTAGCCCCCTATCAGAATGGTGGCTGGTAAAGATCCTTTCCCATTCTGGAGGCTTCCTCTTTAGGTTATTGATAGTTTCCTTTGATGAGAAGAAACTTTTTAGTTTGATGCTATCCCACTTGTTTATTCTTGCTTTAATTTCCTGAGCTTTGGAGGTTTTGTTGAGAAAGTTACTGCCTGTGCCAATATGTTGTAGTGTTGAACCTATGCTCTCCTCTACTAACTTCACAGTCTCAGGTCTAATTTCTAAGTCTTTGATTCATTTTGAGTTGATTCCTGTGCATGGTGAGATATAGGGGTTTAGATTCATCCTGTTACAAATGGTTAGCCAGTTCTCCCAGCACCATTTGTTGAAAAGGCTGTCTTTTCTCCAGCGTATGTGTTTGGCCCCTTTGTCAAAGATTAATTGACTAAAGATGTGTGGGTTTGTTTCTGTATCTTCTGTTCTAATCCACTGGTCAGGATATCTGTTATTGTGCCAGTACCATGCTGTTTTTTACTACTATTGGTCTATAGTATAGTCTGAAGTCTGGGATTGTAATGCCTCCTGCATGTTTCTTTTTGTTGAAAATTTCTTTGGCTATTCTAGGTCTTTTCTTTCTCCATATAAAGTTCATGATTGATTTTTCTAGGTCTCTGAAGAATGTCGCTGGTATTTTAATGGGAATTGCATTGAATCTATAGATCAGTTTTGGCAGAATGGCCATTTTGATGATATTTATTCTGCCTATCCATGAACATGGGAGATCTTTCCATCTTCCAAGGTCTTCTTCAATTTCTTTCTTTAATGTTTGATAGTTTTTGTTGTAGAGGTCCTTTACATCTTGGGTTAGGTTTATTCCTAGGTATTTTATTGGTTTTGAAGTTATAGTGAATGGAATTGTTTTCTTTGTTTCTTTCATTGTGGATTTGTTGTTGGAATAAAGAAAAGCCTCTGATTTCTTTAGGTTGATTTTGTATCCTGCGACTTTGCTGAAATTGTCAATCAACTCCAGAAGTCTTTTGGTTGAGTTCTTTGGGTCTTCCAGATAAAGGGTCATGTCTTCAGTGAATAAGAATAATTTTAATTCCCATCTTCCTATTTGAATTCCTTTGATTTCCTTCTCTTGTCTTATTGCTACAGCAAGAGTCTCAAGGACTATACTGAAAAGGAGTGGTGATAGTGGGCATCCTTGTCTTGTTCCTGACTTTAGTGGAAATTCTTGCAGTTTTTCCCCATTCAATATAATGTTGGCTTTGGGTTTACAGTATATTGCCTTAATGATGTTGAAGTACTTTCTTTCTATCCAAATTTTTTTGCAGTGTTTTTTAACATAAATGGGTGTTAGATTTTGTCTAATGCTTTTTCAGCATCTATTGCTATGATGATGTGGTTTTTTTTCTTGGTTCTATTTATGTGGTTAATAACATGTATTGATTTGTGTATGTTGAACCAGCCTTGTTTTTCTGGGATGAAACCGACTTGGTCATGATGTATTATTCTCTTGATATAGTTTTGAATGCGTATAACTAGTATTTTGTTTAGAATATTTGCATCTATGTTCATTAAGGATATTGGTCTGTAGTTTTCCTTTCTTGAAGTATCTTTATTTGGTTTGGGGATTAATGTGATACTGGCCTCATAGAGGGAATTTGGGAGAGTTCAATCTCTTTCGACTTCCCAGAACAATTTATGAAGTATTGGTATTAGTTGTTCACTGAAGGTTTTTTAGAATTCAGCTGGAAACCCATCTGGGCCTGGGATTTTCTTTGGTGGAAGAATTTTTTATTGCCATTTCTATTTCCTTGGTTGTTATTGGTTGGTTTAGGCTTGCTATGTCCTCTTGGCTGAGAGTAGGAAGGTTAACTGTGCTTAGAAATCTATCAATTTCTTCCAGGTTTTCAAGTCTATTGGAGTATAAATTTTTAAAGTAGTTTCTGATAATCTTTTGAATTTCTTCACTATCTGTAGTGATATCTCCTTTTTCATTTCTAATTTTGATAATTTGAGTTGATTCTCTTCTTCTTTTGGTTAGGTTGGCCAGGGGTTTATCAATTCTATTAATCTTTTCAAAGAACCAACTTTTTGTTTTATTGATTCTTTGAATTGTTTTTTTGTTCTCTATTTCATTTATTTCTGCTCTAATTTTAATGATTTCTTGCCTTCTGCTGGCTTTGGGAATAGACTGTTGCAGAATTTCTAGGTCCTTGAGTTGTGTCATTAGGTTCTTTACTTGGTGGTTTTCTGTCCTTATGTGGGCACTCAATGCAATATACTTTCCTCTTAATACTGCCTTAATGGTGTCCCGTAGATTTTGGTAGGTTGTATCTCTGTTTTTGTTTGTTTCCATAAATTTCTTTATTTCTTCCTTAATTTCTGCTCTTACCCATTCATCATTCAATAGTGTATCATTCATTCTCCATGAATTTGAATACTTTCTTTTAAGTTTCCTGTTGTTGATTTCTACTTTTATTCCGTTGTGGTCTGAAAAGATGCACGAAATTATATTACATTTTTTGAATTTGCTGGTATTTTCTTTGTGTCCCAGGATGTGTTCTATTTTTGAGAAGGTTCCATGGGCTGCTGAGAAGAATGTGTATTCTGTAGTTCCTGGTTGAAATAATCTGAAAATGTTTATTAGGTCCATTTGGTTTATGGTTTCCTTTAGTTCTAAAGTGTCTTTTCTCATCTTTTGCCTTGAAGATCAATCCAGTGGTGTGAGAGGCATATTAAAGTCTCCTAGAATTATTGCATTTGGGTCTACTTCAGATTTTATGTCCAGAAGGGTTGCACCCACATTTGGGGCATAAATATTTTCTATCATTATATCTTCTTGGTATATTGTTCCTGCTAATAAAAGGAAGTGCCCTGATTCGTCTCTTTTGATGTATTTTAGTTTAAAGTCTGTTTTGTTGGATATCAGGGCTGCTATTCCTGCTATTTTTTGGTCACCGTTGGCATGGTATATCTTTTTCCATCCTTTCACTTTCAGTCTGTGAATGTCTTTGGCTGTAAGGTGAGTTTCTTGCAGACAGCATGTATTTGGATTATGTTTCCTAATCCACATTGCCAGTCTATGTCTTTTGATTGGTGAGTTAAGTCCTTTGACATTAGGAGATATTATTGAAATATGATTTTTGTTTTCTGCCATTTTGTGTTCTGTCTACTCTTGGGTGGTTTGATCTTTCTTCTTTACTTAACTTCCGCTCTTCTCTAGTTCTGAAGTCTGCTTCTTTTTTCTTCCTTATGGTTTATTTCTTTTAGAATTTTCTCTAGTATTGGCTTTGAATTCATGAATTTTTTGCGATTCTGTTTATCCTGAAAGACTGGTTTCACCATTGATCTTGAATAGTAGTTTTGCTGGATATATTAGTTTGGGTTGGAAGTTATTTTCTTCCAGGGTCTGAATCACGTCATACCAGTCTCTCCTAGCATTCATGACCTGGGTTGTATAGTCTGGGGTGATTCTTATTGTTTTGCCTGTATATGTCACCCATCCTTTTGTTCTCACTGCTTTTAAGATTCCTTCCTTGGTCTCTATATTGGCCATTTTGGTTATTATGTGGCATGGTCTTTCTTTGGTCCTGTCTCAGTGGAGTTCTATATGCCTCCTGGACATAAAGGTCCAAGTCTCTTCCCATATTTGAAGAATTCTCTGAGATTATTTCCTTGAAGATATTACAGATGCCCTTGGTCCGTACCTCTATCCCTTCTTCAATGCCTATTATCCATAAATGAGGACGCTTCATATTATCCCATATTTACTGGATGTTAAGGTTTTGTTGCTTAAAGATTTCTGTATATCACTGATTTGTTTTCAGTTTGGGATGTACTGTCTTCTAATATTGATATTCTGTTTCCCATTTCATCTAATCTTCCAGAATTTCTTTCTATTGCTGTCTGCATTTCACTTATTGCCTCTTTCATTTCATTCCAGACCTCTTTTTGATTCTTTTTTAGTGTTTCTAACTCACCTTTCACCTCCTCTAGACTTGTTTTAATTTCTTTCATCATATTGTACATCAAGATTCTGAACTCCCCTTCTTGCATTTCTAGTAGGTCAGTATTCGTGATTTCTGCTGTCTCTTCATAATTCCTGGTTCTCATATTTATAGCGTTCTCTGTCCTGTTTTTCTGATTTCTACCCATTGTTCGTGAGTATTATGCTTAGTCCAATCTTAATATTAGAGTTTAGTGTTATCGGCAAGTCAGCAGAGCTTTTCCAACGTTTAGGGTGGGTGATGTGGGAGGAGCTGGGGTGATGGGTAAAGGAGTCAGATTAGGTAGAGGATATATTTAGGTTGAGAAAGACTTTAAGTATGATAAGGTAATATCTTGCTGAGAATGAGAGAGAGTTAACTAGTAGGACTGTTGTCATTAGTAGAGTAATATGGAGATATGAAATACTTTGAGTATTAAACAAGGAGGTATATTATGGGGAAAAGTTTTGGGGGAGAAGAGTATATAGGTTAGTGTGGGGAAGTTTGTAATAGGGGTAATAGAAGGAGCAGACAAACATAAAAAAAATCCACACAAGATACCAAGACTATTATGTAATTAGTAGAGTAATATGGAGATATGAAATACTTTGAGTATTAAACAAGGAGGTATATTATGGGGAAAAGTTTTGGGGGAGAAGAGTATATAGGTTAGTGTGGGGAAGTTTGTAATAGGGGTAATAGAAGGAGCAGACAAACATAAAAAAAATCCACACAAGATACCAAGACTATTATGTAATCCAAGAAAAAGAAAGGAAAAACCAATCAAAGGAGGAGAATGAAAAAAGGAAGGAAAGAGGAAGAAAGAGGAAAAAAGGACAAGAATAAAATAAAAGGAACTAGCAGCTGTGTGAAATCAGAAAACAAGGCAAACTATCAAATATATATTTAAAAAACAAGTTAAAGTAAAAGAAGGATGGGGAAAAAATAAAACAATAATAACCACAACAAAACAAAAGCACTGTAAAAGCAAAACAAAATAAAACATCCACAGTACAGTAAAAAAAAAAGTCCTACTTATTTACAAATATGGGGTCAGGTCCATATAATATTTGCATATCTGATTGCTTTGGTAGTTTTCAGAATATAACCCAATGACTCTTAGTTTTCTTTGTACTCTATTTTTATCTTCTTAGGTCACTCTGGGTGTTTGGACACCTTTCTTTCCTTTAACTGCTTTGGGTTTATGTGCCAGGATGTCTGGTGTCACAGTTATTAGATTCTGTACAATTCCCAGGTTCTGCATAATTCCAACCTGTAGTCAGCACCTCTGCACTCACCACCCTAGCCTCTGGCCTGTGCTTCCCTACAGCAGGAGTGAAGGATGTCCAAAGTAGACTTGGAACCTCCCCCTGCGGTCCTATGCAGATATTGTGTCTTGATTGATTTTCCTGTGTCTCTGGAAATTCTAACTGGGCTAGCCAGTGTGGTACCAAGATGTGCCCTGGGCAAAGGGTTGCTGGTTCCTGGATGCCCACACTTACTGCCAGAGCTCTGCCAGTTCTAAGAGTGCAGGCTGGGTGCACTGCTATTACTGGACCCAGGTGTGAGTGAGTGCAGCTGCCTAGTGCCTGCTGCTATGCTCCTCCACAGTGCATTGGGCTGTGTTTTAGACTAGAACTGAGTATTAGGCTGCTGGGTGGGCGGGAACTCCTAGCGGTGGGCCAGGGGCGCGGGATAGGTGCACAAGTGTCTGGGGGACAAAGGCGCTGTGAGATGTCCAGCAATGATCTCTGCCTCCCGCGGGCCGTAGAAGCTGGGGGCCCGAGGAGATCTCACGGGCGCAGAGCTTTCACCGCCTGGAAAGCAGGCCTCCAGCAAGGTGGGTCTCTGGGCTCCAGTGGGGGGCGGGGGCTAGGCACACAATGTAGGCTCTGATTTAGCGGTGGGGGTGGCACAGGCACTGAGTACTAGCGGGGGTTCGGGGCGCAGACAGGGTGCATGAGGACTTTGCTGGGTTCTGAGGCGTGGGACAGATGCCCCGGGCCAGTGCTGGGCCTGGGGCGCACGCTAGTACCCGCACTTTCCCTGGACGCACTCAGGTACCTGGCTTCCTTGGTCCAGGCGTCCGTGGGAGTCTCTGTGCCGTTGTGATTCAGTCACTGGTGAGCACACAGAATTCTGATGTCGGTGCTGCTCGCTGCTTAAGATGAGTCTCTATGTCCATTTTTAGTCTCGGATTATCTTGCCGCGGTGATTTCAGCCAGGGCTCAGGAGTGCAGTTCTCGGGAGTACAGTTTGGGTGGGCAGGCAGCCCGCGCCAGCAGACCGCCGGCGGAGGTCCTGATTATATCTGCAGTAGGTCTGGTGCCCAATCTTTGTTCTTCTTCTTCTTCTTCTTCTTCTTCTTCGAGTTCAGAGTTTCCGCTGAGGTACCTGGATCTGTTTTGGTTCCTGGGATGTATTTATTTTGTTGATTAAGACACTGCTATCTAAGTAGTTGAACTTTATTTGTTTCAGCTACTGAGAAGTGCTGTGTCCCTCAGTCACCACTTTGAATCCTCTCTCGATATTTCCATTAATTTTACATGATCTATAATTAGCAAAGTGTTAGAAAATTAGTAACTGCCTAATATATTACCGTTAGTAGATTATTAATTGGGTAATTTAAGTAATATTCAATAGTTCATGACAGCAAGAATTTTGAAGGAATGGTTGCAGCTAAGTGTATGTCTACCAAGAGGAAGTCTTATGCCTAGGGGAAACCACTTCATGGAACTGAGTTTCCAAAGTATTGATCCAGTTCTTTCACACTTATTACTAAATTGTAGGTGTATGTTTAACATTTTTAAAACTACCGAATTACTTTACAAAATAACTGTACCATTTTTTTATTTTTGTTTTTTTAAAGAAAGGCAGACTGTCACGTGCAGCGCCTCATTTGGATGTGTCTGGAGTCTTGGAAGCTTGACAACCCTACATTCTTCTACACATGGACCTTGAGAGCTTGTTTGGAGGTTCTATCAGGGGAGCGCAGCTACTCTTATACTCTTGACTGAAGACTGGTCCTCCTCTATTTGGGGAAGGTCGTCCTCTTTGCCGAGTGTGCAGCTTTGGGAGGGATGCACATGGAGTGATGAGGGAGGAAGGGGACATCCGCCTAGCCAGCCAGATCAGCCTAATCAACTCTGGTGTTCACTGGGTGATAGATGTCACAGCCAGATCGCCCTCACATCCTAGCTGTACCATTTTAAACTTCCACTAGCAATGTAAGAGGGTTCCATTTGCTCTACACCCTCAGAATTGGTAAGATTAGACTTTTAAATTTTAGCCATTACATTGGGCACATAGTAGAATTTCATTGTAGTTTCAATTTACATTTCAAGAACAACTGATGGTGTTAGGCATCTTTTCATGTGCTTATTGCTACCAACATGTGTGGAGCCATTAAGGTCTTCCCCTTATATTTACTAAAAGAATACTTCTGACTGTCCTTCCATCCAGAGTCAACAAGGTTTGAGGTCATGGAGGTTTCAAAATAATTAAGACTCTTTCAGAACTAATGATGCTATTGTTCTGTCTGAGCTAAGATTAGGTTTGTGTTGTTTGTGTTGCACCACAGTACTGTTTGAACTGCCCCCTGTTATATATACTTTGGACTTGTCTTTCTTGTATTCTGGGGTAACCTGAAGCTAGAAACTGTATAAATAACCACAAGAGAATAAACCCAATAGTCGGCCAGTAGAGATATTGGCTCAGTAGACTGGTGATCCTTCCATGCTTGAATTAAATTCTTTGGATTGAATTCTTAGAATTGAATTATTTCATCCTCACTTCTCTCTTCAGAACCCGTACTTTTGCCGGCTGGCTCCAGCAGGTGGTGGCCCATACGGGGAGATTCTGAAACTGAGGATCCAGTGAAGGACACCACTGAATAGAAAAAGCGTGTGCTTGAAGACTCATGGTGGCGGTGAGTAACGTGGGAGTGACAATGGGTCAAGGGATTAGTCTTTTGCTTTTTGTACATATGTACATATGTCCTCCTATCTTAGTCTCTCAAGTACTGGGATTACAAGTATGTGCCACCATGTCCTGCTTGTGAATATACATTTTTAAAAATATTTTCCTAGTCTGTGATTTGCCTCAAGTTTAGTGCTATTTTTTACCTACTACTGAAGATGTATCCTTCTAAATACCCAATGCCTTGTGAATTATGAAGTTGTCCACTTTATATGCATGATCTGCAGGAATTCCTTTCTCTATTTCTTTTGTCTGCTTCTTCCCTCGGCCCTGGGAATCTTTTGACTTAGAGGTACTTAGGAGCACTTTCCTGGAGACTTGAGGGCAGAGCAGCACAATTTGTAATAGCCAAAATATGGAACCAACCCAGATCTCCATCAACAGATGCATGGATAGCAAAACTTTGGGAAATACACACAATAGAATTCTATTCAACCATAAAGAAGAACAAAATTATATCATTTGCAAGAAGATGGAAAGTCCTGGAGAACATTAGGTTAAGTGAGATCAGCCAATCACAGAAGGAGAAGGTACAAATGTTTCCTCTAATATGCCCAAACTAGGGAACATATAGGATACCAGTGGGACTCCAGATAATGGAGGGGAAATATCAGCAAAGTTTGGAAAGATAGGAGAGGAGGAAGGCTGAACTTGATTTATGAGGGTCTACTACTGGATATGTGTAAAATTATGAATATAGCATGGTTACCCTGGACAATCATTGGTGGGAGGGGGGAAGGAAAAATGGGGGAGAGGGCACCAAGTATAGTTTAAATATATACCATTTATGTTCAATAAAAATTTGTTTAAAAATAAATAAATAAATAAATAAATAAAACAGTATGTGTCTTTTGCAGAAGTTGGGAGCCTAAGTACTTATCATCAATGGATTTTATCTCCTCACTAACAGTGGAGGTCCATGGCTTTACCATGGAGATTGGGTTCTGCTGCTCTGAGCATACCCTGTCCCCCAATGCTGTGCAGAGAAGCATGGAGGCCAGGAGCACTGATGTCTCCAGGAACACTATGCCAGGCTTCTTCTAATGTGCCCCAAACATTTTCTTACATAGTATGTTGTCTAGAGTTCGTGAGCATGTGGGGCAGGAATAGTCTACTTTTGGGGAGATTTATCCAACAGTTCATGGTGGATTGGATTGGGTCTTTCTGCCTCTCCAGAATACTGGCCATCGCTGCTGCCATCTTGGTCCATCTCTTCTCTCTCATGTTTTAGATAGAAAGTCATGACTGGAAATGTCTCTGTATGATGTTCCAATCAGATATTAAACCAAAATATGTTGTCCAGGGTTTCTCAGAGGAATACATGTCCTATTTGGCTGCTGCCAACTGTCACTGATGCGTCCACAGACACCACCATTTTCCATGCCCTCTCATCTTATAATTTTTAAAACTAATATTCATTTCTGCAAATGAAGGGTAATTTATATTATCTAATATATTTCAAAATTAATGAAAAGATAGATATAATTATTGATTTATTCATTCATATATTCATTTACCAAATACTTTTTTTTACCTCTCTACAAGCTAGGAAAAGTATCAAGTGAAGGACACGGGATTAAACTAGAAATATTCAATACTTAGATTCTAGTTGGAGGGATAGGCACTAAAATAAACAAATGATTTAAAGATCATAAAGAGTGCTAAGAGTACAATCATAAAACATTTCTGAGAAGGTAAAATTTGATTTAAAAGCTGAAGTATGTTTGGGCATGGTGGCGCACGCTTGTAATCCCCGCACTTGGGAGGTGGAGACAGGAGGATTGCACAGGTTCCAAGCTAGCCACGCTGGTTTAAGAGACCCTGTTTCCAAATAAAAATGTATAAAATAAGTCTTGAGTGTAGCCTGGAGGTAGAAGGGTTTCCAGGAACCCCAGTACCACCAAAAAAAAAAAAAAAAAAAAAAAAAAAAAAAAGTTTTCCAGGCAGGGGGAATTACAAGTCTAAAGATGCAGAGGTACTCTAAGCTTGTTGTTATTTCAGAAATGAAAAAATAAGAGATAAGCAATGGTAGAAAATGAAACTAGAACGTCTGGCTTAATGGACCACGGTAAAAATTTTCAATTTAATTCTGAGTATAAAACATAATCCAAGAACATGGAAGATCTTTCCATCTTCTAAGGTCTTCTTTGACTTCTTTTTTCAATGTTTTCTAATTTTCTTTTTAGAGGTCTTTTACCTCCTTGGTTAATTCCTAAGTTTTTTTTTTGTGGAATATTCTGTGTGGAAGCATTTTCTGGATTTCTTTATCAGTTGATATATGGTTGATATACAAAAAAGCTTATAATTTTTTAAGATTGATTTTGTATCCAGACATTTTGCCGAATTTGTTGATCAGTTCTATAGGCCTTTTGGTTGAGTTTGTTGGATCTTGTAAGTGTAGTATTATTTCATCTGCAAATAGTGAGTGTTTTATTTTTTTTTTTTTAATTTGTACTCCTTTCATTTCCTTTTCTTGCCTTATTTCTCTGGCTAGACTCAAATACTATATTGAAAAGAAGTGGTGATAATGGATATCCTTGTCTTGTTCCTGTTTTTAGGGGGAAATATGATGTTGGCTGTGATCCTATTGTATTGTGGGCCTTTATGATGTTGAGGTATAGTCTTTCTATTACAATTCTTTGCAGTGCTTTTAGCATAAATGGATGTTGGATTTTATCAAATGCAAATAAAATAAATAATCTATGGAAGGATCACAAATGAAGTGGTGACATGATCTGATTTAAATATAAAAGAAGAAAAAAGGGAGATAACTAAGTTGTTCTATGGAGAATTAAAATTGAAAAGTAAAAACAGGCCGGGCGTGGTGGCGCATGTTTGTAATCCCTGCGCTTGGGAGGCGGAAACAGGAGGATCACGCTGGTTCGGAGGCAGCCGCACACTGGCTTAGGAGACCCTGTTTCCACATTAAAAAATAGGTCTGGGAGTGTAGCCTGTGGGAGTGTATCCCAGAGGTAGAAGGGCTTCCAGGAGCCCCAGTACCACCAAAAAAAAAAAAAAAAAAAAAAAAGAAAAGTAAAAACAGTATTCGAGGGTAAATTAAGAGGCTATTTTAGCAATCCAGGTAAGAAATAATAGGGTTTTCAATTAATAGACCAGTGGAATTAGAGAAAATTGGATATTTTGAGGTAATATTTGAAAGTAGCTCTTAGGAGATGTCCTGATGGATTCAATACAAAGGCAAATAAGAAAGAAAAACTAGAGAATACTGCTTCAATTTTGGCTAGGTCAACTAAGTGTTTAATAGTATATTTGTTGAAAGATGTAAAAGACAGCATGAGGTCAATTAGGGAGTGAATGGAAGAAACACAAAGAAGTTCATTTAGCTGGGTGTGATAGTATATACCTGTAATTCCAGTACTAGAGAGGCTGAGATGAGAGGATTACAGATTTGCGGCCAGCCTTAGCAACTTAACAAGACTCTCATCAAATTATTGAGACCCTTTTTCAAAATGAAAAATAAAAAGGGCTTGGGAAGTATTTCAGTCATAGATTTCCTCTAGGTTCAATTCTTAATACCAAAAATAAATAAAAGGAAAGACAGAAGAAAGGATTCATTTGATGCATAGTAAATTTGAAATGTTTAATAGACAAGAAAAAAAAAACAAGTACTAACAAGTCCAGATATTTATTTGAAAGACATCAGCATATAGATGGTATTTAAAGATATGAGATCAGATGAAATCATCAAAGGAGAATTTGCAGATAGAAAATATGGCCTAGGCCTAAGCCCAAGGATCATCCAGATCAGGCACAGAAGAAGGAAATAACAATAGATTAAGAAAAAGTGATTGGAAGACAGAAGTAACTAAGATATGCTAAGGAAGCCTAAACCAGTATTGAACTGTAGGAAATACTGCTAAGGGGTTAAAGGACAAAGATAGAAGGTGTCAGAGCTTTACTGAATAAAAAAAAACAACAACAACAACAACAAAAAAAATCTACTCTGATGCAAATTAGGCCACCTGTGAAGCATGAATACATTACTGGAAAAAAACAACTATAATAAAATATGCAAGACAAGGAGACATATGGATTTTGATGAACCTTCTAAATATGTCACCCTGCTGGGTGTGGTTACACATGCTTATAATTCCAGTACTTAAAAGGCTGAGACAGAAGTATCCCAGGTTCACATCCAACCTCAGCTACTTAGGCTCCCTGAAACTTAGTGAGATCCTGTTTCAAAATAAAGAATAAAAAATAGGTCTGGGGTATAGCTCAGAGGTAGACTGTCCCTGGATTCCATCTCTAGTACCACCAAAAATTAAAAAATTAATTAAAAAATTAAAATGTCACCCTACAAAGACAGTCCTTTAAACATTTTTCCCTGGAAGAATAATAGCTAGAATTGGCAGGTACACTTAAGTAGGGATCTTTACACGTACTCTTGTATATAGAGAACATTCTATTGCCTTCTGGGGAGGTTAATTTTTGTTGACTTAGAATGTTCTAAGTACAGACAGAAAGGTGAGAGATATTTGATAGAAAAAAAGGGTATTTTACAGTATGTTCTCTTTGAATACTTTACCCAATAAAGGCTGTTTGTGGTAAGGTGGTGAAAGGAGAGAATTAGGTTACAAGGAGGAAAAAATTCAATGATAAAATTCAGAATGATTTAAAAAAAATTGAAAATGTATCCTAATTATTGGCTGATTAGATTCCATGTAAAGAAATGTCAAAAAATAAAGATAGAGTCAAAGTTCCAGAAAAAGGAACTATATAAAGCCTAGCAGCATTAGCAGGGACAGAGTTCTGAGACAGTTGAAAAAATAAATTCCCTAATCTCCAGGAAAGATTGAGAAAAAACAGGTTAAAGGAAAGACTGGGAAGCCAAAGGAGTCTGATCAAATACAAAGGGAAGAAAATAGCTACAGGCTTCTATAAGGGATTCATGGCACTACAAAAAAACCTGTGGTTACTGCTTCTTGTTACACTTTGATGAAATATGTGCAGAGATGGGCCTCAGGTCTCTAAGGCATTCAGTCAGGTCAGAGGAAAGTACAATATTCCCTGGCCATTGTTGGATTAGGGTAGCCTATCTATGTAGTGAGTGATGCCAAAGGATGATGTCATTGATAGTGGTGCGTTTCTGTGGTCTTTTGGAAATTCCTGGGTGAGGAGAAGGACATAATACCATGTAATTATAAAGCTTCAGGTAGGGGGCAGAGGTCGTTGATTCAGGTTATGAATCCCTGACCCTTTTACTTTTCATGGTACCTTGTTACCTGTCTCCCTAACACCTCCCCCCATTTGAGGATTATCTTACACTGTTCTCTTTTTTTGTTGTTGCTTCTGTGTTCATCCATGTATGTCCACCTAATTCTATTGCCTCATTCCGTGGGGACTGGAGAATTTACATTAATCATCTTAATGTCCACCCAGCTCAGGCTCTTAAATGTAGAAGAAAATCAACAGAATTCATAGACTCATCTCTCACCAAAATATGAGTGGCTTTTCACTGAAGAGGTTTTTCAACCGCTTGAAAGAAGCCATTTGAGGTTTTGAATGTGCTGAATCTACATTTTTTGGAACACTAAAAAAATACAAGGTCAGTCTATTTTAGTCACTACTCAAGATGTAGTCATTCTTATGAGACATATGTTTAGAAAGATATTTTCTAAAATTTCTTTTAGAATATCTACTTCAGAGGTGTGTGTCATTGTGGCTAACCAGTATTAGTATGACTGATGATTACTGTTATTCTGTGTTTGTGTGCCCTTACATGACTGTGGATAAGAGCCCACAGACTGCCTAATTAATGTATTTAATACTTTGAGAGTAATTCCTTCAAAGACAAGAAAGAACTTGTTCAAAATTATAATGAAATGCCCTCCTAATACAAATTCCAGCATTTTTTTAAAGTTTGCTTAAAATTGTATACATAGCACTCTTATCTACTGAGTAGTCATTTATTAGACTTCCTATGTCTAGGAATAGCAACTGGAGTTGCTATTCTTTTCCCTTTATCCAGCGTAATATTCAAAGGATCGGGAACTATTTTTTTCAGTTAACAGATGAAGAAAATGAACCTCAAAAAAGTTATGTTCCTCAGAATAACACTATGAGTTAGGAAGAGCTGACATTCAAAACCAGGTTTTCTGATTTAAGCCACCTACTCTTTATGAAATTGTACCAAGTTGCCTTGTAATAAGAATTTAATAAATACTTAATAATATATTCAATAATCCAAATAAAAATTAATAGGTGAGAATTCATGACCAAAATGCAGCCAAAGTATTACCAAATGAAACTTTGTTGTCTTCTCTTATTCTTTTATTCATATACAATCTATATGGGGTAAGGGAATTATTTTTTTCTATAACCAAGACTTTTCCAGCAAATTTTATATCACAAGTAACCCTAAAATTACTTTAAATTAAAAACTAGTTAAGTGATAAATTAGCATATTCAGGTTAAGATAATAATTACGTTTTTTATTTTTACTCTAAACTTAGATTCCTCCATTCTTTCTTCTTGTTTAGTCCTACTTTAAGCAGTCAAATACCATCTTGGAAAGGGTATGTTTTGCTTCTTCTCTCTTTCTCCTCAAATTTTTATTTGGCCTGATACTAGTACTAAAGTATAGTGGGCCATCCCCACTCAGGTTCTGGTTCTCAGATGATCTGGTCCAGAACCTGAGTGGGGATGGCCCACTATACTTTAGTACTAGATGAAGTTAAACACACCCTTTCCAAGATGAATCTCTTTCCTTGTATGCATCTTCTTGAATTGGACTTAAAGAACTCTAGGCATTCTCTCTTCTGTTTGATCCATGGGAAAGGACTCACATAGCTTTTGCCTTGTCATGGATGAGAGGCTAATTACTTTCCAAATGCAGTCCTCTATTCTCCTTATCCTGCCACAGACCACAATAAATCTCAGGCAAGAATGAGCCTCTGATCCATGATGGGTCACATTCCAGGAACTAATTCAAGACTCCCATATGGCTCTATACTTGAGGTAGAGTAGGTAGCAACCACCCACTCTCAATCCTACCACCTAAAAAATCCCCTTAAAGTTGGAAATGACTCACCCACATATCAAAGAATTGCAATTCTTTTTAAGCCTCACAATTCTTTCTCTGCACTGGGATCCCCATTTTGGTCTTGATTTAAGAAGGCTTTGGAGGAGTTGGTTCACCACTGTTTCCTTCATGAATTCTGCATTTTGGTCAATGGATTGATTATGAAAAATAAGACCAAAAGTCAGAAGCCCATTGAAGTGCTGATTCCATTCCTACCTGATATGCTAGAGAATTCCATGACTCAGTTTGTTTTCTTGGGTGGTAATCTATCTGACCCTTCTCATGGAATCTTTTCTGCTTCAGTCACTAAAGAGGCAAACAATAACAGCACCTTTTTCATTTGAGGTTTATCTTTAATGGAGCTGGTTTAACTTGCAATCTCTCACAAGGATCACCAAATATCTCTGGGACTCTTATAAAAAGGGCTATTCTGCTCTTGTATAAGGCTCTCTGTGCCATAAACATTTCTCCTAGCCTGGGATTTAATTGAAAAAAATAAAAAGATCTGTATTTTCATATATGGGTAAAGTGAATGGGAAATCCTGAAAGACTCTTGGTGTCTATTTTACTATTCTACATTTCTATTATATTCAAGCAAGCAAGATTTTTCATGTATCAAGGTGGCAAGTAAGGGTAAAGTTTGCACCTACTAAACTTTTTTTTTGTTTTTTTCCTTTACTGTTTGGTAATACAGTACAGGACACACTGGCAGAGTAGAAAGACAAAACAAAAGTCAGTTATCAAAGATAAGGATGAAAGATGCCCAGTATGGATATCAAAATTAGAGTTGAGTATAGAAACGAAGTTCAGATATTGCAAGAAGTCAGGAGGAACAGGATAACCTTGTCTAATTTGGTGAGTCATGGTAACTTTGCATCATTCAATGAACAAAAAGGTCAGAAATTATTAAAATAAAAGGATAAAGAAGAGAGATTTAATAAAGTTAAAATTGGCATGATATGATTGATTCCCTTAGGAATGGTGAAGGGACAGAATGAATAAAAGTGAGTGACAAAATTTCTAACCCAGGTAATCTGAATGTTGGTGGAGTGATTAATTTGAGCGGGGAATTGCAGGATCTTGGCTATTTATGAGAAAGAAATTCAGTTTGGGATATGATAAATGACAGGAAATGTATAGATGGAAATTAAATCCTGAAAATCAGAAGTAAGGGTAAATTTGAGAGTCCCAGTGTAAAGGTGAGACCTGAAGCTATGGCTTGACTGATGAAGTAGAGATAAAATGACCACAGTAAAGAACCTTGGAATTAGGTGGAGGAAGCAATACAGAAATGCTTGAGCAGAAGACAATAGAGAGGGGAAGAACGGTAATAGTCTTTCTTTGTCATGTTAATGAAAAAGTCAATTTAATTTCTACAAGACCAAATACTTCATGTCACCATAATATTTGGATAATAATGATTAAGTTTTAAATATAATTCAATAAAACTGATTTTCTTCCCCAAACAGTTAGTAGATTGTCCTTGTATATGAGTGTGTGTGTGTGTGTGTGTATGAGTGTAGAAGTCTGTAAACCAGTTGCCAACTGTCTCAGTTGGCCTTCTTATGATAATCCAAAGCAACTGACCACCCAACTTTGAGGAAGAAAGATTTATTTGCCCACAGCCTTTTGGAGATCTTAGAGTTTCAGTCCATGTCAGGCCAAGTTATATCTGCAGAGTTCAGAGTATGGTGACATGAAGAAAAAAGAGGGAGAAAATAGTGCTCTGCTTTCACATCAGAAAAACATGGAAATAAACAAAACATGCTACTCCTAGTTCTTAGGTTTTAGGAATAAACATTTCTTATTGTAGAAAAATTGCTAAGCAAATGGCTAAAGATATATAATAAAATAAAGCTACTCAGAATCCTACCAATTTCCTGAATGATTGAGGACTTATCTTTTAATATTTATGACCGTTTACATCCTACTTTATTCTGTACCATTCTCTTCATTCTCATTATCTCATAAGCATTTGTTTTATGTATTAATGTTTCTTTTCAAGTGTAATAGTTTTTGATTATATGATATTGAACTGGAATTTTTTAGATGTTCTTTTAGTTCATCGACCACTGGACGCATAGGCTTTTCGACAAATTTTCAGCATGTCATATTGCAGCAAATACCTTCATTACTTAAATTTTCATCTTTTTTATTATTTAAAAGGACTATATTATATGGAATTTTACTCAGCCACAAAGAAAAACACAATTACATAATTTACAGGGAAATGGATAGAACTGGAGGACATTATGCTAAGTGAGATTAGTCAGTCACAAAAAAAGAAGAAATCAGGTGCTTTCCCTAATATGCAAAAGCTAAGGAGAAATGGGTAACAGGATGAACTCTAGATGAAGAAGGAGATCCTATTAAGGAACAAATAAGGCAACCTACCTGAGGAGATGGGAGGGGAGAAGAGGAAAACTCTCTAAAGTACATAATGTACTTAAGCAAACATATCAAAGTCAATCATTAAGCCAAGCATGGAAAGGAGGGATGTGGAGGGAATAGGGTGGGGATTGGGTAAGGACTAATGCAGTGATGTGTGCATGTATGTCTCCACCATCTTTTATCCCACTAAGATGTATGACTACAATGCACCAATTTAAAAAATTTAAAAAATAAATAAAAGGACTATTTTATAAATAAGAGTTATTACATGGAAAGGTTTGTCTGTCTAATAGGGCTGAAGAATACTCTTTGAATAATTTTCTGTGAATAACCCAATCAACCAAAAAATGATTGCAGAGATATTAATACATGAGTTTTTCCAACAGTGAAACTTAAAGTCAATATGATACCACATATATTTTCAAGATTGTAATCAGTCTTTTAGTTGTTTTTTTTTCTTTTTCATTAGCGAAGACCCAACAACTATCAGACAACTGATGAAAGCACTTAATATGGCTAAAAAAAGCAGTTTAGAAGGAATAGAGATTATTGAAAGAGAATAAATTTATATTTACATTTATATAGACACATACATATATGTATGTGTACATATATCAATATACACATGTACAAAAAAAGTCAAGCTTCAAAATCTAAAAAAAAGAACATATATATTTACACACATAAGTGTGTGTATATGTGTGTGTGTGTATTCACACAAAAATAGCTCTTGGAAATAAAAACTATGTATATATATTGTTTTATTATATATGTATTATAGAAGAAATTGAAAAATCATTGTTGAAATAGAAAATAAAGTTAAGAATTTTTCAGGAAAAAGAAGAAAAATAAAAAGAGATAGAAACCAGAAAATAAGTTTTAAAAAAGTAAAGGACAAGACTTGGTTTAACATCTAAATAATATATCTTTTCAGAAAAGACAACACACAAAATTGATTAAAGAACATAATAAAATTTTTGAGAATTAAATGACATGAATTTTCAGATTGAAATGATTACAGAATGTCTAACACATAAAAATATATGCATACCAAGATATACCATTGTGAAATTTTAGAATTTAGAGATGAGGAAGCAATTTAAAAATCTTCCAGAAAGAAGTATATATCTATATATATCATAAAGTCCTCTAACCTGTGATTATAAAGGATTGAGAATCAGAATAGAAGCTAACTTCTAGATTAGGATGGAATATATCCATATTTTATATGTTTATATTATATATTTTCTTTCTCTAGATTTTATATTATAATTTTACTTGTATATGATACATTATATTTTATATTATGTGTTTTATTTCTCTCTTTCTCTGTCTCTCTCTCTCGAGGGAGATGCCTTTAAAATTCTGAAGGATAAAGAATCCCCAACTATAATTTTATACCTAGCAAAACTGTCAACCAATCAAGTATAGAGGTAAAAATGTAGGCTCTCCAATATTTTCCATCCTTTACCCCTTTTTTTCAGGAAATCATTAGCAGATATTTTCCACAAGAGAATGTTATAATCTAGAAAGGAAAGAACACAGGTTTGAGAAACAGGAGCGTCACATGAGAAAAGAAGCAATGATGAAGGGAGATTCCAAGATGACAATATTGCCTCAGGGATTGAGGTAAGAAGTCCAGATTTAAACATTGTGACTCAAATATAGGCATGTTGAAGTATGTTATCACTATGATTTCTACTCTAGTAGTATACTTTTTAGTCTGACATAATGTCTAAAGGAATTGCTCTTTCAAAACAAATAAGTATGTCAACAAAAAAATAAGTTACAAAGCATGGGGATTAGTAAACCCAAACAAAAATAAGACCAAAGGAATTATAAAGATTATGAATAGAGGGAAGTCCCAAAATGACAGGTATAAAACAGGCCTAGAGAAGTCTCAAAACAAAACAGAACAAAATAAAACAAAATGTAACACCAAGAAATTAAAAGATTATAATGTAATTTATCTTGTCAAAAATTAATTTGTTAAACTTTCAGAAGGTACTTAAATAAAAGCAATATATACAAAGAAAACTGAGTAAACAAAAAGGTATGTATTCATTCCAGTAAAAATTAAAAGAAGGGAACAGAATCAAGGTACAATACACTATTAAGTTATGAATGGTAATTTCATAATCCTAATAATTCTAACCCTGAATGTTGTTTCAACACAAAACACAAAACTATGAACATGGGAGAGAACACAAGGAAAATTTTAGTACTAGAGAACTAAATCCTAATCTATCACTATAGGAAGTTACCAGATAACATCCAAAATTTATGAGTCAAAATCATTAGTATAATATTTCTTAAGAAATATAAAAATGTGATATAATATTATATAATAGGAGTACTATTAAGAATCAACAGAGGATGCCTTGGAGTAGAACTATAGCAAATGAAGAATGGGGCCAGAAATGTGTATATTTTTTTATAAACAAAGCAAGCTTCCTAGTTTCGAAATTTGTACTACATTTCTTATTTAAATAAACTAATAATAGACCTGAACATATTGTACCAGTTCACACATCTTCCAGTAAAGGTAGATTTATTTTTGGTGATATGAATTGAACCCAGAGACATTCTATCTTTAACTACACCCCCATCTTGATTTTATTTTCTATTTGGAAACAGGGTCTCACTAGGTTACTAAGGGCCTTGCTAAGATGCCATGGCTGCCGTCGAACCTGTGATCCTGGCTCAGCCTCCTAAGTACTTGTAAAAGGTACTCTTTAAAATTCACACCTGATAACAGTATTCATGGAGGTCTGGATTGGTGTGATCATCTGGTCCAACAATTTGAACAAATAGATTGCATACTCTCCAGGTACCATGGATGTGCTTGCACCAACTGTATAACAAAACTTTCTGGACTTGGACTGCAGCTACCCAGACCTCCCAGTATTCTGGCTAAGAATAGCCTTCACTTAACAAAGAATTATGAGCAGGATTGGATTGCAATAAGTTAACCTTTAATTTAATTTTTCATGTTGGATTGGTACTAAAATCTATTTATGGGGTTTTCTCTTTTTTACTTTATTCCAGGAACATTATCTGGCATTCTAAACTCAAGGAAAGTCTGTATAAGGAACCTCTAAATCTTGGCAGAAAGTATAAATTGTTAGAGATCTCATGAGTAAGACCAAGCTGTGGGATGTCTCAGAATTGACCTTCAAGATCATCTTTTCCAACCCACTCATTTTACATGTTATAGGAAAAGGCAGCCAAAAAAGGGCTAAGTAATTTATCCAAGCCCATACAGCTTATTAATGGTGCATAAAGGATGAAAATTCTGGTTTCCTGACTTCTGGCTCAGTGTTTTTTATACTGCACCATATTGCAGCAAACTATTCTATACTACACAACACAAGAAAACATCACCTCATACCACACAGTTCTATCTACATAGTACTTCACCCTCCATTATGCCGTACCACAACGTACTCACTACGCCACTCCACACACCGCTGTACTACTCTGTTCTACACTGCTTGGCACTATACTATACTATACCACAGTGTACCTCAGTACACCACATACTTCAGGCTAAACTGTCTGGGAGAATGTGACATTCTCTAAGACGTAACCTAGAATGACTTTTAACCTTCCGTCCGTGTTCTGGATTTAACCTGCTAGAGCCCACAGACATTCCCACCTTGCAAGCTGAGTCCTGCTTGTCCTTAAGCTGATACTGACTCTGTCTTTGCCCCTTATTTCCCAAGCTTCCTGCACTACTGCAGTGGCCTTTGGGATTCAGTTGCCTTTCATGGCAGGGTCTTCCCCCATTTTCTAGGTTGTGTTAAATGGTAATCTAGAGTCACTGTTTTAAGACATTATCTCTGGGCTTTTCCATTATTATTGGTTCACCTGCAAGGCCTCAGTTTGTTTTTTGTTTTTACTGGGGCTAGAAACCAGAAGCACTCTACCTCTGCACTATACCTCCAGTCCTTTTTATTTTGAAACAAGGTACTGCTAAGCTGGGAGGGTCTCACTGAGTTGATGAGGCTACAACCTGTGATCTGCTGTTTCAGTCTCCCAACTATGAGATTATAGGCATCGGCCACCACATCTGACCAAGTGGCCTCATTTTGAAGCCAGAGTTCTACGGATGACTCTATGTTCTTATGTTCCTCTGCGTCCTGCAGTCCATAGGGGTGAGCTTTGATTTGGGTAACCTATCAGACTGAGACGTCCCTCAGTTCATTCTTTCAGCTGAGAAAATCAGTCTTTCTCTCACCCTGCCCCTCCTCTACCTTAAGGAACGATTACCATGAACTTCAAGCATGGGCATCATTCCCATCCTTAAAGCAGCAGTGGCCGTGGAAATGACCATGGCAGCTCACCATCCCACTATCAGAAAATAGTTAGGTTTTTGAAATATTGTGCATTTGGCTAAAATCTCAGCCCTTGAATTCAGATTTAGATTTACCATTTGCCAACTGGTCACCTGAGTATCAGTTTCCTCACATATGAAATGGAGATATAAAAATAAAACCTATCTCATGGTATAGTTTTGAGGATTAAATGTAATTACATAGTGGATTCTTTGCACAGTTTTTAACATATAGTAAGTGCTGAATAAATGTTAAATATTGCTATTATTCCATTTTTTATTTTAGAAACAAAATAAAAGTCCTTGGTAACATTATCTGAAGAAGTTTGAATAACTTGCCTGGAATCACAGTTAGAAAGGGGTAGAAATGAGACCAGGCTCCCAAACTTTTTCCCCTTCTATATCCTGCCTCTCTTATAATCAAGTCCCTAGTTAGTCTGATTTTCTGAGCAATGCTCTGCCCACCTGTTGGGTGGCTTCAACTTGGATCCCCCTTGGTGCCAGGCGGCTGCCTGAATCGTGACAAGAACATGTTGATCCCTGTTGGACCCATGCCTAGCCCACCCAGCAGAAACTTCTCCGCCAGCCTCTGCAGCAAGGACAGCTCTCAGCTCCTGTTCCAACCTACAGAGCAGGGCTGGTGCCAACTCTGCTCCCTGCCCCAGGCCTGTCTGCTGCAGGTAGGCTGCTCTGACTCACTGGAGAATCCTGGATTCTGATTCATCTTTTACCTAATGTATTTTGCAGGGTCAATGTTATAGCCACATATGGAAGGGGAGAAGGAAGAAAGGAAAGGGAAAAAGAAAGTTCATGTTTACCATCTGCCCTAGGAAGCCAACAGGAAGTGGCTCACAGTAGACAAACCACCATACTGTCCAGAGTAATGACAATCTCCTGAGTGACTGAAGAGTTAATCATGACCCAGTCCAGTTTATCACCCAGGGTTCAGTGTTTGCATTTTGAAGAACTCCCTTTGTTCACTGCAGCACACTCACCTCAGTGCCTGTGTCTATTTTAATACCCTGGAATGCAATCCTGCTGCCCATTATTCTCTTTCACTATGGGTTTTTCCGACCCTCGGGGTAGATTTATGCTTCTAGCTGAATGATTACTCAGTGAGTCTTCTCCAAGGGATGTTCTGTTCCAAGAATGACACATCTCTTTGGGGATGACTCTCTACCTAACAGGGGTGGGTGGGAGGTCAGGGGAAGCCCCTACCAAGGAGAAAATAGTTTCTTTGTGTGCTTGAAGAAAAACACTCAGATGATGAACAGCCTGATTTGGGGGCTGTGTGTGGGTGAGCCACTCTAGTGAAGTCGTCCTCAACACTCCCTCATAAGGAGAGATTATGAATTTAATGAGCAGAAGAATTCTGACAAGCCTTAAAGCCAAAGGCAATTAACAGAGGATGAATAACTTGAATTCCTTGCAGTTATGAAATCATTTCATCCTAATGAAATTATACATGTATATATCTTTACAATATAAATTTTATCTATATATCTAGATTATATATGAGACTATATTGTATTATTTTATTTTCATATGTAAACATTTTTTACTATTTTTTTTTTCAGTGGCACAGTAGTCCGGGAGATGATACATGGGAGCAGAGGGTCCTGGTCAAATCCAATAGGAAATGTTGTATGCTAGGGTACCACCATGGAGCTATGCACAGAGAGCATTAGGATAGTCCGGTGCACTGAAACACACTTGTAATCTTAGTACTTGGGTAGCTGATGCAGTAGGATCGCAGGCTTGGGGTCAGCCTCAGCAGTTTAGAAAGGCCCTCAACAACTGGGTGAGACCCCATTTCTTTCTTCCTTCCTTCCTTTCTTTCTTTCTTTCTTCTTTCTTTCCTTTTTTCTTTTTTTTTTTTTTTTTGGTGGCACTGGGATTCCTGGAAATCCTTCTACCTCTGGGCTACACTCCCAGACCTACTTTTTATATTTATTTGGAAACACTGTCTCATAAGCCAGCAAGGCTGGCTTCGAACCTGTCTGTTCCTCCTGTCTCCTCCTGCCAAGTGCGGGGATTACAAGCGTGGGCACCACGTCTGACAGTGAGACCCCATTTCAAGTAAAAAATTTAAAAGAGGGCTGGGGATGTAGCTCGGAGAGAAAATGCCCCTGGTTTTAATCTCCAGTACCAAAAGAGTGGGGGGAGCATTGGAATATTATGTGTTCTAAGAAATTCTAAAATAAGAATTTTGTTTAAATTAATTGATCCCAAAACTCCAAATATAGACATGAAATCCTTCTCCTTACCCTATCATCATAATACCTATCATCAACCACAAGGAATCAATGCTTTATACAATATACTCAGAAATGTTGATATACTATGAGAGTTTAAGTCTTTCATGATAGGCCAAAATATTTACTTCTTTAATAATGCCAATGCCTAAAAAATGATGTCAATTCTTATTCTACATTTGCATTAAGATACTTTTTGGTGATCAAACACAACAATGCATACTGTAATTTCAGTACTTGGGAGACTGAAATAGGAAGATTACAGATTTGGTAATTTAGTAACACCCTGTTTCAAAATAAAAAATTTAAAAAGGCTAGTGGTACCAGCTTAGAGGTAGAATTCCTCTGGGTTAAATCCTCATTAACATAAACACAACACACACACACACACACACACACACACACACACACAGTACTTTGTAGTGCTCTTTAGAACATTCTAAATGAAATTTTTTGAGGTGGTTTGGTTTTTACAAACTGCCTTAACTCAAACCTATGTCTGTTAAATAACATAAGCTAGGCCATTGTCAATTCAATAAGGGAATATCTTTTTATGACTGGAAAATAATTTTTAATGTCTATATCATTTACTCACTGGATATTATGCCAAATTCTAGGCTGAATTCCTCAACTCTACCTTTTATGTTTTATTCCATGTTACAACCAGACCTACATTTCTAATTTTAATAATAAGCTATCAAGCTCCTTGATCAAAGCCTTGGGTGGCCCTAGGTCAAGAGTCTCCTGCATTCCTGGCTTTTAAAGATCTTCTAGAATGTCCGCCCTTCAAAATTATTATATTCCATTCTCTGAATCCATGACATTGCCAGTCTACTATTTTTACTGTCTCACAATTTTGTAGGCCTTCTTTATTCTGTGCCAATTGTCTGAAATACTCAACATTTTCCCTTCAACTAATATATATTTATCTTAGATCCAAATTATTCTTATCTTTTCTTGTTAAGTTTAATGAATATTCAAAAATGTACAATGCAAATGTTCTCTAGTTGTATGATATTTATAGGCTATGTCATTGGTGAATATGTTTTCTAATCCCAAAATTAAGATATTCAATATATTCAATATGATGCAAAGGGACCTATGTTAAATTAACCTATACATATCAAAAATCATTATAATTCTGGGATATATGAAATATTCCAAAAAACCTGGGATAGTCTCAGATTTATGCTATATATTTTCATATGGTATAATTTAAAATTTTCTACTCTTGTAGGACAATTATTTTGTGTTGCTGAATTTCAACTGATTTGTAAAATATTAGACACCAAAAAGACATTCTTGAGTCCTTCAGACTTCCTTTTTCTCACAGCACATGAGCAGATTTCTTAAATTGTTTCTAGTATGAGAAAGAGTAAAAAATAAATTGTAAATACTTACTAAAATGTCTCTGTTATTTTACATTTCAGAGTTACAGTGGGAACAGTAGAGTTGGGTAGTTTCTATATAAGTTAGTGGTTTGTTAATTTCTTCATTTCCACATTCTTTCTTATAATTATGACCTCCCCTTTACAGGTGCTATCCATTAGGAAGAGAGACAGGGTGTCTTATACAATTCAGAAATTTCCACTTACATGGTACTTTCCAAAAAAAGAAAAAAAAGAAAGACAAGTCCAGATGATATAAAGAAATAAGAATGCATATCCCCAGCCCTTGTCAGTTCAACACCTGGCTGGCTATATCCTCTGTATACATTTACCACACTCCTCTAAGGGTGTGAACTATGACTCCTCTCTGGAAAAGTCAGCTTTATGTAATGTGTTATTGAGCCTTTCAGAATAGTTCTTTGGTAGGGGAGGTGAAGTATTTGTACTTTAGCATAAACTACAACATTTGGATCATGAAATGCCATTCTTGATTCACTTTCTCTTTTATTTGCATTGTTATCTTGCTAGTAAAATAATTTAATGATTATTAAAAACCTGTGAACTGACATATTATCATAACGGCAAACCTAAGTTTTACCCAATTGCCTTACACATGTGGAACCATTTCAAAATTGGAATAGACTTATCTAATATTTTATCTTCATGAATCCCACATTTCCTATTGAAGATCAAAAATTATAGAATTTGAGTAACTTCACTGGGTCAAAAGAAACTGGTACCCATTGCTGGCCCAAACCCACATTTGTGTTAAGACTAGCAACAAGTGAAATATTTATTAACAAAATGTGTCCTAGTGCATACAGCCTGTCACTGATATCATTGTGAATTATGAGGATTATTACTAATATGTCTATAAGATCCCACTATGCTTTGGTGACTTGTAAAATTTTTATTCTGGAAAATATTTTCTCTCAGGCCTCTGAGGTATGCATATAGAGCTGGAAGTAAGGGTGGCAGAAGACAGGCACTGGGCTAGCTATCCCAGCCATCTGTGGTATGACAACCAATAGGATCTTAGCAAAGCTACTGATCTCTTATCCTGATGAAAAGTAAAAAGATTGCAGTTAACCAATCTCCAAATTATATAGAAATCTGGAAATTCCTATGTCATTTAAAATGTCACCAAAATTTAATCCACCCATGATTAAGCAAATTATAAAGAAAATAAAACTATAAGATAAATAAATTAATATATTTTTTATGGACAGAGAATCTTTACACTTAAGGTCATAGTATAATTTACTTTCCAAATTAAACTGATTTTAAGAGGCAAATGAGCTACTGTTAATACTTTAATGCTGGACCCACAACTATAAATTCAAATATAAATTGGGATACTATACGAAAATGGGACTTAGAATAAATCCTGAAAAATCAAAATGCTTATGGTAGTTCAAAGAAAGCATGGGATATAATAAGAGATGCAAAAATCAAATAATAAATAGAACACTAGAAAGTACATATCAGTCTCAGATATTAAAATTTCCTCTCTGTGTCTGAACTCAAGCCAGTCAAATATTAAAACACATGTCTCATTGAGAAGCAATCCTGAGAAGGTCAGCCCAATGGAAAGTGTTCGGTGTGCATAACTCCTTAGCCTCAGTACTTCTCAGAAATGTGGAAGAGGAAGACCCTGACTTTGCCTCTAACAAGACTTTCCTCCCCAACAGCGATTAGTCACTCCATGTTTAAAACTGAAACGTTCATTTTAAATACTACAAAAATGTGGCACAGAGCTCGGGCAAGGCATCTGTTCCAGCAAAATGTTATGTTTTGATCATTTTCAAAAATGATTTTTCTGTTTTTAAAGAAAGTGTGTGGACATGGAGATGAGTCAGTCAATCTGAGGGGTACTGTATGCCGGGTTATTTTGAAAGCTGCAACATTTAAAAATACATGGAAAAAAATAATTTTCCTTAAATATTATTTCAATTTTATTCCTTGACTTAGTATTTTTTTTTTCTTTTTTCATCTTTCCATAGCATCAGATTCATGCTAGGGGAAAAAATGTGCCATGCTTGAAGGCAGCTATAGAATTATCATTATATGGAATTCTAAATACAGGCCTACAAAAATGTTTATAGTTGTATTCATGGGCCTAGGTAGTCTATATTTAGAAAAGTGGCCTATCTTATGCAAAGGTGATTCACTTAGATGTATAGTTGCATTCATTTTTAAAATAGTTCCTTATTACTTTAATAATACCCCAAATCATTCTATTTCCAGATCTACCACTTGATATTTAAATATATTCTACCACTTGATATTTAAATATATTACTCAAGAGAAATTGTATAAAGATTGCCTCAGAATCTTAGTGTTTTCTATCTTGGTCTATATGCCCTTTCACATTATAAAATGAAATGCATTTAGTTTATGAACTTTGATTGATAATTCCCTCAAACATAAGTGTAGGTTGTTCTACAGAATTATAATAGTTGTAAACCTCTCTGTAATATATAATAAGACAAGATTTCAATAACAATTCATCTATTTTGTTTTTTTTTTCTTTATTATTTTGCAGAATTCCATTTCCAAGGAGTCTTAAAAGTACACTGTCGTGCTCTGTCTCTGTGAATACTTATGTGTAGTTTAAAATGGAGTCGCAGTCTGCCAGTTTGACGTATTACTGAAGAAGGAAGTCATGAGTTCTACTGGAGAATGAGCACTAACCTGCTGTGTTTTCCAAAGCCTACCACCTGAGTTCTGATGTCTCTATGTCATCATCTGGATAAAAGCAGAGAGTAGGTAAAATTATCTCCTGATACATTGATGAATTCCAAGACGTCAGAAATTATTTACATTTATACAGCGCTTATGAGTTAAGAGTTTGTAATTCCACCATATTGATTGAAACAGATCAGAACAGCTACCCAACCAACTATTTTTATCTTGATCTGTTCATTTTGGCCATCTAAAGCAGCACAATCAATTGGACCAACCATTCTGAGATATAAATTGGCTAGCAGGAAAGCCAAAACACCAGATTGGCTGCTTTTTATAATTGGTGTTTTTCACGATATGAAAATATTGGGTGAAAATGGAAAAACTGAGTCAAAGATCCAGATGTTTGATCTGCCTGTTGCCAAATAGCCACACATTTTGTAACATTCATATTTGCAACTGAATTTCTCAGCTTTCACCAGAAAGCCTGTCATCATATAGATATAGCCTTAGAAGGGCTGTAAACATGAAACTGATATGGTCCCAAGAAAAGGATCTCTTTTACCCAAGATGACAGTTGCTTGTGCATCTGCTGTTTTCTCCTCACTAGGCAGCTTCCTGGACAGAAAGGGGACAGGGTCCATTGTTCAAAATCCTATAGTGTTCTCTTCTAGGCCTAATGCTATCTAGAAAGAATAGTTGTATAAGTTGAATAGTGGCTATGATAAGAACTTCTTCCTTGGAATGATCCAATTAGTTATTCAAATGTATAGATGCAAAAGCTATCACTGCAATACTTGACAAGGCATGACCCAGACACATATCCTCAAAATTAGTTTGTCTCATCACATGCTATTTACTTGGCATTGAAATGGTGTGCCTTCAAGCTACTTTATGTAGTCTAAATCTAGTCTGCTAACAAAACTTACATGGTTTAAATGAGCTTAGCAAAAATAAATATTACTATTATGTATGGGGGGAGGGAAAGGACTGGGAGTGAAGGCTGCAAATTAAATGTGGTGCCTTTCTGATGGCTAACTTGGTTTTCTTTGCATCTTTTGCACCCAGGAACATATTAATTCAAAGTTACAACTACAGTATGTATTATCTGTAATTTTTCTTGGATTCACTCCTTTTGAAATATCACATTTTAATTATGTGCATAGCAATGACTTCATTGCTTCTTAACTCAGCAACAGCCAACTCATTTTCCCCCGATGGTATGATGACCTGTCCTGTGGGAGAAATCCATCTGTTTATATTCTTTAAGCTGTATCTACACAAGGAACAGGTTTTGTATATTTTGAAACCATCTTTCCTCATTTCACTTCGTATTGCTTGCCTAGAAAGGAAAAACCAGGGAATCAAGGGGAAATCACTTCAATCAATAAGTAGCTCTAGCAAAACCAATAAAATTAGCACACTTGCATAAGAACATGACAAATATTTTCAAAGGTCATCGATTTTACTCCATGTAAGTATTTGATCTCAATGTCAAATGCATATATAAAGCACACAGTTTAGTATATGGTATAATAAATAATAGCTATATTTTCTTCATCATTACATATGAAAGGACCAAGGAATAAATGTTTGACTGTTAGCAATGTGTGAATTTTAGTGAAAATTCTTTTTGTAGACCTGGTTACCTATCTGATGCTAATAATAGGTTTATAAAGGAAAGTGATTCTACCTGTCTGGTATGAATTCCTGGCTTGACAGTAAACATTGGTTGAAATGTGCTTAATAGAGCACCTTCAAAAGAAATTTTGTACTGTCAACGTACTTTTACAAGTAATTGGGGAAGATTGTTATCACCTGTCATAAGAAATGTTTCCATGAGAAGGGTTTATTCCAGAAAGAATACAGTGTTCATTTGTAGAACATTTAATTCACCCATTTCCAGGTTAATCTACTAAGAGTAAAATGGTCTTCACTAATGATGGACCACAGTTAATTATGGGAATTCTACACAATGAGATAATATCCTAGATTCACATCCGAAGAAAACCCCATGTTCAATCCTGGGTACTGCTGGTAAAAGACTGGAAATGCCCTCTTTTTGATCTGTAGAAAAGGTATGTACATATTCACAGGGGAAAAACAAATAAAATTCTTCTAAGCCAGTATTTTGTCAAAGAACTGGGTACTGCCCCTTGAAGAGATGAAGTAATGTCTAATTTCAGCATTGTCAAATTTAGCAAGCCCCAAATGGTTCATAATAATATTAAAGCACAGCTTCATTCAAACACAGAATCTCAATCTTGGAAATCATGCAAATTTAGATTAGTAGGGTATTTTTAGGTTTCTTAAAGAGAGTTAGGAACTGGATGTAGTTTATTAGTGTCCTGTCTCTAGTACTCAAGACCTTGGAGGTTAGTGTGGTGCTGGGTTCTGAGTGTATCGGTAGGGAGAAGGCTGCTTCTGTTTCACTTCCCATCCTACCAGGGCACACACACTAGAGTTTTCGCCCTTTTTGTCCCAACTGTTTTTTCTAACAAATCCATCACACATCTTTCTTCTTGCTTAGTTAAGACATATGTAAACCTAGTTAAGGCATATTTAAGCCAATCTATGGACCTAGCCACATTACCAAGCTTGTTTTCATTATTTGAAAATGGGGGAAAAGCATAATAAATATAGTAGCAGCTAAGAGAAAGAAAAAAATTGCTTTGGGCTACAACATTCAGAAAAAAATTTCCAGGGGGAAAATAATGCATTATAAGTTTTTAAGGTATACAAAGTTAATAAAGACATACTAAGAAAGCAGATGATGAAAGAGAAAAGAAACTCAGAATGATAAAGAATGACCTGCAAATGAATAACTTCAACTAGAGCTCAGAAAGTTTGTTTGAATTCCATCAGTGTGGAACAAGATCTAAATACCTCTACTATTGTGTCCAGCAGCTTTCTATCACCAGAAAAAAGGACATTGTGTTTATTAAACAACTAATTTTCAGATATTTTTAGACTTATATCAATTATAGCATAATTATACATTCCCAAATTATATTTACTTTTTAATTTAATTATATTTAATTATATATAATTCCAAGTTACATAGTCCCCAAATCCTAGTGAAACATGTTTCTTTATATAGTTATATATTGTGCCAATTATTAAGCTGTTGTCTCTGAGCTTCAAACCCATCCTTCTACCATGAACTTTGTATTAATGGGTCTAGGATTTTGGAAAACACTTTCCTGCCCAGGCTGAAGGCTTCATCCACATTAGGTTTTACAATAGAGGGGCAAGTGCACGAGGCATGTGAGCTGCAGGAAGAACTTGTTTTCCCTAGTTTGCTTCTTCTTCCAACACTTCTTCAGCCCATCAGATTCCTTCCTGAAGCAGGAGCTGAACCAACAGGGAGAATCAGACTCATAAAACTTCCCTCAAAGACGCTGTCTATTACTGAGCAATGCCTTTTCATACGCCTGAATCTAGCCCCACAAAGCTGCTCCTCCAAGCTTCTAAGAGTTGATCATTCCAACTTCTTTCCTGAATTCCAGCAGCCCTGAGCATGGTGGCTCTTTTCCTCAGGTGCCACCTTGATAAGACTTTAGAATTCTCCTTTTACTCTTTCAGTTCTTCCATACAAACTCAACAGTTCTTTATGTAGAATTCTCTATGTTAAAATAACTAGGATGTTTTCTGTTTTCTAACTGGACCTTCAGTAATAAAGAATGGACACTACAAAAATGAAGAACTTAAGAACTTAAATTGACTAAGCCAGGCCTAGTGGAACATGCCTGTAATCCCAGGATTTGGGAGGCTGAGGCAGAAGGATCACGGGTTCAAGGGAAGCCTCAGCAACTTAGTGAGACTGTCAGCAAACTAGCTAGACCCTGTTTCAGAATAAAAAATGAAAAATAAAAATGGCTGGGGGTGTAGCTTGGAGGTAGAATGCCCTTGGGTTCAATTCCACGTAACCCCAAAAAGGGATACAAAAAGAAAAGAAAGTCTTAAATTGACTAATTTATTAATTTACTTTTTTAAAGTTGCAAATAATAACTTGTAATGATAGATCTGAACTATATAGTTTATTTGGCTAAGTCCCTTACTGTTTCAGCTTCACTATAATTAGCCTCTTCATAGACATTTGCAGAGTCAGAGTACTTTATTTTTCTAACTAATTACAACCCACTTGAATTAGTCAAGACTTTTATGGTTTTAGGCAGTATAAATCCAGGAACTAGATCAGGACAAAGGAAAATTTTCTTGACACACAAAAAATTACACTGGGAAAGGCAGGTGAATTTAGTTGGGTGTGCCACTGGACCCTAAATGGAATGTAATAGTCTCTCTTCCATGGCCCTTGGCTTCACCACAATAGACAGACAGACTCATACTCTGCTGCCTGTTTCATTTTTTTCAGATTGTAGGAAATTCACGGTAGAAGATAGATTATGTGTGCCAATTTCACTACCAGAAAGGGCAAAGATTTACTTTTTGTCTTTCTGGTATCTAGCGCAAAACTCCCAGAAAGGAGCTCTTTTAGTAGAATTTGGATCAGGAGTCCATGCTTATTCCAATCAAGGATGATCAGTTGCAGAGAAGGGCTGGAGAGTGACAGACACCGCTTCAGTTTGGCTTAGGTACCGTTTCCCAGTAACAATAACTGTAGTCATTGGGGAAGAATTTGCAAACCAAAAAAAGCTACCATTTAAATTCCACAGTTAAGTGGAGGAAGGATTTCCCAGCAGAAGTCTGTATGCCAGTCTAGGCAAGCAAAACAATAGATGTCTAATATCTTGCTCTTGCCATAAACTTTGCATTTGTACTGTGCTTATCTATAGCATATAATAGTAGAATACATGTCTATGTTTTATAGAAACAAGTTATAAGTTATTTTTAATAAAATGCTTGAATTGTGTTGGCAAATATCTAGTCCTATAATTACTAGATTTTGAAACAACTTCCTTTTTTAGTTTTCATTTTTATAAGTTAGTTATATAAAGGTTTTTCAAAATATTTTCACTGTGTTAAATAATCAATATATAAGTCATAGTTTCAAACACTAGAGATTTTTTAATCTGTGTTTCTGAGGCCAACACTAGCATTTTTTAGGGTGGAAAGAATTTATTTTTAAACAACTTAAGAAATATTAAGCACCATGTCCTAGACATTGGCTTTACAGTTTCAGAAATATACTTAACCCTTAAAATGACTGTGTAATGAATATTATGATTCTTCCTTTTTGGAAGAGAAAATTAAGGTTTCCTGAGACTAATAATTTACTCACCTCAATGAGATTAATAAGTGTTAGTTTCAGGGTTATAATGTAGATTTAAATGAACTATATCTCTGAATTATCTATGAATTATATCTATGAGTTAAAGAAAATTACATTTTCATGATACCAGGGATCTCCTCATTATGTTCTGTGGAGCACTGTGCATGGCAGGCACCCCTGGAGGGCCATGATCTTCCCTAGTCAAGTTGTCTGGTGTATTTGTCTCCAAATTGTCCCCACTTCTGCATTAGATAGCAGTCCTGTCCTCATGCTGTGCTCATTCAGGACTTTCCTTAAAGCTTCCCTTATAATAAACAAACCATGTCAAGTATATATTAGCAGCATGTCTGCTCTCTATTCACCAAGTGCTAGCTGTGACCACCAAAAACATCTCTAGACATTTTAAAATGTTTTCTGGATGGAAAAATTCACCTCCACTCCTACGCAAACACACCAATGGTTGAAAACTATTGTTTTAAATGCATCTATCTCTCATTAATTAAAAAAGGTAAGTGGTGCTGTTAGTATATTTTAAAATGGGTTTTAAAAAGTGGGACCACAGCATAACTCTGTGTCACATAAACACCTCAGTACAGGATGATGAAAAGCCTGTTGTTTGTATTGCAGCCTTATCTCTGTCATCCCATTTTTGAATCTTTAAAATGCTATACACAAGTTGGGCATGTTGGCACATACTTGTAATCCCAGCATTTGGGAGGCTGAGACAGGAGGGTCCAGGTTTGTGGACATTCTCAGCTACTTAGTGAGGCCATTGCAACTCAGTGAGACTCTGTTTCAAAACTAAAGAATAATAATAAAAATATATTGTTTTGGAGGTATAGCTCAGAGTTAGAATGCCCCTGAGTTCCATCCTCAGTACCAGAAAAAAAAATGTTATACCCAAAAGCTGAGCCATTATGTCAGGAGTTAAGAAACTGTATTTCCCATTTGTGTCATTTGATATAGTTCTACGGTAATACCTAGTCTTGTTTAGGGAATCAGAGTAGATTATTACTAAAATAATATTAAGAGATAATTTGTTGTACCACTCTGCTTCCCCACAAATCAGAATCACAACCATTCAAGGTTCCTAGGTAAGTTTTGAGAGCAGAGAATTTTGGGCACTAGTCCTACTAACTATTGCCAGAATAAAACATTATATGAGTTAGTCAGCTTTCCATTACTGTAACAATATACCTGAGATAATTGTCTCATACATGAAATGGCATATTTTGGCTCATCTAACTAATATTTTTCATTTTATGAGAAAAACAAATGGTGCAACAGCCCATATTTTTCTTGTCTTGAATGTAGGAGAGCTTACTGCTAAATTTGTGGCCCACCATTTAGCAGTTATTTGGGGCTCTGTGGTATGCATGTTTAGATAAGTCCCACTCCTGGCTCCATTTTCTGTCCCTGGGGTTGTTTTCCCCATCTTTTTCTTAAAATCCTAATTTTTTTTTTATTACTGTGCTGCATTTTATAGGTTCTGAATCCTTTTTTTGAAACAATGTAAACTCTAAGTAAATACATCTTCATATTAGTAACAAACAACACAAAAAATAATGGGAAAATAAACAATGCTGTTTCATGATTGGCAAAGAAATTGATGATAAAAAAGAACCTTGACATATAAATAGAACACTTCCAATAGATAAAGGAGAAACAGAAGCATTGCAGGAGGTGGAATTTCAGTGACATTAACATACGACAGGATTAACGAGCTTAAATCAAGAGAGTGACCCTCTTTGAAGGAATAGAGAATAGAGAGAGCAAGAAGAACAAAAAGATGAGAAAGCCAACTCAGGTTGTGAAATGCCTGGTACACTATGCTATGAATAAAAACTTACTTTATATAGACAAAAGAAGTGCTTAAGTGATTTAAGTCACAAAAGTGGTGTGGTCAATTGTACCTCAGGGGAAGCATAACTCTAGTGTTTCTGAGTAAGAAGGAATGGAAGTAAAGCAGAGAATGAAGATATGAGAACCTGTTAGTGTCAGCCACTTTGAGCCCCACCTCAAAATCCATGAGTACAGTTTCTGCCAGCTTACAACCTGGTAATAAAAACTTAGCTAGGTGAAATATTAATATCCTTTCTGTCTCCAGAACATAAAGTCTGAAAATATCTGGTGACATGATTCTGGATTTCTGTGCACACGAGAGCCTAGACAAATTCAGAAAGCAGTCCTCCTGTCTCTGGATTCTGCACTCAGGTTCTAGGTGTCTGTCTATTATTGCTCTTCCTGCTGGTCATTGATCAAGGTGGTTTGGTTGAATGTGGTAAGAAATATCACAATTATGCAAATACTTGGAGTGTCAGATGATGGTGTGTGTTGATTGGTTAGATGTGGGTGTGAATAAAGAAAAGAGAGAGAGAAGTCAAGGATGTGTTACAGTTTTTTACCTGAGCAATAAAAGAATGAAGCTGTAAACTGAAATGGAGAAAATAACAAACCATGTTTGGGGAGGATGATGGGAGAGTTTGGTTGTGGAGGCAGTGTACTTGCATAATTAACTATTTGAGTTTGGGGAGATTTTCTAAGTAGAGACCCATTTGAGAAAAAACAGTGTATGGATGGATTTGAAAGCTATGGTTCTGAATGAGACCACCAAGAAATTGGGTTCTGAAGACAAGGGAAAAAGTCTGAGCATGGGCGCACTCTCAAGCACGGCAGTCTAGCTGGCGTTTGTAGAACACTTAAGATCTAAACCATAACATAAAAGTCCTAAGCCCTCTTCTTATTCTCATTTCTCTTCCTCTGTGACCTCATTCTCATGATCGGAACTACAACTTCATGTTGACAGTTTCCAAATCAAATGCTTTTTTTTTTTTTTGAGTCTGTCTTGAACTCAAGATTTCAAATGAAAGTTCCAGATCCAAATAGCTTCTTAAATGTACATGTAACGAGATCTTACGCTTACTCTCAAACTGAAGTTCTGTACTCTTCACAAAAACCACTTGTGTCTCCTGTCTTCTCTGTTCTGTATGTGGCACTTCATTCTGTATCTGGTTACTCAAGCCAGAAACCTAGTAACCATTCTTGGTATCTCTTTCCTGCTTGTCTCTTCATAATCCACTCATTGCCAAATTATGTCAAATTTACCTTAAAATACAAAGACTATATGTTTATCAGCCCTGGATTCACTTATACTCAGATTCACTTTTCATGTTGTATCTTCTCTATTCTATAATATAGGAAATTTATCGTTGAAAGCTATATTCAGTTACTCATGTCAGTAGGTTTCTGGGTGTGTTCCATTCAGAAATAGGATATTGGAGATAATATAGAATATTGATACAATACGTAGAATATTGATACAATACGGACAGGATATTGAAAATGAGGAGCAAAACAGAGAACAGAGCATTTATTCCTCTACTTCTTTGAGGTGGTATCCACCCAATGTTTTCTAGCTACCAACCAGGTAACTCGGGAACCAAAACTCTAGCAATGGCACCTGCTCCCTCCAGCCAAAAAGGATGAAGGTGCCTTGTTACTGTGCAATCTCTAGGTTACCTTCCCTTCCCTCAGCTTCTCAGCTATTCCATCACCTGAGTGGTAACACCACAGATTAAATTTTCTCTTTTCCTCCATTTTAAATAAAATACTTTATCTTTCCTTTTGTCGTTGTTTTAGTTGGATCCTCATGAATAAATTCATCTGCCTTTCACCTCTTCCTGCATGCATTCTAAGATTATATCTTTTATCTGCCATGCCCTTTAGCTTGCCTTCTCCACCTCTATCTTTTCTTTCTCAATCCATTCACACTGTTGCCAGAGTCACCTTTATAAAACTCAAATCACAGCTTTGCATGGTGACGTACACCTGTAATCTCAGTATTGGGGAGGCTGAGACAGGAAAATTACAGATTTGAGGCCAGTGTGTTTTTAGTAAGATCCTGTTTCAAAATAGAAAAGAAAATAGAGCTGGGGGTAAAATAGGCTGAAAATAAAATAGCTCACCACTCAGAGGATAATAGCCCTGGGTTCAATCCCTAGTAACACACACACACACACACACACACACACACACACACACACACACACACACTTAAAATCATCCCATTTAATGGGTTTCTGTTCTATGTAGAATAATAGATACCACATAATCTTACAGGCCACGCATACTTAGGCCTCTATTTCTTGAAAATCGTATTACTCATTTTGTGCCGCATCCTTCTCCTGCTCTCCTACAGACCATTCCCTTTTTATAAAACTCCTACTCATACATTACATGAAATGAGTTCCCTTTCTCTACCCTGTTGTTCTCTCTTTTGGCTTTCTGATCTTTGATTTCACATAATATAATTTTTTATTATATATTTACCTGCATGTATACTAATTTTCTTTTTCTTTTCAAATAAAAGCTTTCAAGGGTCAGAGAACAAGATTGTAATGTTCATCCTCATTTCACCAGTACCAACTTGACTTGTGTGATGTATTGCTAGAACAGTAGGTAGCGTTTAAATGAATAAATAAATGAATGCATGGTGATTATTCACACCAGCACTTCCTTCACTGTTAGGTTACAATGGTTCAGAGGCATAACTAGTAACCAAATCATATGTTAAATTTGGAACTAGATTTCGAGTCAGAATGTCTCAGTCCCTACTCTACTAGATAGTAATTGGTATTATGCTGTAAGAAAACTAGGGAGCTGATGGTTTGTAGAATCAGAATTTAAAGTCACAGATCCTTTCCAACCTACCTTCTCTTATTTTCGTTTAATCTTACTACTTTTTCTCCTCAACTCTTTCCAATATGCTCTACCTTCCAAAACCTCAAATTCTCTGAATAAAGTATAAGGCACTTGTTAATCCAGTATAAGCCTCTTTCCATATCCAGGAAGTTGATGACCACTTTCTGTCCACATTGTCTATTCTCAGGCAGGATGGCTATCCAAGAAATATCACTGTCACACAAGCAGGCTCTTCCAACCTTGCATCTCTGTATTGCCTTAAAGTCCCCTTCACTGAGGATTTCCCCCTTGTCATATCAGAAATCAAATTCCTGATCCAATGCAATCACCTCTTCTTCTATTGAATTCCCCTAACTGCCAACCCACATCAGTCCTTCCTCTGTGTTCCTAGTGTCTCCCTACAAGGTGGTTTACTGTGTTCTGTTTTACTTCCATTTTAAAGATCTCACCACATACTAGACTGTGATCAAGAACCACATCATGTTCTTATTTGCATTTCAACATACACTGCAAGGTCTGAAAAGCCTCGGATGGCTGACTGAATGAATTGTAATTTCACCTTTGCATACCTTTGTCATTTAAAGAAACATTTTTGCCACAATAAACTATTTGTTCATTTTCTCCCTTTAGCTCCCAAATTACATTTATTAAGGGGTCCTTGCTCTTTTCTAAAATTCTTCAATTTGTAGCTTTGGGTTTTAGCTGTGACCCTTATGATCCCCCACCCAGCTGCCACCTTTTGCTTTCCTCCCTTCTTAGTAGCAAATCCAGCCCTAGAGCTTCTACTCTCTACAGGGACAGGAAGAAACCGTATTAGGACTGTGATCCTGCTGGAAGTAGGAGAGACATATAGTTGCCCTACAACCCACTATCCACCCTCACCCAGTCTTCTTCAGTTCTGAGAGCAGTCAGGGCCTGATGAGCTAATCCATTCCTTCTCAACCATGAGGGTGCAGTGGGAGGAGACATTTTGTAAATCAAAGAAATAATCAGAGATTCATTTGTATGCACTATTGATTTTGGTTCCAGGAAATGTTAATAGCAGCAGAGTCAGACCTTCATACCTCTCTATGCTGAAAAGAAACTCTTTTGCCTTTTCCATTTCAGCAGTATTACTAGAGAGTGCTTCTATCATTTAATAAATGAGAATATGTAAGGCAGAATTCCTTTCTGTGGCATAATGGTGACGAACTCTAACCTTTTCTAATAAGACAATCTCTTACCATCTTTTAAATCTGTTCATTTAAAAAAGACAGACATGAAGCAATGATATGTTTTGTATATGTATGTCCTATTTCTAGGACTCCCACCAGGAATTATCTGTTTTTCCTTCCATAGTACTCTCCTCAGAAGAAAGGATTAGGAGAAAGCCCTGCAACCCCACAAGTCCGCCCGTTTATTGAAATCAGTTCAAGATCATCCAGGTCTGCAAAACTCGGCTGAAGCAGCTTGTTGCATAATTTACCAGAGAAGAGAGGGCCATCTGGAGAGCCAATCTGGAGAACTCGAGCAAAGGCAGAGACTTTTTTTTTCTCCCCTCTTAAGTTATCCTGATTGACTCCCTGCCTATATTAGGCCTCTGCAGTCCTTGGCCTGCATCCTGAAAGATGGTGGTGCAGGTCAAAGGGCTTGGCCTTCTGGCATTGAACCCTGGCAAAGTACTACCTGGCTCATAAATGCTAGTAGCCCCACCTATCATAGCTGTTCAAGGTTCTCAGTCAACTCCCACCAGTCTTACCCCATGACACTGTGGGGGCCTGTGTCATTCCAAAGGACAGCTGGTTTACACATATGCAGAGGAGGCAGCTACCCACAAAGTGATGTGGGAAAGCTCTACCAAATGAAAAAAAAATAATAAAAACAAAGAAAAGAAAGAAATCTGCCTTAACCTCTAATCAAGGAATAAGTCATCGGTTCCACATAGATTAGATTCTTTGTGTTAAAAAATCTATTTCTTTTGAATTTAGAGCCTGTTAATGATTCTACAGGATAGTTAACACACTTATATCAGAGAATAGTATTATCTCAGTTATTTAGGAGACCTTTTAAGGGGTGTAAAGAGTTCCTATGGAATTATTCCTCCCTCCATAGAGTCTGGAAAAGAAGTAGACCCCAGGGAAGAAGGTCGTCTACATCAACCAGCCCCTACATGACTCCTCCAAAGTCCTACCCTGTATCTGTACAGTGGCCCCAGAGCTCTAGGTGTCACCTAAATTCTGGCTCCAGTTGACTTGTAGTCATTTCCAGAAATATTTCACAGAGCAGTTTTCAGGGCTGGGAACAATAAAGACATTGACACAGGTTTGAGATGAGAAGATGTGCTAGGAATTTTCCAACTCTATCCTTGTCATTTTTCTTAGTCTACCTGTTCTGATATGATCATATATAAATATCATCAATGTCCAGCCTAGAATTTGGCCGGTTAAAAATAAAATGCTGTTGGACGTGGTGGTGCACGCTCGTAATCCCCATGCTTGGGAGACAGAGACAGGGGGATCCTGCAGGTTCAAAGCCAGTCTCGTCGGCTGAAGAGTTCCTGTTTCCAAAAAAAAATATAAAAATAGGTCTGGGAGTGTAGCCCGGGGGTAGAAGGGTTTCTAGGAACCCCAGTACCACCAAAAAAAAATATATATGCTTTAGAGTTTGACACTGGTTAAGATATATAACTTCCTTGACTTATTTTCTCATCTAATAGAAATAACAACGCTTATTTGATTTTATTTTTTAAAAGCCAATATATGCATTAGTCCTGCCACATAACTTTATGGCCAATTAAAAATATGTGTTTTATTTTTCTCTCTTATGTGGTTTAAAGTGCATGGGTTTTACTCAAACCAATTTTTCTGGTTCAGCAGTATAGAATTTCCTCTAAGTGTGCCTCCAGGGTACTGAAGTTCAGGCTCCAGGGTTCTGTTTCCTGAATGGCAGGGCAACTTCAGCTTCTTTTTCTGCCAAAATCTTGAATTTGGGTGTGTGGAGTAGAGGGAGGATTTGTGCAGTCTTGCATGGATGTCTACAGTGCCTCAGATGAACAATGTTTTAATTATGGTTCTTCAGTCTCAACTGCACCTACCCATTTCACTATCAGAAAAAAAATCTCTCTTTTCTTCCTTGCTTCACTGTTATACTTGAGAACCAGATTATTTTGCCGAAATAGATATTGACTAGAGAAGGCCAAACCTCAAAGGGTTTGGATTAAGTTCTCTCTCTGATAAACATGATGGAGTTTGAATGCTCCCGGGAATCTTATTTAAGCTATCTTAACCTTTGGGGCCCGTGAAAACTAGAATAAAAATTTCCTCCTTGCCACTTTCTTTGGTCTGCTGCTCTCAGAGACCAAGGTGCAAGCACATGTCACTCCAAGGCTTTTAACTGCAATTGTTTGATAATGTATTGAGAGCCTCAAAAGACAGTGCTTATGTACATGCAAATATGAGTAATAAACGGATCCTTGGCTTATCAGGGATTCTTAATCTTTTTTTACCTTTTGGACTATCAAAGTGACAGTCTAGTGAGGTGAATGTATTCCTTTTTAAAGTGATATCTTTAGGTATATTTATTAAAACACATATGATTTTTAAAAAGCCAATTACACTGAAATTGTTTTCTCTAGGAGCAAATTAGTTTCTCTTGGAATGCAGCAAGATCTATAAAAGTAAATTCTGCTGTCTTTTTATTACTAAAAATGCATGATAATTATATAGTAATGGTATACAATTTGGTAATTATAATAAAGGCATAAAAAGAAAATTTAAATCACCTATAGTTTCAACTTCAAAAGAATCTTTGAACTCTTCTCTGATAGGTGGTCAAATTGCATAAAAGAATTGTTTGACACTTTCAATGCTCCAAACACAGTAAAGTTATACTGAATGTGAGTATAACCTTTGAGAAACTTTAAGTCAACATCTAGTCCTGGAGTTTTTTAGTTGAATGAGACAAAGGGAGCCCAGCTAATCAGACAGGACCTAGTATAAGTGTCAGTCATCTGGGGAGATTTTTTATAATCTAGACTTTAGGTTTTAATTATAGGTCTCTGGACCAAGAATTTCCAGAAACAGGTTTCAATAATTTACATATATAGTTTTTTGGTACTGGGGCTTTCTAACTCTGAGATACACCATTATTATTATTATTATTATTATTATTATTATTATTATTATTACAGAATTGAGAATGGAACCCAGGGGCATTCTACCTCCAAGCTATAACCCTGACCTATTTTTTATTCTTTATTTTGAAACGGTCTCATAAAGTTGCAGAGGGCCTCACTAAGTAGCTGAGGATGAATTGCGATCCTTCTGTCTCAGCCTCCCAAGTACAACAAAGCATGTAAAACCATGCCCAACTGAGATTTCATACTTTTAAAAGCTGGTAAGAGACATCTGATCATCACAAAGTCATGAGAACCAATAATAATTCCCCCACCTCCCTCATTTGCAGAATGTTCTCCTACCAGAAGTCTAATGCTTCTTTCAAAGCATACTTGGGATTGGAGATTCAGCTCAAATACTCCAACCCAGACTGTCCTAAATTGGTATCATCATAGCCTGTCACAGTATTGAAAAACAGGTAATATTTCCCATTCCAAAGTCTTGAATTCTGCTTAGTTACATGCACATCAGACAGCTACTTTCTATTCCCATGCCCAAGTGCTCAGGAGAAGGGGATAGCAGGGGCTGGGTGAAGCCTGGCCTGCTCCAGCATGTGGCTGGACAGAGTGAGAGCTATATTTGAGGGGGAACTGGGGTGGGGGGCTGATTCTTGGAGTGACTCTCTGTATCTGGATCGTGGGCTTTTTCATCCTCATAAAGTCTACGTGCTGCGTTTTATTCATTAGCACCTACGAGGGACTAATTGCCATCAGGCATGTAGGTGGAATTCCTGGCAGGGAACAAGAAGTGGAATAGGTTTGATGACAACCAATGATCTGCCAAAGCCCTGTCAGAAGGAGAACAGAGTCTTGCTGTCACTCATCCACCCCTTTAAATTCAAATGAAGATGCTTCTGGGTGGGGAGGGGGAGGGGGCTGGCATGTGTCCAACTTTGCATTGAAGATACTGTACATTTTACTGTATATGTGAACGTCCCTGCTCCTGGTAGTGCTGTTTCTAAAATGAAGGAAAGAAAGAAAGAAAACAAAATTCTGAGGCCTTGTGTCAGGCCAGCTGCACTAGCTACTTTCTATAATATCAGTGGCTGGAGGTGACTCAGACATTCACCCATTTACTGAGGGCTAGCAAGGAGAATGCAAATGTCTTTTCTGTCTCATTTGAATTATGTACATATTTTCAAGGGGGTCCTCACTCTCTAATTTTCCCCTTAAAAGACAAAGGCTATCATGGGGCACTCACAGGTCACAGTCATGAAAACTGAACTACAATCCTCTGGCAGGGAGCATTTCAAGGTACTAGTAAAGCCCCACCAATCCAAACTGCAGTTTTGTATTTAGTAATAATTTCATAAAGTTAGACACATGAGGCATGAGCTGCCTGGGTGTGTAATCACATCCCCCAATGATAGTGGGCAGTAGTATCAGTGGGTAGTAGTGCTCACATCTTTAAATCAAATCTAGTTATACCTGAGAAGTGCCAGGCATGCTCTGAACTCTTCTAAGGAATAGATTTTCTCAACTCAAATAAAACTCAGCCTTTTCCACAGGGAATAGCCCCATCTTTCCTTCTTATTCTTTCAGCCCATTCTCCTCCTTCCTGTTATTTTCTGTGGCAAGGAGGGAATAAACCAGTTCCAACCTCTGCAGTGCAGATCAACTGTTACTCAGTAAAGTGAAGGTATGACTCAGCTACCTCATGCTGATTTACTGAAAGAAGCTGCAAAATCTCTGTTCTCAAATATATCCAGAAGAATGAAAGAAAATAATCTATCTTGGGTAGTTCTGTGTTTGAAGAGGAGCTCAACTAGATGACCCCATAAAAGTCTTTTGAAGTTAATAAGTCAGTGATTTTTAAAATTATCACTACAGTCTATATAATATTATGGGATTCTTTTTCAAAAAATCTGGTTTCAAGATGTTTATCTTACTGATTGATTTACTTGTCTATTTATTTCACAAATAATTTATTTTGTTTTTCTATGCTTGGAATGACTACATTTTCTTAAGATGACTACAAATGTTATGCCAGTGACATTTGTAGGTGGATTAAAAACAGCATTAATTAGTTTTATTGAAGAGTTCTCTGACTTTAGCCTATCTGTCAGCAACAAAGATACAGTATATTTTCCTCAGCCATCATGAGTAACTAGCCCTTCATGGATCAACATGTTACCTTAAAGAACCTCTACCTGCAACCAAAGGAATTCATCCTTTAGAGAGATTCTGTATGGGGACCTTTTATTAGAAAAACTGGTGGTTTGTGAGCATGTTTATTATTTTTCTGCTGGAAAATGCTTTTATCCAGTCCCAAGTGGTGCCCCAGGGCTTTATATTATGCTATTGTAATCATGTGGAGTTTACACATATTTCAAGCAGGGGCACTGGAATATAAAATATTCGTTAATTCCTTAAAACCACTAGGATTAGTCGAGATGGTAGAGGATAAAGAGGAATTCAGGCTATAGAATTAGGAAAAGAAATTTGTTACTCTGCATCCAACCCCCTTTTTCCTAATAATTAGAAAGAAAAATAACTTTATCTTGCTCTGTTATCTAGAGGTATATAGACATTATCAATAATGTGTAACAGGAGGGAGATGAAGAAACAAAGGAGAATGAAAATGAAAAAGCAAAGACAGGAACAGTGTAAATATACAATTACACCAAACTGGCTACAATTGGGCTCCTCTAAGAGACTGCAGAGAGACAGGGTAGGGACACTTAAGGGTAAGCCTTCAGAAAACCTTCTATTTGAACTTTTTCTTTCAACCCATTTCCACTGAGTATATCAACAGTTCCTCTTATTTTCAACCTAATGAATGGTGGGTAGGTGTCCCAACAGAGCCCCAACCTCCCAGTGGGTTGTATAAACTGATAATATGATATACTATTAAAATAATTGCTCATAAAATTGCTAGGGGGAGGGAATAGCTAAGGAAGAATATATGCTGAAAGTTAAGATTAGGTATGTTCAAATAAATTAAGGGAAAAAAGTAGCAAAATATGATCTAGACCCAGTGTTTTAAATATGGATCCCGCAGAAAAACAGGATTAGCTAATTATTTCAAGTAAAGAGAACTCATGAGCAGAGATACAAAGATAAAAGTATCCTGGATGTTCACAAACCTGTGAATAATCTGGTGTGGAGTACGTTTATGATATATAACTCTAAATATCTATAAAAAGTATAACAAAATTTTTTACACAAGATTTAAGGTGAAGATGGAAAAAAAGTGAAAATCTTACAAAAGGAAATCTTTTTCAAATGTTTTGCTTTACTTTAATAATTACTATCTGAAAATCTACTGTAAGCTATACTTGCATTTGTTTATTAACAATATTTCAAAGCTGCTTGTCATATAAATTATTAACTTTTTCTAGAGAAAGTTTTTAAGTGTTAAGAAGATGTGTCAAGTTTATTCTGTGATTTTCTGTATGTCCTGCTAACTTCATAATTTTTTTGTATGTCCTGGAAGCCATATAAATTACTATAATTTAGCTATGCCATTGTTTTATTTGAGAAGCCTAAGTAAATGTGTATGACTTAATCATATCTAGATATAAATCTTTACAGATGGATCTGGGTGTAATCCAGTACTTGGAAGGATGAGACAGGAGACTCGCAGCTTTAAGACCAAGACCTTGTTTCAAAATAAACAAATAAATAAATAAAGATGGCTGAGCTTGTAACTCAGAGGTAGAATGTCCCTGGGTCCAATTTCCAATACAAAAAGGAAGCTTTTTATTATTATGAAATAATAATAAGCTTTTTTATTATTATAAAATACTCAGATCAATGATATAAAAGAGTCAGATCCAGTTTTATATAAATTTATCAAAGTAATATTTTACGTAATATGTGTTCTGGTATATAATCTATGCAAAACAGTTGGTTAAAATGAAAATGAAAGCAGATTATTTAATCAACAATTTCCTAGAGATAAGTTGAGTGTATTTTCTACATTGGCCATTGGCCATTATTTTTTTCTTCCATTAATCTCTTTGTTGCTTTTGTACATGTAACCACATCTTATTCAGGTGTATAAAATCACTCCTTGATCCATACCTTTAGTACTGCTGCCTAGCCTAATGATGTAGGCAGAAAGGATGAGCAAATTCACTTTGAAAACAGAAATGTGAGGCAGTTTGCAAAATAGTTTTCCTGGAACAAATCAGCGTCTGTAACAAGAAATAAATATACACATCTGATTTATAGCCTGCCAATTATGGTGTAAAAATTCTTTGAAATAAATCAGTTCTACTGAACTCCATTCATACTGGATAAAGTTTGTTCATACCCCTGGGCCCTTCCAAACCAACACACACACACACACACACACACACACACACACACACAAACACACACACACACATACACACACACCTTGGACCACGTTGGTTCCTATTATCAAGGCTGGCCTCACCCCAGGTCACTGGGAAGGCCCTCTGCCCCCTCTCCCACCTTCAGTGATGCCTGAAATACTTTAAGTAGGAGACCAATCAATCAATTTTGCCTCCACAATATGAGTAACACCTAGACCTAAATTCATACAAAAAGATAAAAATCAGACATTTCCTAAGGCAGCAAGTATGGGACAACAGGAGAGAACAGAGCACACAGGGGTGCTCAAGGCCAGAAGGAATACCAGCTGTACCAGGTCTCAGAGAAAGCAAAAAAACTATCATTAGCAAAGCCAAATGTCATCTATGCCAGTTTACCCAAGGCTTGTGTTAATGAAACCCTACTACTTTCACCATGACCTCATGAGGTAAAACATGCTATAAATGCTGGTAGCTTGTGTGTCTAACCATTAAAAACATTAACTTGCAATAAAATTCACAAAGACCCTAATAAGAACTTTTTATTCTCATTCACTAATCCAACTTATACTATCGCCAACAAATCAGTTGTCAATGCCTAGAAAAATCTTTACATTTGGTCCAAAGTCCCTCAAACAAGAAACATAGCAAAATAATAATAACTCAAATAAAAGCATCTTCCAGTGAAAGTGGATATGATGAGAATATATGCCACAGGGTTCACAATTCAAATAATTTTTCTTGTTTTTTCCAACACTATTAAACATTAAAATAAAGAAAAGTTTGTGATTATCATTCTTCTAGAAGTTTGATGATTTTCATAAAAGAGCAGGTAGATTGGATGTGGAATATTGTTAGTAACTAAAAATAAAGGAGGAATAAAAACTGCTTTGCACCAATGATTTTTTTATGTCTTGGGAGAAGGATAACTTTAAATTTACAAACCAAAACAAGTTTCCTCTTTTTACCGATTACTAGTTCATTTTTGTTCTAAAGGCCATAGTGACCCTAGGGAAGGAAATACTAAGTGTAACAAGGGTACTTGTAGAAGCTAGAGTAATGGTAAGATCAATGGCAAATACCAGTTTGCCACTAGTTTGCCTTGTCTTGCCCTTGAACTTGTTGGAGTACTCAGTGGAGGAAATATTCAGCACTTGTACAGTTTGTGATAAGCTTCACAACTGAAATACTGGAGCTTCCCTCAATCATACGAAATTGAACATCATTGCACCTATTTATATGATTGAAGCATAATTTCTAAAATCTGGTTTCAATTGGAAAGTAAACCATATTGTCAGTACTTGCTCATATCTTTCTTGCTTGTACATCCTAGGAAGTCAACCACTGGCTTTTGATCACCACGTTGCTCTCTTCTCAAATTTTTTCTCTTTTATCAAGCAAGTACAGAGTTAGAAAAAAAGAATAAAGCACTAGAAAGATCCTCTTGATTATGCACTAGTTGCAAAATAAAGAAGGCAGTGGTGGAGGGAAATTAGTTTTTATCTTCTGTTTTGAGACATATTAGATGAAATTCTAAATAAATAAAAAGTATATCCAAAATAACAAACTCTTGGACTAATATTTAATTTATTTGGCCAAAATGTTCTGTTTGGTATAGATTTTACCTGTGCATTTTCTGAGTTAAAAAGGTATAAAATACTAGTAGACACTTAGATTTTCTGGTGTTTTCAGGTTAGAACCAATTGGTACAACATTGCTACAAAGAATAAGCTGTTGAATAAAAGTAGATTTTTCACTTGTGTGATCATATGGTTTAGACCTAAATGTCCCCAAATGCCCACATGATAAAGATTTGGTCGCCAGCTGTGACTTTCTTGGGAGGCCGTGGAACTCTGAGGTGAGGCCTAGTGGAAGGAGGTCAAAGGTGGTGAGTCCTAGAAAGGGCTCTCTCTGTCTCTGTCTGCCTCCTGGCTGCCACGAGGTAAGCAGTTTGGTCTGCCATATTCTCTTCATGATGTACTACCTTGATATAAGCCTAAAGGCAACAGAGGCAAGCAAGCATGGTCCAAAACCTCTGAAACCATGAGCCAAGATAAATCTTTCTTCCTTACAAAGTGATTTTCCCAGCAACAAAAATCTGACAACACTTCTGAGATTCATTACTTTGAACTAGCCTCTTTCCCAAATGTTTTAATGGAAATTTATTGAAATGTGTTATTCTAATCATGGTTAGATCTCTTTTTAATGACTAAGAAAAATACTTTTTCACTATTGTCTTATTGAAGTGTGAATTGTTACTGTAATCCAATGTCCCTGTGCTTTTTCCCACTGTTAAGTCCAACCAAGGTGATGCCCTGACGATGCCTTCTTGCCCTAGCCTCCTGAAATATGCTAATAGTAATCCTCATGGGTTGAGAAACCAGAGTCTCAAACTTGTGGAACTGAGTGTAAAGCAAGAGTAGAGAAATGTTCAGTGAAAACTAAAAAGAGCATCTAGACTTTGTGATCATTTTTGGCTACCTTCAGTTCATTTTGGATTTGCAATCACAGTCCAGAGATCTGGGCTGGTAACTAAAGTGAAACCTGATTGAGTAAAAGAAGATTTTGTCATAATTCAAAATACCACTCTGATTTTGCAAAAGTAGCATTTCATATGTAAAAGGTACCATTTGATTTTGCAACAATGATATAAGTGTGATTATTAAATTAATAAATCTCCTGAGTTTATAAGATTGATTTTCCTACAAAAGCCAACCCTATCTAGGAATATAATGGATTTTTCAGTCTTTCAGGTGTCTGAAGCAATGAAAGGAAAACATTATGTTTGAATCTGATAGTGCTGTTTATTTCTCTGATGATGCCATTCCATCCTGGGTACTGGGAGGGGTCAGCAATGTATTTTAAAAATAAAAAGTAATTTTTAGTTTTGGTGACGGGATGAACAAATGTCTGATAGTATCTCTGAGGTTAACAAGATGAGTCAACTTGAGAATGCTAAGTTAGAATATACTAGGCCATTTTAATGGGACAGGACTCTGAGAATATTTCACTTTTCTAGGTTGGTGTTGATGATAAACTAGGATTACAACCTGCCAGACCTATATACAGCTAAACACTTATACAAATAAGCTCAAAGACAAAAATTATGCAAAATTATCAAAACATCTGCATGTACATTTGCATAATTGGCTTAAAAGTCATTGTTGGGAAAATTTGTTGTCACCTAAGGGTTTTTAAATAAACCATCAGAGCCACTGAGGCATCTAATTTTCAAAGTATTAATGTATATACAAGGAAGCAGAATTAAAATGAAACTGCATTAGAACAGAATATTATTAATTGGGTAAATAAAATGTTAGCTATTTTTTTTTGTTGTTGTTGCAGGACTGGGGATGGAACCCAGGACCATTCTACCTATGAGCTACACACCCAGCCCTATTTTTTATTATTTATTTTGAAACAGGGTCTCAATGAGTTGCAAAGGGCCTCACTAAGTAGCTAAGGCTATCCTTGAACTGTGATCCTTCTGTCTCAACTGCCCAAATGCTGGGATTACAAGCATGTGCCATCACAAATGTTAGCTATTTTAATCTCTGCAAAACAACTCTGTTTCCTAGAGATGGAATAGTTCAACATAAGTATGTTGAGTATGTTGCTACTATTTACTATTAAGTGGTTTGTATTGTTGTGATATTAATATGGTAGGTTTTAGGTTTATGGTTGTTTATTTTGTTTGCTTTTTTGTAAAAACAAATGAAATAAGCTAGGTTTGACAAAAGAAGACATACATGGTATATCTTTGATAATTCATAAACAAATAGAATCAGCAAAATCCAATGTCCCTCTGTATCTGGTTGAGAGTTTGAGTCAATTTCATACTGCAATTCAAGGGGTAGGTTTACTTGGAATACATGGGCTCTTCAGGAGCAGAAAGAACTATGTGTGCTTAAGCAAGAAGGAGAAATATATCTTCTCTCACGACTTTATGGAGATGTAGAGATAAGCTTACCAAGCTGAGTACATAAACACCAGCTACAAAAATGTAAGCCTGACAACCTAAGCCTCCAACAAAACACAGATTTACATGTCTAAGCACTGGCTTCTGTTAGTCCATGCTGAATCACTGTTTCCTTTTACCAGGCCTCAGGTTGTAAAGTGCTGCTAAGGTACCAGGTAACCTAAGACACACATAGTATTTGCTCAGGAGGATGCACAAGTGAATAATGTCACTATGAATGACAGTCTATTGAAAGAAGCCATTTCTCTATATAATTTAAAAATAGTATAACAGTGAAGATGTGTGCTGGCTCGGCATGGTGGCACATGCTTGTAATCCCTGTACCTGGGAAGTTAAAATAGGAGGATTGCAGGTTTGTGGCCATCCCCAGCTACTTAGTGAGGCCTTCCACAATTTTGTGAGACCATTTCAAAATAAAGAATAAAAAAAAATAGAACTAGGGGTATAGCTCACAGGTAGAATGTCCTTGAGTTAAATCCCCAGTACTGCAAAAAAAAATAAATAAATAAAAATAGATATGAGCTGAATGATGCAGAACACCTTAGAGCTCTTTGGAGGGTCACAAGGATACTTGTTTACCTTTACCCTCCTAAGACCTCCCTTCCCACGTATGACAGTCAAAAGATAAAGTTTCTAACCTGATAAATTTGGATAGAGAAGCAAAGAAGCTGACATAACTAGTCAGAATTATTTCGCTTTTCCCTATTTTACTTTTCCCTGATTATAGAATACAATATTTGCATATTAACAACTGCCTTAAAATAAATATATTTACACATAGGTTATTATACATTATAGTGGTTAGGATTTGGATTTAGAATGCTCCCTTAGCCCTCATGGAAGCCAGGCAGTCATGTTGTAGGTAGGGCTTGGTTGCCAAGGAGGAGAACCTGGGGGTATGGCCTTGGGAATTATATATGGTCTCTCTCCCCTTGCTTGTTCATTGCTTCTGGCTCTCATGATGTGAGGGAAAAGCCCTTGCTCTCTTATGCTCTATGCTTCCCACTGCCATGTCCTGAGCTCTGCAGATCTGGTCTGATATGGATTGAATCATGGATATCTCCAGAGCTGTGAGCAAATAAATCTTCCTTCCTCTAAATTTAGAGGGAGTTTAATCCTGTGTGGTCAGGCCTATTGGTTTACAAGAAGTGAGAATATTGACTGAAACATATATGTAAAACATCATTAGTCATTAGAAAAATTCTAATCAAAACTACAATGAGAGATTGCTACACACATAGAATGACAAAGAGAACAAAACAAAGCAAAAACAGGATAATACCAAGTGCTAGAGAAGATGTGGAGTAGCTGAAATGTTCATACCTTGCTTTTGCAAATTAAACATTAGCTTAGCCAAGTTGCAAATGTTTGACAATTTATCATGATAAATATAAACACATAAACATACAATTCATTCCTAGGCATTGTATACAAGGGAAATGAAAATATTTTTCTATACAAAGACCTATATATAAATGCCTATAGATTTTTTGTATTAACTCCAAACTAGAAATAGTCTTAAATTCTATCTGCTAATGAGTGAGTAAACAGTTGTGGCACATCTATACCATGAGGTGGTACTCAAAAGTATTAAGAGAAGAAATTACTGGTATATGTAACAACATGGAGGAATCCAAAAAAATTTAAATGAAAAAAGTCAGAACAAAAATGCCACATAGTGTTTTATTTATTTTTATGACTTTCTAGAAGAGGCAAAGCTATGGAGTCAAAAATCTCATTAGTTATTGCTGTGGCTTGGAGTAAGAGAAGAAACTTGACTCTTAAGAGACACAAAAAATTTTATGGATAAAAATATTTAGTATATTGATTTTAGTGATAACCACATGAGCGTGCATGTTTGTAAAAATTTGTACTTATACTATGCAGTAAAAATAATGGATCTCAGTATACATTATTTTAAAAGGTATAGAACTGTACACCTAAAAATTATGATTTTCCATATGTAAGTTTTTTTTTTTTAGTGGTACTGGGGTTCCTCGAAGCCCTTCTACCTCTGAGCTACACTCCCAGACCTCTGGGCTACATTCCCAGACCTATTTAAACTTTTTTAAAATTTGGAAACAGGGTCTCTTAAGCCAGCGCAGCAGGCTTTGAACCTGCATGATCCTCCTGTCTCCGCCTCCCAAGTGCAGGGATTACAAGGGTGCGCCACCACGCCCGGCTTTACTCAAAAATTCTTACTGCCCACTTACACTTCTAAAAGTTGTTTCTTGAAAACTGTATTTTAATACAAAAGTAAATGTTTATGTTTAATGTCTTTGAACAATTCCTGCTTTGCCCTTTTTACAAATCCTACCCACAAGGTACCATCTTTTATGGCAGATTTTGAAATATGAGTAAGGTTACCAGAAAACAATAAGTTAGTAATTTGTTCCATCCACCATCGCCCTGTTACAGATGCAGACAAAGCATCTGAGTGTGGAAGGGTTTGAGCCTGTTACCACAATTAATGGAAACCCAGATGAGGGGCTCCTGAAACAGAACAACTTCATCTGAAATCCAGTGGAAAAACAATGTATTAGAGTCATGTGAAATGCTATAAAAGCTAAAACTTATATCCAAGTCCTACTGCCCTTCGGCATGGCTTGAGAGTCTTGTGGGGTTTGAGAGCAGCGGCCTGAGAACAGAGATTTATGCCATGAATTAAGCTCCTAAAATCCCAGTGGAATATTTTGTGAGCCCTTTGGTCATAAGTAACTGTACTGCTGTCACTACATGACAACATTCTAAAAATGAAGTAGAATGGGGTGTAGGATGGGGAGTATTTAATTGAAAAAAAATACAGTTTAAAAATAAAAATAAAAATTTAAGAGCTATTTTGCAATTCTAAAACTTGCTTCATGTCCCAGTGATGTCTGAACATGCTTGGGGCCATCATTTAAATTATTTTTTTCTAAACCAGTGGGGTGCAGTTTTTAAATTACTGAAGTTGTCCAAAGACAGTTATGTTTTTTATCTTTGAAAAATGTAGGACTTTTTCTGAGAACTTCTACTTGCCCTACCTATTACTCATTTTTAAGTTAGCTAAGATCTTTGAGGTTAAGAGGTGTAAGTAATATAAATAATGACCTTAAGCCAAGTTAAAATGAAGAACAGGACAAAACCAGAAATTCTGCCCAAATTTGTCTTAATAGAACCACATGGGTTGGGCTATGACATATTACTGAACAGTTCATGGGATTCCAGTCCACTGCTTTTCTCTGCTCTCACACCTTGCTCAGCAAAGTCAAGAAAGTTAGCAAGAGGAAACACTTTATTTAAAAAAAAAAAAAACATTGAAAGAGGAAGAACTAGAACAGCGGATAAGCAAGTGGAGGCAGGTATATTACAAAATTCTATGCATTTTGAACGTTTATATCAATATGAACAGGCTTTCTCTTTAATCCCAGGGCAGGATTTCAAAATAAAGGCTTTGTTGGAATATTTATCTAGTTTCTCATCACCTGACAAAGCCAAATCCTAACCACAACAGATAATTGGTCCATTAAAAGATGTAGTTTTAGCAGTTCTAGCTGATGAATCATTCAGATATATGCACAATTACACCCCTCTTGGCTATACACATAAGCAAACAAAATGACAAAACAGAAAAAGGATGTAAGAAATTCCCACATAATTGGTCCCTCTATACCTTTAATATATAGTTAAGGCTAAATTCATATAAATGGCTGTAAGAAGAAAGAGTCAAATAATTCAGAAACATATTCTACGGAAAGATGAACCTTTCCTAAATGGGATGTATGTGAAGTTCCTTTGGAAGAGTGGAAGATATTTTGTTGTGCAATCCATTTCTTTGACTTGTTATGATGTTTATTTTTACCTATCAGCCTCCTTAAACTTGAAGTATAAGTTTTCCTTTGAGTTATTTTCATTTCTTCTCCAACATTTTATATCTGTATCTTATTTTGTAGGCTATGAGACTACAAATATCCAGTGCTTTTCAACAGATAGTGGTCTCCAAAAGGGCTTTGGAAGAACACACACACACACACACACACACACACACACACACACACACACGCGTGCGCGCGCTCTCTCCCCACTCTCTCTTCCCTTTTCTCTTCTCTCTCCTCCCTCTCCTCTCCTCTTCTCCCTCTCTGTCTCCTCCTCCTCCTCCTCCTTCTTCCTTCTCTCTCTCTCTCCCTCCCTCCCTCCCTCCCCCTCTCCTTCTCTCTCTCTCTCTCTCTCTCTCTCTCTCTCTCTCTCTCTCTATGAAAGTGCTTCTGTTTTGTCACTGCTGCTCCACTGACAGTGTCCCACGGCTGCCTCATTATATATGCCCAAGATGTGACTCTGATGTTATGGAAGACCTTCCTGAAGAGACCAAAAATATGACCAGAACAAGATGTGGCTCAGTACCTGTCTGGGGCTCAAGCAGTTTGCTTCAAACATCCACTGACAACCGCGAGTTTCCGTGGCCACCTCTACCAGCAACTGAAGAGCCTCGCCTGGCAAGGTCTGGCAGGGCCCTCGCTGGTGCCATAGGCCTGGGCGCCCAGGGTGGTGCCGCTGGAAAGGCAATGGCCTTGCCAGGTCCAGCCAGCAAATACCCAGCAGGCTTTGCGCCTCTGCAGGCCCCACCCTTCCTGAAGGGGCTGCTGGGTAGTGCTTCCGGTGCTCGCTTTGGCCTGTCTTGGCGTCCTCATCCCTTGGCTGCGAGGTTCTGATTCCTTCTAGGTAAGACCTGACCTGTATGGGTATAACTGGTGACTTAAAAGCTTCAACACGCCGGGCGTGGTGGCGCACGTTTGTAATCCCCGCGCTTGGGAGGCAGAGACAGGAGGATCACGCAGGTTCGAAGCCAGCGAGCTGGTTTAAGAGACCCTGTTTACAAATAAAAAAGTATAAAAAATAGGTCTGGGAGTGTAGCCCGGAGGTAGAAGGGCTTCCAGGAACCCCAGAACCACCAAAAACAAAAAACAACAAACAAACAAACAAACAAAAAGCTTCAACACGAATATTGGTCTTTCTCTCTACTCCTGCCCATCCCCCGTCGCCCCATCCTCGCCCTGCTTTCTGCAGTTGCTTTTTCTTAGATTACTGTATTTTTCCAGATATAAGTGCAACTCAGAATTCTAACTTTAACAGTGCCAGTGAGAATAATAGAATGTTTCAAGGTGACACAGCCAGTTCTTCCTCTGAACTAGGACAAAGATAAGACCTTGCTTATCTTCTCCCAGACACAAGAGAAGCCAGCTTTCTTGTCCAGAATTAGCATTAGATCTAGCACCATTCCCATTTCCAATACTCAGGAAAACAGCCTCAATTGTTAAGTGGGTGAGCAGGCAATGATATGTTTCATCAACAATCATGACATGGTTTGTTTATTTATTTGTTTATTTACTTATTTATTTTGGTGGTACTGGGGTTCCTGGAAGCCCTTCTACCTCTGGGCTATACTCCCAGATCTATTTTTTATACTTTTTTTTATTTGGAAACAGGGTCTCTTTCCTAATATGCTTGCTTCAATTTTTTTAAACTTTTGCCTAAATATTTATTAATTTATAATGATTATACAAACAATATTGTTTTGGTTGGGCTAAAACAAGGAAAAATGTTATTGATTTTAATTATTCTCCCATAACAAAGACATTTGTTTCTCCAAAGATAGTAATAATTTAATGTATAAGAAAGTAGGTCAGTTTTGAGAAGTATTGCAAATATTGGGTGGTAAAATTTCCTACACAATGTAGGCTTCTTTTATTTTATTTCTGATATGGAATGTAGTTGCTTCTACTTGAATACCAAATACTGATTCACGGGTAGTGGTGATTGGTTCATGGGCCAAATTTGTTAGAAAGACTCAAAATTATAATTGGGAAAAAGAAAAAAAATGTACATAAAATGAAAAAGCAAGGCAAGGACTGGAGTAAAGTGGAGAGCGAAGGTGATAAGAACAGGCAGCTAGGAATCAGAATGTCTTTTTAGTGTAGCACCTGGCCTCTTAGAGACATGCAGAATATACCTCGAATGAGTGTTACTGAACTTAACACTAAATGCATACTAAGTATCACAGTCATCAGACTCTGTTGGATAGATTAGACACCTGTATTGCTAGTGTATAAATATCTAATCTCTCTCCTCTAATCATTCATTTTTTTCCCAGTTTTGACTCTGATACACCACAGAACAAATCTATTCTCTTAGCAAACAAGTATTTCAAATATCAAAATCAGCTAGAATCTTTTCTTTTAGTATTCTAAAAACTGTACCAGGCCCATCATGTATTCTAATTACAATATAATCTATGGAACTATTACCATTTTAGCCTATTTCACTTTCTCCAAGTCTATAAAACACAGACTTTTACCAAGATTAAATGTGAAAACTATGAGTTCTATTATCTGGGCAATCAACTTATGTTAACACAGTGGTATCTACTATTATGATTAATGTCTTAACTCTAACATATTATTAGCATACATCAACATGAAGGGTAAAAAATAAATGTGGTAAGAGATTGTCCAAACTACTTAAGCAGGCATTGTATATGTGTGTATGGGAGTTTACCTGTTATTGAACCCAGGGGCATTCTACTTCTGAGCTATACCCCCAGTGCTATCTTATTTCTTACTTTGAAACAGGATCTCACTAAATTGCTGAGGGCCTCACAAAATTGCTGATGACAGCCTTGAACCTCTTGTTTCAGCCTCCCAAGTACTGAGATTATAGACTTAAGCTACCATGGCAGGTCAAGCAGGTCTTAAATTGGAAATTTGTGAAGAAGGTGAATTACAACCTAAAATGTAGAATGGGATACTATAGTGCAGTTCATAGAAATACCATAGTGAATTTCTGAGCAGTACCTCTGACATCATCTGAGTTCATCAGGATTCTTAGAAATCCTTGGTAACTCTGAAGTTACCAAGGATTTCTAAGGAGGATCATAGGTTTAAGGGCAGGCCCAGCAACAGCAACACAACAAGACACTCCACAACCTAGGGAGATCCTGCTTCAAAATAAAAAATAGGGCTAGGAGTATAACTCTGAAGTATGATGCCCCTGGATTATTAGCCTTCAGTACCAAAAAAAATTGGCCTTAGAGGAATTTAATATTTAATTTAATATTTAATGTAACTTCAGAAAATATCTCATTTGCCTAAAATTCTTGCTACCAGTTCTTACTCCTTTGTTCCTAATTTCCTTCTCATGTTATGGTTCCCCTGTGTTCTCAGCTTGTGATGATTCATCTTCCGCTGTAGATCCTCTCTAGCCTGTTTGATCTCTTGCTTTCCCATTCAACTTAAAACACATGTCCTTTATTCTTTTATCTACCACTCCCCACTTTTCTTAGTATTTTGTGTTAGCAGGATATCACAGATTGGGTAATTTATATAAACAATAGAAATGTATTTGGTTCATGGTTCTGGAGCTTGGAAATTCCATGAGCCTGGCACCAGCATCTGGTGAGGGTTTTCTTGCTGTAACAACCTATGGTGGAAGACAGAAGGGCAAGAGTACCTGCATGAGAGAAAGCAACCGAGGACCTAACTTGCTTTGATAGCAAATCCCTTCTTGTGATAAAAAAAAAAAACCTAGTCCTACAGTAATGACATTAATCCATTTATGAGGTCAGGGCTCTCAGAACCTCATCACCATTGAAGATCCCACCTTCAGTGCTTCACTGGGGATTAAGTTTCCCTCACATGGAACTTTGAGGACACATTCAAACCATAGCACCCCTCATTGGGGTATCTTGACCATTGCTATGGATTCTGTCTTCCTTAGTTACATTTCCACCTCCTTTTTCTCTGTGTACCATTCATTATAGGCACTGGTATAAAAAGCACCACATAATATAAATTGTCCTTTGGGGGTACATGATCAACTAAATATACTGCATTTGATTAATATGCCGGTATTTATATAACTGAAATTTGTACCATGACTATCACTAAGATTTGGTGGGATGAATCTCCGGTATGTGTAACAACAGTGGAAAGGAAATAAGATCTGTATTAAAGGAAATATATCTAATATGCAAAGTGGGTTATCCATTAAAAGAACATTGATATGTTAAACAGTATGTAAAAAGGATATTGAAAAATAGAGAAAAAAGATGTTGCTGGGAGATACCAAAGATATCTCAGAGAAAGAGAAGCTACAAGTGATGGTTTCCTAGTAGAGATCATAACTCTAGTATTTAGATCATAGGTGTCAGAAAACCTTTCTCTTTCATCTTTGACTCACACCTAGATTTTAGCAAATGCATTTGAATTAAAATTGTGGTGATGTTTTTCTTCTAAATGCTGAATCGTTGCTATATTCTTGATGTACTCAGAGGATATTTTATGATTCAAAAGCTAGAATAATCAATAGGGGAGAATAGTAAATAAAGTGGGATAGAAGAGCTAAGATTGATCAAAATCTTTAGGCATTATGCAACTATCATCTCATTGAGTCGTTATAAAAATCAACGAAAATATAATTAATAGCCCTGATGGTACCAGGAAAATCTGAAAATAAATCTTTATAAAACTACTAAACATAACCAAATACATTAATAAATAGAAAAATAGAATTATCCCACATACTTGGAATATGAAAATAGGCAAAGCACAGATAGCCTAATTATTTGGAGAAGGTTGTTTAAGATTTTGCAATTTAAAGAAAATATAATATGGCTTAGTCTCTACTAATTTTTATTCTGCCACTGAGTGAACTATCCTTCCAAATTGAAATTGATAGCAACAACTATGAGGTTGTTGCTCTCCAGGGTAAGAAAGAGTAGAATGAAATGGCACTAGGAAAGTTTTGGTAAGTTTTGTGATCAGATGTGAATAGAACATGTGTGGTAATATGGAATCATTCTTGGTATGCATGTAACTAACACAGAGAATTAGGGTGCTGTCATTAGGTCACAGAGGTGAGTAGCTGTACCTCAGTATCACTGTGCTTGAGACAGGGAGGTTGGCATATAGAGCTGGAACTGGAACTTTTCTTATTTTGTAATTCCCACAATACTGGTCATTCAGCCTGGCATATAGTGGCACTTAATAAATATTTCTTGTGTCCTAAATGGGAATAATTTTCTAATTAAGGAACATGTGAGCATGTTTATTATGTAGTTAGCAGGATTTATATAGAATGCTTTCAGTTTAGCAGATGAATATGTATTATAAAGCCAAGATATCAACATAAACTCTAGTGTGTTGCTATCATCATCATCACAATTAATAATATATTTTCTTTTTCTTTTTCTTTTTTGGTACCATGGATGGATCCCAGGGGCATTCTACTTCCAAACTATAGTCCAACTCCTTTTTTTATTTTTTGTTTGGAAACAGAGTCTCACTGGGTTGCTGAGGGTCTCCCTACTTTGCAGAAGGTGTCCTTGAACCTGAGATCCTCCTATCTCAGCCTCCCAAGTCCTGAGATTACAGGCATGTACCACTGTACCTGGCTACAATTAATAATGTATTTTTCAATCTAGCTGATATTTCCCATTATTACTATTTTCTAGATGCTTTGTAAAACACGAGGGACGTAGAGATAATGAAACACTCTTTGTTCTCAGTGTACTTGCTATCTTCAGCTAATAACAAGCAGAGCATGTCTTAACAGAGACCTTCCTCTTTAGAAAAACATGTGGCTATGAACAATATGGTATCTTAGGCAATGGAAACCTTATTCATGAGTGAATGTATGTGTAATTAGGATATATAAAAGAGAGGCAAGTGAAGATTTCAACTGCAAATACTTTGTCACATGAGGACTATGATTCTTGAAGTTTATTTATTTATTTATTTATATGTGTGGTACTGAGGATTTAACTCAGGGTCATTCTACTTCCAAGCTATACTCCAAGCGCTTTTCATTTATTTATTTTTTGAAACAGAGTTATGTTAGGTTGCTGAGAATCTTGCTGTGCTGCTGAGACTATTCTTGAAACTGCAATCCCCCTGTCTTAGCCTCCCAAGTACTTGTATTACAAACTCCTAGTACATGGGCCACCATGCCTGATGAGCTGCATGTATTAAATGAGGCAAGGCAGAGAAAGCAAGAGGAGTGTTTATTCTATACCATGTGTATCAAATTTAATGTTCACCACAATCTTGTGAGATAGGTACATTATTTTTATTCTATAAATGCAGAGATTGAGGCACAAAAAATGAAATAATTTGCCCAAAGTTATAAATATAGTAAATAATAGAGCCTGGATTTTGATCAGAGCATTTTGATTTATAAACTCCATAAGCTTTGTTTTTACACAAAACCAAATATAGTTAGGTTCTAAATATGGAAAATCAAAGGAGGACAATGATGAGTTGGTTTCATTTTGGAATCTTCTTTTCTCATCTTTTATTATTAATTATTATGTGTACTAATTATTATGTGTATCATGTACTCTGTTGAGAGAGCTTTTGCTTCAGGGACATTAGTCTAATAATCTTATTATACCAAAATATCAGTGTCTAATATTAGATCATCTTCATAAATTTCTATTTTAAAAACAATATCTCAAGGAGAGTGTTATGCACAGTCCAAAACACAAAAACAATTACTATTTAACAACAAAAATATAAGTAGATGTGAAAGAGAGTTTTGTGGACTGTAAAGGATGTGAATCACTTTCCTAGGAATAAAATCCACTTCATAACCTGAGAATAGTCAACAGAGCAAGAAATTAGACTTGGGGAAAATTTAGAAGGGCCTTCTTTAAAAGATGAGTTGTCGACCAACTCATGAAAAAATTGGGTGACTGAAATGGATTCTCAGAGTAAAAGATGAGGGCCCTCATATTTTCAGAACAGCAAAAGTCAAGATTAGAATTTATAAAATATAAACGTAAAACTAATTAACCTGAGCAATTGTGCAGTCATGGAGTTCATTCTGAAGTATATTTTCTGAAGGTAAAACAAGTGGATACGTATTTTTATATCATCTTACCTTTATACATTTTCTATTAAATACAAAGCAAGTTGAAGTTAACATGCTTGTTTTGTTTTGTTGGTGATACTGGGGATAGGACCCAGGGGCATTTTACCTCTGAGCTACAACCCCAATCCCACTTTACTTTTACTTTGAAATAGAGTCTTGCTAAGTTATTGCATGGTGGCATTTAAATTTCAATCCTCCTGTCTCAGCCTCCCAAGTACTGAGATTATGGTAGTGTACCACCATACTTGATTCAGAAGAGTAATTTTTAAACATACTTTGTTCTGAAAATATACAGTTTCTTTTTCTTGAATATTATTGAGCCAATTTCAAAGGCAAAGTCCACCTTTAACAAAGTCCACCAATAACATGGGCAGAACTGGAAGGATACTTAAATGAAATAAGTCAAGTACAGAAAGACAAATAATGCATGTTCTTACTCATATGGAAGTTAAAAAAGTTGATCACATTAAAATAGAAAGTAAAATAGAGATCATGAAAAGATAGGAAGGGTAGGAGGAAGTATAGAGATGGATGGACAACTAGTGCCAAAACATAGAAATGGGGAGTTAGTCCTAATGTATTTTAGAGTAGGGTAGCTATAGTCTAGAGAAGAAGCATTTGAAGATTCCCAATATATAGAATTGATACTATTGAAGGAGACAGTATGCTGATTACTCTTATTCAATAATAAAACATTATACATATGTACTTAATCTGAATACTGTACCCCATAAACAAGATTGGTATATATTAATTTAAAAAGAGAAATTATCAAAAGAGCTGTACAGTAGTGCTAATGGTGATTGTAAAAATTTTTAATGATGTGGAAATTTGCACAATATAACAAATTAAAAAATAAAGTCTTTCTTTTTTTGTGGTACTGGGGTTTCTGGAAACCCTTCTATCTCCGGGGAAAAGTCTTTTATAAAAATATGTTTTACCCAAGTGTGATGGCACACACTTGTAATCCCCACACTTGGGGCTTGGGAGGCAGAGACAAGAGGATCGCAGGTTCGAAGCTTAAGAGACCCTGTTTCCAAATAAAAATATAAAATACGTCTGGGAGTGTAGCCCAGAACCCCAACCCCAGTACATACATATATATATATATATATATATATATATATATATATATATATATATATTGGACTCTAAGAGGAATTTTATTATTAAAATATTTAAATTTCTACTATATAGTTCCATTTATAAGACAAGAAATTTTTATGCAGCATTAACATGTGTAGTATTTTAATGTTATCTACTTTTAGAAAAATTTCCTAGCCTTACAAAATTATTACAGTGTATACTTAATTTGAGAAATAGAATACAATAAATAACTATGCACATATACATAAGTTGCAATTATTCCAAATTCTTGATCCAATCTCTGTCTTAGGAAGAGGGTAGGATCCTCTTGTGACTCATTCTTATTCTCTACTTTTCAATTTTCTTACTTTCTAGAAACTATACTATTCTGGTGGTCTAGTAGGGAAGCATTCACCCAGAAAATGAGCTCAAAAGTCTCTCCCATGAGTTCTTAGTTTGATGTTTTGTTTTATTTTTCCCATGGACTTGCCTTGAAAGAAAAGCCAGAAAGAACAAGACAAACAATAGAAACAAGTTAATTTTGGTATATTATTTGTCTATAACATTGAAGATTAGTAATTAAAGGAATTTTTATCTCTTTAAAATTTTCTAGAGGCATTTTAAAAATATGTCTATATTCTATTTCAAATATGTACAATAAATTTGAGAAGGAAATGAATAATACCTTTCTGCTTAATCAAAAATCAAAACCAGTATACCAATATTTACTTCCAATAAAATAAAACAGTTATTAGGAAATAATGAAAGAATGCTCCTCATAGTATTTGTATGGATAAAAATCATATAAGTTTTCTAATGTTTTTATTGGTATATTATAATCTCACATTGTAATGTAAATCATGTTGACAGTGACACACATTACAGCACTTAGTGGTCCCCCTGTCTCCCCATCTCTTTCCCTTCTCAAAACAGAGTAGTGAGATTAACATTGGTATTTTCAAATTTGTTCACAGTCAATGATAGTACATTTTTGTAGATCAAAAACTAGTTATATATTTAATTAAAAGTGAAAAAGGAACATAGGAAAAATTAAATAATGCAATAAGAAAAAATTTATCCATAACCTAGTAAAAAATATCCAGTAATATAGGTGTTTATCTATGAAACTCCATCAATATAATACGATCAGCAAAAAGTTTCTATAGATGCCTTGTAAAGTTACATATATATTCCTAAGAACATTGATTTCAAGAAAAGAGGGAAGAATTTTCCACTTACTTTTAATAAATGAAACACCATTCTTTGTAAAAAAAAATAGCTAAAGTTATTTGTAATAGAGAAATACCAAATTAAAAATTTCAATATGGAGAGAAACACATCTACACACTGTGCTGCACACCTGTAATCCCAGTACTTGAGAAGCTGAGAAAAGAGGGTTACATGTTGGAGGCCAGCACACAGTAACAGTGAGACACATTTCAACATGAAAGTAAGAAAGTCTCAGTGGTAGAATAACATGGACTTGATCTCCAGTGGGCCCCCCCCACACACACACACACAGAGAGAGAGAGAGAGACCTGAAAATATTTAAATATTTTAATATATGGCATGATCATCCTTCCCACCCAACTCTGTAGATGCCACATATGCATTAATATTATAGAATAAAACATTATATTGCTACATTCTAGAAAAAACATGGGAAAGAAAAGGTGGAGTAAAGCAAGGGGTGATGCAGCAGCCCAGAGGGAAGAAAGTCCAGGAATCAAGGGTTGGTTAAGTCTTTTTTTTGGTATATGTAAATGTGTGATTTTGCAAAGTCCCTCCCACACACCTTTTTGAGTGAACCATTGCCCTCTCCCATGCCTCTTTGAGAGAGAAAACAGGCCAAACCTGCCAAGAGCAGGCCAGGGATTATTTTCTGTTTTGTGTGTGGCTAGTGAGAGGATTATAACAGATACTAATGGTCCAGTCAAATTCTTAGTAATCTTTTTCATTACTCTCCCATTAATTACAAAGTCTAATTTATAAGAAGTAGACATAGCTTTGGGGAACAGTCCATGCATGCATGGGGATACAGGGAGATTTTCTATGTAACAATGCCATTTTTGAGGGTTTGTTCAATAAGGATTAATGAAACTTAGGTTTGGATAAGAGAGGCTCCTTTCAGTGAACCTTATACCACTCTTATGCTTATCAGGAGGGGTACAAGTTAGAATTTGGTCTCGAGTTCTTCCCTGTGAGTAAATATCATCAGCTAAGGAAATATGAAATCCTAAAGAATAATAGCCAAACCTCTGAGGCATACATTTTCTCTTAGAGAAAGGCAAAAGCTGAACAAATATCCTCCATGGAACAGGACTGTTTAGAGAGAACTTTTTATAGTCAGTATAGTAAATATCTCACAGAAGTAAGCAAGCAAAAATATTGATAAGAACAAGGAATTAGTAGTTATAAAGAACCAGCTGGAGAAGTTAAGTATGAAAGCATATAAATATAGCAAATTAAAAATCCAATAGAAATATATTAAATAGTAGAATGTATACAGCAATAGAATGAATATTTTTATCAAATCAAATGAATTAATTATGAGCCAAAAAGAAAAGAGAAAGGAACATTTAAAATTTAAAAGCTCTGAAGGGTAAGGGTGGATATATCAGCATTTATATAATAGGAGTCTCAAATGGAGAGAAGCTGGGCATGGTGGCACATGCCTGTAATCCTAGTACTTGAAAGGCTGAGAAAAGAGGATCATAGGTTTGAGGACAGCCTCAGCAATTTATCAAGCCCTGTACAACTTAGTGAGACCCTGTTTCAAAATTAAAAATAAGGGAAAAAATAACAACATGAAAACAGTAAGGTTCAGTTGCTCTGAGACTCAGAACTCACCTACCAGGAGGATTGCTCCTTGATAAGAGAAGAAAAGCTTATAAAAACAGAACAAAACCACAGAAGTTGAAATGCAGTGAAATCCAAGCTAGAAGAGAGAGGATAGAGGACTGTAAAGCACTCCTTGCATCTCTCCTGGTGAATGAGAGGCGATGGCACCATCTTAGCCCGGCCACGCTAGGGTTGGCTGCTTACAGCACCACAGCTCACAGAGACCTTCACCAAAGAAACAGTAGATGACTGTGAAGCCAACGACTACAGACAGTTTGTCAAAAACAGTTGTCATTGTGCTCCACACTCAACAAAGACCAGATTACCCCGACTATCCAGTCAGATCCTGCAGCTATAGCTAAATCTATCTGACCCAGCCAGACCCCGTGGCTACAGCTGAACCCACCTCTTCCTGTGGAGATCCAGAGCAGTACTTATAAAAACTGTAAGTTAAAAATCCATCCCAGTGGGAGAGCACCTTTCATGGCCAAAGGAACTTGCATGGCAAATAAGTAGACTCATTAGGGTTTGAAAAACTTTGCTAAAACCCCTGCATAGGCAGGGTTCAGGGACTCTAGTTGAACACAGCAGAATCATGAACCAGCAGATGGCCCTAGAGACATTCAGGAAGAAGACACCTATAGTTTTCAGTTCCCTGAGCACTTGAAGGGTCTCTTGGGAACCTTATACGGCATCCAGCTATGGTGTCTGGGGGGAAGTAACTCAGCCTACCAAGTTGCAGGCTTAGAAAGCAAAAACTTGCACTTGGCTGTGTGTAGTGCTGCATGTAACAATGCCAAAGGCCAACAAGGGATCATGGGATGCCAACCACCCCCAAAATAGTGGTGTCCCTCGAGCTAAGAAACAGCAACCAAAGCCCCAGGCCTAGAATTGTACAATCTCTCCTTCCAGAACTTGGGCTGTGCTTGAAGAGTGTCAGTGGCATCATCTTGGCCAGGCTGTGCCTGGAGGTGGAGAGGCAGGGTTTCAATCAATAACAGCTACGGCTTAAACTTCAACACTTTATCTGCCAACAGAGTTCATGCCGGGAATGCAAACATGCTAGCAACTGACAGAGGCTGTGTCCCAGGGGCCATCAAATTTAGTAATCTTGGGCCACAACTTGGAACTTAGCAGCTACTGGCTTTGCTGAGCTTAAGCCTATTAGGCACAGAGGCCAGATGTTATAGCTATGCAGTATCATGGCACAAACAGCAAAGCAGTGGTGGTGTCTGTGGGACACTAAATCTCAACCAGCTGGCAGCCAACCCTGAACAGAGTTTGGGTCTGGAGAGCCCGGCAACCAGGAGCCAATCAGAGACTCCTGTTTGCCTGCACTAAGAACTATATCTAGTTAAAAAGGCTCTGGGGAACAAACTAAAAAGTTTGATTATATAAGTCAGACTGGTAAAGAGAAGTATATACCCATAGCATACACCTTATTATAAAGGGATAACAAATAGACAGGAGTCACACACACAAAGAGAAGGAAGATGGCAAGACAACAAAAATACAAACCCAAGAATCCCAAAAATATGAGGATGAGGAACAATGAGGAAACAATAAATGCCCACAATTCAACAACAAGGGAGATCACCGATACTGATCTACAGAAAATGGCAGAAGGAGAATTCTGAATTTTGATCTTTAATATGACAAAAGACTTCAAAGAATGTGTATAGGAAATGAAGGAGGAAATTGAAGCTCTAAGAAAGAACCAGAAAGAGACTGAGTGAAATGAAGTTGTCAATAAATGAATTAAAGACCAGAGTAGAAGTCAACCATGGCATGCTAGACCATATTGAAAACAGAGTATCAGTCTTGGGATAAAGTTCATTCAAAACTAAACAAACAAAAAAACCACCAACAAACAGAACATATTAAAACAATACAACCTAAACATCCAAGAAATATGGGACAATATGAAACACTCTTAACTTACATGTAAAAGGCATTGAAGAAGATCTAGAAGCACAAACCAAGGATATAAAAAACTTCTTCAGAGAAATAATTCCCGATAGGCTAGTATCACATTAATAACAAAACCAAATAAAGATATCTCAAGAAATGAAAATTTTAGACTAATTTCATCAATAAACATAGATATAAAATATCTAAACAAAATACTAGTTATGCACATTCAAAACCACATCAAGAAAATTGTATACATGGCCAAGTTAATTTAATCCAAGGAAAACAAGGCTGGTTCAACATATGCAAATCAATTCATGTTATTCATCACATAAATAGAACTAAGGACAAAATCATATGATCACTACAATAGGCACTGGAAATGCATTTGACAGCATCCAACACCCATTTGTGTTAAAAAAAAAATGCAGAAGATCCGCTGGGCATGGTGGCACATGCTTGTAATCCCCAAGCTTTGGAGGTGGAGACAGGAGGATCCTGCAGGTTCGAAACCAGCCTCGTTGGCTTAAGATACCCTGTTTCCAAATAAAAATATATATTAAAAAATAGGTCTGGGAGTGTAGCCCAGAGGTAGAAGGGTTTCCAAGAACCCCAGTACCACCAAAAAAAAAAAAAAAAATGTAGAAGATAAGAATAGAAGGAGCATATCTCAACATCATTAAGACAATATGGAGTAAAGCCAAAGTCAACATCATATTGAACAGGGAAACACTGCAGGAATTTTCTTTAAAATCAGGAATGAGACAATGATATCTACTATCACCACTCTTTTTAATATAGTCCTCGAGACTTCTGTCAGAGTAGTAAGACAAGAGAAGGATACTAAAAGAATTCAGATAGGAAAATAATTAAAATTATCTTTATTTGCAGATGACATGATTCTATTACTAGAAGACTTCCCCAAAAAAGTCATCCAAAAGACTACTAGAGCTGATTAGCATATTCAGAAAAGCAGTGGGATATAAAAAAATCAGTAGCTTCTATACACCAACCATGAACTCATTCAGAAAGAAACCCAGAAAACAATTTTATTCACAGCAACCTCAAAATCAATAAAATATCTATAAATAAAACTAACCAAAGGGGTAAAAGACCTCTATAATGAAAATTAGAATAAATCAAAAGAAAAAAATTGAAGATTTAGAAGATGGAAGGATCTCCCCTATTCTTTGGTAGACAGAATAAATATTATATAATTGGCCATTCTACCAAAAGTGATTGACAGAGTCAATGCAATCTCTATAAAATACCAATGTCATTCTTTATAGACCCAGAAAAATCATTCATAAATTTTATATGGAGAAACAAAAGACCTAGAATAGCCAAAGTGTCAGGTGTGATGGTGCATACTGTTTTAAAAACATGATGGAATCAAAATAGTAAAAAACCCTAAATCTATTGTCTGATGTATTTATGAAAATTGAAAGCTTATAGCTACACAATCATAGATATTTTAATAACTCTACATATTACAGAATGTAGACTGATGTAGAGCTTTTTCTGAAGGAATAAAGAAAATCAAAAGTAAACAAAAGGGGACCTTGAACAGATCAATATATATAATGCAAAGTGAAGAGTTTGATTAACTCAACCTTCTGTGCCTGAATTCTGTATTTTAAAAATTCTGAAGAGCTTTTTCAGTTGGCATCTTTATTTATTCATCTCTATCCTCACTAATTTTGGATTCTCAAATCTAGTGATGATAGATTATAAAACTTCCCCAAGTGATTTTCAAGCTCTGAGGCTGGTGCTTCCTCTAGTGAACTGCATATGGATACTAGAGCCACATGAAGGTGTATGCTGAGTGAAAGTTTGTGGGTTTTCAGAGAGTTTATGTAATATTACTACATTAGGATCCAGGCATTTGAATATTTGACAAGAATCCCCTGACAGTTGGATGTAGGTTCACACTATGTTAAGTATCACTTTAGTACACTACAAGTAAATTCTTTTTTCTTCATATAAAATATAAGCTCAATTAATTTTAAAGTTTCTCATGTTTTAATATTTTTATGATGCTCTTTTTGAGAAGAAACAGTGACAGTAAGCAAAAAGGATGTTCACTACATCTATTTTTAGTTTTTAATTAACAGAATAACTGTACATATTTATGAGGTACAGTTTGATAGATATATGTGTACAATGTATAATGATAAAAGACAGTGTCATTAGCATTTCACCTCCTTAAACACTTATTATTTCTTTGTTTGGAGAACCTTTGAACTATTCCTTTCTAGTTATTTATAAAATATATAATAAATTCTGAAATATCATCATGCTACTGGGATATAGACTATTACATTTATGCTTCCTATGTAACTATTTTTATAACTGGTGTCCTCCTCTTTTTCTTTTCAACCCCCTACACCATTTAATCTCTTGTAGACATTATTCTCTCTACTTTCCTGAACTATATTTAGCCTTCACATATGGGCAAGAAGTGTTTGTCTTTCTGTGTCTGGCTTACTTCACTCAGCACAATGTCTTCTAGTTTTTGTTTTTTCATATTACCTAAAAAGACAAGATTGTGTTATTTTTTCTGGAATTTAGCTACTGTGAATAATGGTACAGTAAATGTGGAGAAACAAGTGTGTTTTTTTATATGCTGATTTAAATTCCTTTAGATACATTCCAACTATAGGGTAGCAGGATCAGATGGTAGTTCTACTTTTAATTTGCAGAGGAAATGCAATACTGTTTTCCATAATGGCTGGACTAATTTTCATTCTCACCACCAGTAGCATATGAGTGATTTGCTTTCTCCATATCCTCACCAGCACATTTTTTTCTTTTTGATGATAACCATTCTGAATGAAGTGAGGTGATATCTCATTGTAGTTTTGTCATATATATCTCTAGTGATTAATGATGTTGGATATTTTTCATATACTTTTTCCAATTTAAATATCTTTTTTTGAGGAAAGTCTATTTGTATCACATTTTTTATGTTTCATTTTCTTAGTTCCTGGGATATTCAGATATGAATCCATTCTTAGATAAATAACTAGCAAACCCATTCTCCCACTATCTTCATTCTGTTGTTTGTTTCTTTTGCTAGACACAGGCTTCTTAACTAGATGTAATCCCATGTATCTATTATTGGTTATGCTTTGGGGCAAAAAAAAGTACCTATACCAATGTTTTGAAGTATTTTCTTCATGTTTTCTCATGTTTTCTAGTAGTTTCATTGTTTCAGGTCTTACATTTATCTTTTTGATCTGGTTATAGTTAATTTTTATGTATAGTAGAGGTAAGAGTCAACCAAAAGTCAAAAGAATGGGAGATTTTTACCAACTATTCCTCAGAGGACTCGTATCTAGAATATACTTGTATCTAGAATAAACTCAGCACTAAGGAAACAAAAAAAAATGGGCAAGTGAACTAAATAGACACTTCATGAAGGCAGAAATTCAAAAGGGCCAATAAATGCATGAAAAAATGCACATCATTAGCAATCAGAGAGATGCAAATCAAAACAACCCTGAGATTCCACCTAACTCCAACTAGAATGGCAATCATTCAAAACACAAACAACAACAAATGCTGGCAAGAATGTGGAGAAGTGGGAACTCTAATACATTGTTGGTGGGATTGCAAATTAGTATAACCACTTTGGATAACATTATGGAGGATCCTCAGAAGAACGGGAACAAACCTACCATATGATCTAACAATAATACTTCTGGGTATCTACCCAAAAGAAAGGAAACCAAACTACCAAACTAATGTATGAGTATCTATGTTCATAGCTACGTAATTCACCATTGCCAAACTTTGGAAACAGCCAAGATATCCATCAACAGATGCATGGATTACAAAATTATGGGATATGTACACAATAGGATTTACTAAGCCATAAAGAAAGACACAATATGTCATTTACAGGGCAATGGATGGAACTTGAGGACATTATGGTAAGTGAGATTAGCCAATCACAAAAAATAAGAAATCGGATACTCTCCCTAATATGCAGAAGCTAGGAAGAAAATGGGTCATAGGAGGAACTCTAGATGAAGAAGGAGATACTATAGATGAGCAAATAAGGCAACCTAACTGAGGAGATGGGAGGGGAGAAGAGGAATTTTTTCTAATGCACATGATGTACATTAACAAACTTATCAATGTCAAACATTGAGCCAAACATGAGGAGGACTGGGGAGGGAATGGGGTAGTAATTGGGTAAGGGATAATTGGGTGATGTGTACATGTATGTCTCTACCATCTTGTATCCCATTAAGATGTGTGACTACATGCACCAATAAAAAGTTAAAAAATAAAATTAAAAAGAATATGAGCAAGAATAGAGCTCAATGAAAGCCAAAAGATAATTTAAGAAGTAGAGGCAAAGGATTGTGTGATCTATACTCAGCTTATGCTTAGAGAAGACAGCATGTTTGAGGATTTAGAACTTTTTGAGATCCAGGATATGACTGTACTCAGTAGAGGCTGCAGGTCACTGGAGTGGAAAGTCAAAGAAGTGGAGGAGATACATCATGCTGTGTCAGAATATCAAATGTAATGCGTAAGTCACTCATGATGATCTAAGAAAAGGAGCAGAAAGAAACATGGTGAATCAGGCACAGCAATGGTGAAGAAGGAAATGATGAGTTGTGGTGGATGATCAATGGTGAACAGGCTGATAGAAATGGACTCTATTGGCTTCCAGTGTAGAGAAGCTGAGTAATTCAGTTTGACTCAATCAATGATTAGAAAGTAGCCCTGAGGACCAAGTCCCAGACTCTTAGTACATTAAACAGTAGGAGAAGGAAAGGGTTGAAGGCATTCTCAGGCCTTAGGAGTCAAAGCAGGTGCACAGCACAGGTGATAATTTGAAATAAAAGTGATGAACATTTATGGGTATGTATTAATTTTCTCATAAATGAACACTTATATGCACCTCAAAAATATGGATTGAATTAGTTTGGAGTGAAAATAAAGGAAAGTGAGGGTATGGTGTTGGGTGGAGATGTCTAGGCAAGAGCTGTTAAGTGTGGTTATGAGAATGAGGGTTAAAAAACTAAGGTTTCTAGGAACAAGAAGTTAAGCACCTGGAAAGGTCTGGTATAAGTAATGGTGTGTGACTACTTCCAAACTCTAAAAGTAGACATACACATATGCCAAAGAGAGGTTTTAAAAAGTAAATCCAGTCTCTAATACTATGACTCTCCAAATTGTCAAATATATTTTTAATTGTGTAATGTGGATTATTTTTATATACTGGACATTTCAGCTTTCCTAATTAAAAATTTTTATTTTAATGGAAAAGCATCAAAGTTCCTAGATGTAAATATAATAACTTATTACATTTTTGTAGAAATAAACTTCATGACATGTTTCACAGGATGACACTTGGTAATTTCTATGGATTTAAATGGAAAATAGTTACAGATTAGACACTCATCTATCCATTCTTCTATTTGTTCCTTGTGGATTGATGTATTAAACATTTCTCTACTTAGCACCTATTATATACCAGTCTCCAAGTTAGCATTTGAATGTATACTGGTGAATAAAATAGATTAGTAATTATAATCAGTTAGGCACAGACATTGAATAAGAGAACAAAAATCTGTTAAGATAATATATTTTATGTTAAGTATTGTTACTACAATAGAATAAAAATTCTATTTTTTCATGCATATCCCATACATAGATGTGTGTGTGTGCATATACATATGTTATGAAAAGTACAATAAAATAAAGTGATGCTGTGATAGAGAACTCTAAGAATTGTCAAATAAGGATAATCAGAAAAGGCCTCTTTAAAACGGCAGCATCTAGTTGGGAATGGTAGCACATGCCTATAGTCTTAGTACTTGGAAAGTTTAGACAGGTGAATCACAGGTTCAAGGACAGCCTCAGTAACATAACAAGACTCAGCAACTTAACATGACCCTATTTAAAAATAAAATAAAAATAAAAAGAACTGAAGGTGTAGCTCAGAGGTAGAATGCCCCTAAGTTCAAGCCCTAGTGCCATACACATGAGTGCATGCATGCACGTGTGTGTGTGTGCGCGCACACACACACACACACACACACACACACACCACCCATACACACAAGCATCATCTACACAGAAAGCTGAACTGAAGGAAGGAGTGAGCAGTTATATAAAGGGGGTTCCATGCGTATGTTAAGTCTCTGGGAAAGAACTAGTGAATTTAAGGAATATATTGGAGGCAAATCTGACTTTAGTCAAGAAGAAGAGATAAAGATAGGAAAACCAGAGTGTACAGAGCCTGGTTAGGTTACTGAAAAAAACTAAGATGTTAAAGATTGTGTGTGTGTGTGTGTGTGTGTGTGTGTGTGTGTGTGTGTGTTTGTGTGTGTGTATTCCTGGCCTAGTGAAATATGGCTGCTTAACTACAAGCTAAAACCTAAACTTTTTCCTACTAACCTTGGACTATTAGCATAACCAAAATATAGATTTCTGTTTTGTTGTGCTTCCCCCTACACTTAAAGCATAGAGCCCTTAGTGACTTACTATCGCTAATAAAAACTCATGTAGGCTGAGGGATAGAATGCTGTTCCGGTTAGATTTTCTGTGGTTTAACACAGATGGGAAAAGTATTTTAAGAAGCTTAGCTATTTTGTTAAATGTTTATGACTTGTAAATTCCCAGCCTTTTAGGATTATCTAAATGTGTTGACATTGATGGTGAATTTGAAGGAAAATTAGCCAAATATGTTTTTGTCTAATTAAACATTGAGATCTAATAATAGCTGTCAAGGTTGGTGTGTAAAGCAGGGCTGCTTACTTATTGCATAGAGATAGGTTCATATTTTTATTTCCCTTTGAAGTTCAGATTTTCAAATTATTCCCCCCCAACTCTGAAGAATCATTGAATCAGCTGTCAAAGCATGGGTCTCCAACCCCACTTCTTTCTTAAAAGAAAAAAATAGTCTACTGGTAGATACTAGTTGCATTTCCCCAGAATTCTCATGTTTGACTCTTCCAAGCTACTATTTCTCTGCTTTTCATTAGATACAGAAGGAAAATCAGTTTTGGCTTCAGTTTTCATGGGGGATGAGAAAATGTTTGGAGTTTCTTGTGATAGTTTTTAATCTCTTGAGCTAATGGCTTTATAATTCTGCAATTATGCATCATCCTTGTTTAAGCAACTGTAGCAGTCAAATATGTATGGTTGCAATAATTCTGTCAGACCCAAATGGTAATTATTTAACAATATACTGCAAGACCTTCTGGAGTAAGTAACAGATAAGGAGAAAGAGTGGTTTCTTTCAGTAAATATTACCTAAAATACCCTACCAGGTATTTTACATACAATCTCACCAATATTTTACATATAATTTTACCCTTCTTTACAATAATAATGTGATATCTTACATTATAAATTTGTTTGGTGCATTAAAAAATTGGTTCATGAGCTCATGAGCTGCGGAAAGAGTTCATTTAGAATGAAGTATTTAAGACTCTGAAGTCTCTGTCCTTTCTCACCTTTGCTCAGTTTTAGTTAACTTGTCATATGTATCATCCAAGTGAAAATATTCCCATACTGTTAGTGTATAAGGCACACAGTTTTGTAACAAAGTATATGTTATTTCTTTTAAATTGAGCATGATGGTGCTTATGACAAAGAGTAGTTATCATCTGTTCATATTTCTGGACCATTCGTTGGATGGTTCAAATAGTAGAAGAATTCCACATGACTGGTACTGGTTGTAGTCTAGACTAGTCTAGAATTAAATGTTAATATATTGATTGCACAATACAAATAACATTTAATCAGAAAATGTACCATAAGTTTTACCGTTTTAAACATCTTATAATTGACCTCCCCAACCCACCTGAAATAAAAATAATTTCAATATAACTCATTCAACACTATAGGTAGTCTAAGAAACTATTTTAAGAGTTATTGTCCTGATTCTACTTCCAGTGAATATAAATCACTTAGCTCTTCTAGATGTTTCTTATCTATAAAATAAGTGGGTTTTATAATGTCTTTTACCTATCAAAATCTTAGATTTGACCTGCGTGGGTGAATCAAAATGAAGCAAGACATGACACATTCTTATTTAAAATACAATGGACATTTGTCCTCTTGTTTTTACATAATTCTTAAATAGTTTTTATGTTTGAAATTCATGGAAGGGAAAAGTACTGCTTTTTATTTATCTTATCATGAAGTTTGTTTTCCATGTCACTATTTGCAGTTGTTTAGCAGATTTTAGTCTAATAAAATTGTTAAATAATAAGTTTATATAAGTTGATTTATTTATTTTAACTTTGGCAAATATATTTTAAAAACTCTAGGTAAGTTTGTTTTGTGTGTTTTGAGGGTTTTTTTCTTACTATTGCTGACAATGGTATGTCAACTTGGCCCCAGGATAGCAATTAACAACCCAGTCAGAGGTTGTTAGTAATTTCCCATTTATTTGGAAAGAAGATTGATTTTATTAAATAAATTGAAATCAATGAATACTAGCCAGAAATTTATTTTAAAATATTAGTATGTATAAAAAAGAAATGAGCAAAATACAATTAAAACGAAGTGTAAAAGTTAAGAAAAGAGAAATTTTCAAAAGTAGGCAATATTTATAGAAAGGAATATAAAAGCTTTTGCTTTTTTGCTTATTAATCCACTATAATATGTATAGAAGCAATTAAAATGTTAACTAAAATTAGTAGTAGAAATTTAGAAATATTTTCCTAACTTATATGTAATTACAACTTATTGCATATATTGCATACATTGCATATATTGTTAACCTCTCAATATGTATGAGAATGTGATTCAAGTTTTTGGTTAGCAAAAAAAATCAAAACAAAATAAACATTAAAAATCCATAATAGATTGAACTCGAGTTGGAAGAGGTGAGTCCGGTCTCAAAATGGAGGTAAAACCGCCGCCTGGTCGCCCCCAGCCGGACTCCAGCCGTCGCTGCCGCTGGGGAGAGGAGGGCCATGACCCAAAGGAACCAGAGCAGTTGAGGAAGCTGTTTATTGGTGGTCTGAGCTTTGAAATGACAGATGATAGTTTAAGAGAACATTTTGAGAAATGGGGCACCACTACAGATTGTGTGGTAATGAGAGACCCCCAAACAAAACGTTCGAGGGGTTGGGTTTGTGACTTACTCTTGTGTTGAAGAGGTGGATGCGGCAATGTTGCACGACCACACAAGGTTGATGGGCGTGTAGTGGAACCAAAGAGAGCTGTTCTAGCGAGGATTCAGTGAAGCCTGGTGCCCATCTCACAGTGAAGAAAATTTTTGTTGTTGGTATTAAAGAAGATACAGAAGAATATAATTTGAGAGACTACTTCAAAAAGTATGGCAAAATTGAGACCGTAGAAGTTATGGAAGACAGGAAGAGTGGGAAAAAGGAGGATTTTGCATTTGTAACTTTTGATGATAATGATACAGTTGATAAAATTGTTGTTCAGAAATACCACACTATTAATGGGCATATTTGTGAAGTGAAAAAGGCCCTTTCTAAACAAGAGATGCAGTCTGCTGGATCACAAAGAGGTCGTGGAGGTGGATCTGGAAACTTTATGGGTCGTGGAGGAAACTTTGGAGGTGGTGGAGGTAATTTTGGCCGTGGTGGAAACTTTGGTGAAAGAGGAGGCTATGGTGGTGGAGGTGGTGGCAGCAGAGGTAGTTATGGAGGAGGCGATGGTGGATATAATGGATTTGGAAGTGATGGTGGCAACTATAGTGGTGGTCCTGGTTATAGTCGTTCGAGGAGGCTATGGTGGCGGTGGACCAGGATATGGAAACCAGGGTGGTGGATATGGTGGTGGTGGAGGAGGATACGATGGTTACAATGAAGGAGGAAATTTTGTTGGTGGTAACTATGGTGGTGGTGGGAACTATAATGATTTTGGAAATTACAGTGGACAGCAGCAATCAAATTATGGACCCATGAAGGGGGGCAGTTTTGGTGAAAGAAGCTCTGGCAGTCCCTATGGTGGTGGTTATGAATCTGGTGTTGGAAGTGGATATGGTAACAGAAGGTTTTAAAAACAGCAGAAAAGGGCTACAGTTCTTAGCAGGAGAGAGAGTGAAGAGTTGTCAGGAAAACTGCAGGTTACTTTGAGACAGTCGTCCCAAATGCATTAGAGGAACTGTAAAAATCTGCCACAGAAGGAACGATGATCCATAGTCAGAAAAGTTACTGCAGCTTAAACAGGAAGCCCTTCTTGTTCAGGACTGCCATAGCCACAGTTTGCAAAAAGTGCAGCCATTGATTAATGCAGTGTAGTGTCAATTAGATGTACATTCCTGAGGTCTTTTATCTGTTGTAGCTTTGTCTTTTTCTTTTTCTTTTCATTACATCAGGTATATTGCCCTGTAAATTGTGGTAGTGGTACCAGGAATAAAAAATTAAGGAGCTTTTAACTTTTCAATATTTGTATAGTTCAGTTTTTCTACATTTTAGTACAGAAACTTTAACAAAATGCAGTTTTGAAGGTGTTTCCTTGTAAGTTAACAAGTAAAGATCATTATTAATTACTATTTTGTATGAATTTTGCTAAAGTTAACTGTAAAGAAACACATACTGACTTGCAACTTAAAGGGGAATCTATTCTCCCTGTTTCCAAACCATGATATGAATGGGCACTGACTTGTGGAGAGAATAGATATTTGTATGTTTGAAATGTGTGTTTTAGATAAATAGGATTGGGTATTTAAATTAGCATATATGTGGATTTAATAGCACTAAGATTATCTTCAAATGAAGCATCTCAAAATTCCTATTTGGTTTTTGTTCATTTTCTTTCAAAATGTAATCATGATTTTAGTGTGTTAGATTTGCCGAGTCTTCATTCTACATTTACCCTGGTCACATTAAAACTGCTGCCATAGGTTTTGGTGTTAAAAAAATGTCTATAGACCACTATTTAAATTCTGGAAAAGGTAGTGGATGTTTTCTCCTTTGCCACCTTGAAAACAATTCTTTTCAAGGTACAGGACCACTAAGCCTGCTACAGCAGAGCAAATTAGTTGGTACCTGGTTTGTTTTTTCCAAAGCACATGAGACCCATAAATCCTGACCTTCTTTGGTTTAATTTTTTTCTTTTTCTCTCACATAACAAGCTTTTATAGCAAGAGAATAAGTCACGTGTTATCAAACCTTTAACTGGCTGGCATAGTTTACTGTTTTTACTCTATACATTTTGCTGAATGACACTAAATATAGGTTAGGTATAATTGTCCAGAACAATTTAATGCAGCAGAAATGTAGCACAGGTGCTTAGTACCAGCTTCTCACTTCCCAGAGACCTGGATTTAAATTTGGGTAGTCTTGAGTTCCTACTTAAATTCCCAAAGAACACACTGGTATTCCTTGTTTATATTTCAACCTAAATCATGTTGGTGTGCATTATCAATTTGTTTGGAAGACCCTGGTTGAGAAGTTTTAGATAGCAAGGATATATATATCCAATGTCTACTGTGTTGCGCCAGCTACTGCTTACAATTTCACTGGAGGCCTAAGTTTGTGCCCTGCTGTTGTTCTTTCTTTGGCAGATGAACGTTGAATTCAAGATTTTTATTTGGTTTTTTAAAGTACTAAGCAAAATAAGCAATAAAAAGGGGAATGGGGCGTGCTAGTGTTTGAATATGCTCTCTTGTTGCTCTAATTCTGTGCCTCTGTGCATTATTAATATATGGATCCATGCAATGCCAGCATGGAAATTGGTCTTCACAGATACTGCAGTTTTCCAGAAAACACAAATCAATAAATGTAACAGGCAACATTCCATTTGTTAATGGGCATATGTGAATAAGCAGTGTAGAAAATAGGCTCATAATAGAAAATGGTTAAGGCCTTCATAACTTAAAGTGTGGATATATAAATGGACACTCTCAATGTTCATAACTTAAACCTTGGTTACCTGGTCAAAATAATGCTTGGGAAACATTTTTATTAAAATTGAGCTAAATTGTCTCAATTTTTTTTAAATCACATTTAATAAAGGTTGAAGGAATGGGAAAAATAAAAATCCATAATAATAGTTTAAAAAGTCTAGAATATTCTAAAAGTGTGAATATGTCAGAATTATATGTTGATATTTAACTGTCTTCTCTTTCTTAACTGTATAATGAAATGTGAGGAAAAGGGGAAAATGTGGGTTTTAGCAGTAATAATAGTGATAACTTAATATACATAGATTTGAGACATGTGGATCCCTACTGAGATGGAGGATCTATCACAGTGTAATGCACTTGCCTAGAAATTTGAGGACTATGGCAGGATGAGGTCGAGAGGGAGGACAGGGTGTTAGCAGCTTGTCTCAGGGGGAATCCTCACAATGATCTGTTAGTATATAGCTGTAAGAAGATTTTACTTTAGTTACTTGTTCACCCACTTTGATATGAATAGAAGAGCTAAATGTTAACTAAAATTAGTAGTACACTTGTAGAAATAAATATTGTTTTAACTTAGAATATGATTGCAATTTAGATATAAATAGAATACTGCCTCTCTTTTAAAAATAGTATGAATGGAATATTTTCAAATTGAAAGTTTTGTTGATTTGCTATGTTAAAATAAAATTCAATAGAAATTTACTTGGAAGTCTTCTAATCTTTAATGTATATTTAAATGCTATAGTATAGTCTGAATATTCACATTTCCTCAAAAGTCTTTTGTTGAAACCAAATTCCGAATGTGATGGTATTTACAGGTGGGGCTTTGGGAGGTAAGTAAGAAATGGTATTAATACCATTATAAAAGAGACTCCAGAGAGACCCCTTATACCTTCTGCCATTTGAGTGCACAGCAAAAAGACAACAATCAGGAAGAAGGACTTCACCAGACTCACTGTGAAGCTAATGGCACATTTATCTTGGACTTCCCAGTATCCAGAATAGTGAGAAATAAATCCTCCTCGTTTATAAGGATGCAGTATATGGTATTCTGTTACAGCCACCAGAATGTGCTGTTAAAAGCGAAGAGATCACTGTGTTTGCTTCAGGCCTATGTACACCTTAACCATTCATGTTGTAGAGATTTTACCTCAGGTATCATTTGGTTATCATATTTTTATTTTATGTACTGAGTTATACAGAACCTGTAGTATTTCATAGTAGGCATAAAGAACCAAATATATTCTATTAATATACTACTCCAACAAATTTATAGCCAACAAATTTTTGACTCATGAAATATTAAAGAGTAAGGGGCCTTAGTAATCATGTAGATGAAGATTGGCAAACTACTACCTGGTGCCAAGTCTAGTCCTGTGCCTCTTTATTTGTAGCCCAAGACCTAGAAACATTATTTTTCAATTTTAGGGTTTAAAAAACTGCAAAGAAGAGCAATATTTCATTTCATGGGAAGACTATATGAACCTTAAATTTCCACTGACCATAAAGTTGTAGTAGGACATAGCTTCACCAATTTGTTTATATATTGCCAGTAGTGACTTTCTGATTCATTGGTAGAATGAGAATTTGTGACAAAGACATTGTGACCCATGATATCTAAAATGTTATTCTTTGCTACTTTACAGAAAATGTTTGTCAAATTATAATAATAGTGAATAAGTTTATTTTCTGGCATTGATTTTTATATAAGAGTTGGTGGGAAACTGTTTAGGAAGGATTCTATGGGTGGGTAAGGTAGAGAAATACACATTGGTTATTGATTGACAGAACACATCTACCCAAACAAGAAAGAGGGATGATACACAGGTCCAGCATTTCCTAGTTAAAGTTTTAAAATAATCTATATGATGTACTGTTTCTGCATTTATATTAAAATTCACAGAATGCAAGATCTTTACCTTTTTCATTATTTATGGTACCATATCAAGCCTCTTTTAAATTATTCCTGGTACCATATCAACTATCTAATACCATATTAGTGCATATTAAGAATCATTATCTTTGACATCTATTGGTGCTTATAGTCTCACATCAAAATGCAGTTCACAGTGATACATGTACATAGCACTTGGTGGGCTTTCCCCAGCTCCCCAATCCCTCCTCGTTATACAGGACACTAAGATTGGCATTGCTATTCTCACATATGCACATAAGGGCAGTGGAAGTGCTTTTTCATGGGTTCTCCTTTTCCAACCCAATCCCTATAAATAAGCCTAACTGAGTAGGTAAAATAAAACCTCTACAATGAAAATTATAAAACACTAAAAAAATTGAAGATCTTATAAGATGGAAATATCTTCTATGCTCTTGGATAGCCAGAATAAATATTATCAAAATGGCCATTCTATCAAAAATAACCTGCATTCGTTGGGTGTGGTGGCACAGTCTCGTAATCCCCATGCTTGGGAGAGGGAGACAGGAGGATCGTGCAGGTTCAAAGCCAGCCTTGCTGGCTTAAGAGTTCTTTTTCCAAATAAAAATATAAAAATAGGTGTCTAGGAGTGTAGCCCGGAGGTAGAAGGATTTCCAGGAACCCCAGTACCACCAAAAACAAAAAGTGTAACCTGCAGTCAGTGCAATCTCTATAAAAATACTAAAGTCATTCCTCTTAGTCCTAAATTTCATATGGACAAAAGACCCAAAATAACCAAAGTAATTCTTTAACAATAAGAACCATGCAGGAGGCATCATAACTCCTTATTTCAAATTATACTGTAGAGCTAGAGCAATAAATACAGAATGGTATTGGCACAAAAACAGACACATAGACCATTAGAACATAATTGAAGGTACTGAAACAAATCCACACACTTATAGCTAATTGATTTTCAAACAAAGTGCTAAACATATACATTTGAGAAAAGACAGTCTTTTCAACAAATGATGCAGGGAAAATTGGTTATCCATTTGTAGAAAAATGGAATTAAATCCTGACCTCTTGCCCTTAACAACAATCAACTTAAGATGGACCAAAGACTTGGAAATTAGACCACAGGTTTTCAAATTACTAGAGGAGGGCATAGGTCCAATACTCCAACATATAGGCACAGGTAGAAATGTTCTCTTTGCTTCTAAATGGCAAGATTCTTGTATTATTGTTCTCTGTGGTGTTACAGGTACCACACACCGCCTATAAAAAAACATCTTCATGAATTTAAAATGTAGTCTAAAGCTGGATGTGGCAGTGCACGCTTATAATTTCAGCATTCAGGAGGTCGATACCGGAGGGTCATGGTTCACGGACAGCCTCATCTACTTTGTGAGGCCCTCCACAACTTAATGAGACCCTAATTCAAAGTAAAGAATAAAAAATAGGGCCCGGGGTATAGCTCGGAGGTCTAATGCCCCTGGGTTCCATCCCCAGACTCACAAAAAATAGTAAATAAATAAATAAATAAATAAAATGTAGCCTAAAATTATTATCCAAAATATAATTCTCTGTATAAATGAAGACTTAAGAATGTCACTGTTATTTTAGGATAGTGCAAATTGAACCAAAAACTTAAAGTCTTACTTCAAAAAAAGAAACTTTCTCAATAAGACTCCCCAAACTCAGAAAATTAAAGTATATTACAGATACCTAGAAGTGGTTTTGCTGGATCATATGATAGGTTCATTCCCATTCTGCTGAGGATTCTCCATACTGTTTTTCAAAGTGATTGTACTAATTCGTAATCCCACGAACAATGTATTAGAGTTCTCAGTTTTCTACATCCCTGACAGCATTTGTTGATGTTTGTGTTTTTAATTATTGCCATTCTGTTTGGAGTTATGGTGAAATATCAGGCTAGTTTTGATTTGCACCTCTCCGATTGCTAATGATGTTGAGCATTTTTTCATACATTTATTGGCCATTTGAATTTTGTTTTTTGTGAAGTGCCTATTTAGTTCCCTTGCCCATTTTTTTATTGGGTTATTTGTTTTCTTAGTGCTGAGTTTCTTGAGTTCTCTGTATATCCTAGATATCAGTCCTCTGTCGGAGGAATAGTTGGCAAAAATTTTCTCCCATTCTGTGGGCTCTCTGTTGAGGTTCTTGATTGTTTCCTTTGCTTTACAGAAGCTCTTCAGTTTAATGCAATCCTATGTATTGATCTACCTTTTAGTTTCTTGTGCCTTTGGTGTCTTGTTGAAAAAGTTTTTACCTGTGCCTATGTGTTGCAGTGTTGGGCTATGTCCTCTTCAAGGCGCTGCAAGGCCTCTGGTCTGATTTCCAAGTCTTTGATCTATCTTGAATCTAGCAGTACCACTTCTGGATCTACTCAAAAGAATGAAAACAAAACCACTAAACTAATGCTTGCATATCTGTGTTCATAGCCACATAATTCACAATTTCCAAACTATCGAACCAGCCAAGATGACTATCAACAGATGAATGAATTACAAAACTATGAGGTAAGTACATAATAGACTTTTACTCAGCCATAAAGAAGAACAGGATTATGCCATTTTCAGGGAAATGGATGGAACTGGAGAACATTATGCTAAATGAGATTAGTCAGTGACAAAAAGTAAGAAATCAGATGCTCTCCCTCATATGTGGAAGCTAGGTAGAAAATGGGTCATAAGAGGAACTCTAGACAAAGAAGGAGAAACTATAGATGAGCAAATAAGGAGGCCTAACTGAGGCAAAGGGAGGGGGAAGAGGAAAATTCCCTAACGTGCATGATGTACATTCATAAACATATCAAATTCAATCACTAAAGCAAACCTGAGAAGGAGGGAGGGGGAGGGAATGAGGTGGGAATTGGGGAAGGGCTAAATGAGTGATGTGTGCATGTATCCCTTTATCATCTTGTACCCCATGAAGATGTATGACTACAATACACCAATTAAAAGTTTACAAAAAGAATTACAGAGAGCAGTTTTTTTTTTAAAAAATATAGGCCAGGTATAACAGTACATATTTTATAAGTTTAGAATGAAGCCTAGGTACTTTCATTTTTTAAGATGTTGAAACTTCAATAAGGTTGATATAAGACATGTTTAACTGTTAAATGTACTAGACATGAGGCACTTGTGGCTATCTAAATTTAAATTAATTAAAATTAAATAAGATATACAATTCAGTTCCTCTCTGCACTAGACACATTTTACATGGTCAACAACCACATAAGCCTAATGGCTTTTGAACTGAACCACTTAGAATAATATTCCATTTAGTGTAGAAATTTATTTTGGACAGAGCTGCTTTAAGAGATTTTAGGATCCTGATTAATGTTAGAAGTTCACTAATAAACTTTAAGAAACATGGCATTAGTTCATTTTTATACTTTCAGGGTATGCAGAATAAAAAAGGCAGAAAGAAGGGAAGAAGAAAGGAAGGAAGGAAAGAAGAAAAAGTACAATGAAAGAACAGTAATTGAGAATAAAATGGGGATGAAGATGGCAGTCTTTACTATATAGCTCTCATCTGCTATGTAACGCTTATCTGTTCATCACTGAGGTAACTAAAAACATATATAAACTGACAAAATCCAGAAACACTAAAGGTAAGAGGAGAATGTTTTTAACGTTTTTTGGGTGCATTGCAATTATACGTCTTAGTGAGATTCAAAGAGATACATTGATACACACATGCATCACTTGGTACATTACCTTCTGGGTAACATTTTTGTTTTTGGTGGTACTGGGGTTCCTGGAAACCCTTCTCCTCCGGGCTACACTTCCAGACCTATTTTATATTTTTATTTGGAAAAAGGGTCTCTTAAGCAGCGAGGCTGGCTTTGAACCAGCACGATCCTCCTGTCTCTGCCTCCCAAGCGCGGGGATTACAAGTGTGCGCCACCATGCCCGGCATGGGTTACGTTTTTTAATTCAGGTTTCTTGGAGGGACTTTTATTAAATAAAGTGAAGGAGAGATGGGATTGATCAACCCACGAGTCAGCAGAAATAATAGAAAAGTTTACTTGGGATGAAATTTTTCCTGATGCCACAGTCAATAGAAAGTCCAAGGTGACATAATCTGCATCAAGCCTAAACTTCTTTTTCCACTAATTTGGTATAAAGGAGCAACGCAACACATTTTATAGTTACAATATGTTCTCTGAGCATTGAAAAACAAAGTAGAAATATGTAGACAGTTAATTTTTAAGATGAGACATGTGACCAGGTAGATGAAATAGCCAGTAGTTTGATGAAAAACCTGTGGAAAAATAAATGCTCCTACACTTACTGAAAGAAATTTACTGAAAGAAATTAGAGAAAATCTTTAAAAGTTCTTCTAAATTCTGAGAGCTGCTATGTCTCTGAATAAAGTACCCATCCTAAGAGATATTTTTTAGTTAAAAAAGATCAGCCGGGCGTGGTGGCGCACGCGCGCTTGGGAGGCTGAGACAGGAGGATTGCACAGGTTCGAAGCCATCCTCAGCTACTTAGTGAGGCTCTCAGCAACTTAGTGAGATCCTGTTTCCAAATAAAATATAAAAAAGGTCTGGGAGTATAGCCCGGAGGTAGAAAGGCTCTGGGTTCCACCCTCAGTACCACCAAAAAGAAAAAGAAAAAGAAAAAAAAAAAAAAAACAAGGATCATTAACAAAGTTGATAGTGACATCAAAGCAGAAAACATTAAATACACCAAAAGCTAAATCGGTGAACTACTATGCCAGGTTGAGAAATCATTCCAGAACTTTGAAAAAGAAAATAAGATAAAGTGCTAACCAAAAATATAAGGAACATCAATGACAAATGCAAGAAATAAACGATAATATACAGAGAAAACAGAACAGTTACATGGGAAGTAATCCCTAAGTGAATGAAGAGAAGATTTTTATTTTTATGTGTAGAGAATGAGAGAAAGGGAATGGATCTTAAAGCCCATGCACAGTAGCTACCCAACAATATAAGAGTTCTGGATTTAAAACATGAATAAGGCATCAAGATGCCAAGGGAAAAGTTTCTTTACAAGAAGAAAAGACTTCAAGTAGGCATCATACTCTCTCTCCATAATTTGAAAAATACAGAAGAGAAATGAATACAAGACTCTTGAGAGAAATATATTGAAAACCAAGAATGTTATAGCTAGACAGGCTATCAGTCATATTTGTGAGCAACAGAGAGATATTAATAGAAATGAAAGAAACTGCAAATGTTTTACCCACATTGCTTTTCTGAAAAAGAAGAGAAATTAATAAAAAAAATTTTTAAAGTATTCCAGCTGACTGAAGAATGAATCAAACTAAAAAACTCAATAATGAAGATTATGTGTAATAAAAGAAAGCATGGTGAATAATTAAAACCAATTGGGATTAGATTAGGTTGTGTTATAAGAGAAAGGCTAGTGCATAATTAATACCAGTCAAATATTCAATATTTAAAGCATTGCTTTTAATATAGTAGAAGCTTAAATCAATAGAAAAAATTTAAGTAATTCTTCTAAAATATATTTAATGTGATTTAAAAATGATAATATTCTGGATGTGAAATCTCACATTATACCAGCAAAATCTTAGAGTAGGAATGTGAATAATTGCTTGCAAAATCTTTCATTTTATGTGTGTGGGGGGAATTCTCAAATTCATATATTTTATTTTTGAAGTGATAAATATATATTTAGATAGAATTAAGTAAAGATATTTTAAATGTAAATTAACCATTAGTTGAAGAAATAGAATGTGTAATTTCCAAATTATAAGAAGTAAAAGAAATAAAACTTGGATACATAGGAAAGAAATCTGAAAAATGCAAATAACATAGAAAGGAAGAAAAAAATGTAATTACTAAAATAAAACAAAGTCATAAGTAAATAAACATGGCTAAAATTTGATGGATGTTTTTTACTCTCCACTTTTTTCTAAATACAAAACTAAATTCAATGATTTTATCTCTTAAATCCTTGGCAGCTATTTGTTTTTATTTAAAATTTGATATAATTTATATTTAGTTTCCCTTGAAAACATCATGAAAGAAACAGAAATACTTATCTATTATACTGTTCTCCATAATTCTGATTTTTTTTTAGTTTGTTTATTTATTACTTTTTGTGGTACTGGAGATGGAACCCAGGAACATTCTACCTCCCAACTACTCCCCCATCCCTATTTCTTATTCTTTATTTGGAAACAGGGTATTACTGAGTTGCAAAGGGCCTTACTAAGTTGCTGAGGCTGTCTGCGAACCATGACAAGCCTGGGCCACCACGCTCAGCTTGATTTTATTATTCTTGATACTACCAGGAACAGTAAAAAAGCCATGAATGTTTTAGGATAGGTTTTTTGACTTAATTTTAAAATTCATAATTCATAATAATCTTTTGGTTGGTGTCCCAGTGTTACTTGGTAAATTGTTTGCCCTGCATATTTCTTTTTTTTTTCTTATTTTACTACTTTTATTTATTTTTTAAATTTTATTTATTTTTAATACAAATTTTTTATTGAACATAAATGGTATACATTTAAACTATACTTGGTGCCCTCTCCCCCTGCCCCCATTTTTCCTTCCCCCCTCCCACCAATGATTGTCCAGGGTAACCATGCCATATTCATAATTTTACACATATTTGGATGTAGACCCTCATAAATCAAGTTCAGCCTTCCTTCTCTCCTATCTTTCTATTCAAACTTTGCTGATATTTCCCCTCCATTATCTGGAGTCCCACTGGTATCCTCTGTGTTCCCTAATTTGGGCATATTAGAGGAAACATATGTACCTTCTCCTTCTGTGCTAAGCTGATCTCACTTAACATAATGATCTCCAGGACTTTCCATCTTCTTGCAAATGATATGATTGGCCTGCATATTTCTTTTTTTCTTTCTTTTTTTTCTTTTTTTTTTTTTTTGCTTGCAGAACTGGGGCTAGAACCCAGGGGCCTATTTTTTATTCTTTATTTTGAAACAGGGTTTCACTAATTTGCAAAGAGCCTCACTAAGTAGCCGAGGCTGTCCACATATTTCTAAAGCATGAAATATAAGGGATAATGGATATAGAATTGTTTAGATAGACCTGTCATTTGTTTGGCAAGTATAAAAGGCCTACTGGTTACCTGATATTGGGGAAAAAAAATCCAGCTCTCAAGAAATTTAGAAATAATCCAAAGTAATGTGCCAGGATGTCATCTAAACCCTCCTAGCACTTGTGCTAAACCCCACACCCCAAATATGTGCCTCATTCCTATGAATTTACCAATAGGAAACCTTTTTATTTCCCAGTTATCTTAGGCTTTTTGGTTCTCCAGCTGAGAACCAAAAAAATTAATTACTAAAATAAAACTGAAAATCATGCTTGCCATACTTTGTATTTCTGTCTCTACTTCAATGTGTGTGTGTGTGTGTGTGTGTGTGTGTGTGTGTGTGTGTGTATGTGTGTGTCTGGGTGCAATTATAAAAATAGATAAAGAGGCACTCCCTTGAAGAAATTTCCCATCACTGACATTGTATAGAATCCTCTCAAACCATAATTTTTGCTTGCAGCATCACCTTGAACATTATCAGCTGGGCATGGTGGGAAATACATGTAATCTCAGCATTTGGGAGGCTAAGACAGGAGGATCATGGTTCAAAGACAGCCTCAATTACTTAGTGAGGCCCTTTGCAACTCAGTGAGACCCTGTTTCAAAATAAAGACTTAAAATTAAAATAGGGCTGGAGGTGTAGCTCAAAGGTAGAATGCCCCTGGGTTCCATCCCTGGTACCTAAAAAAAATTATCTGGCTGTTCCTGTATTTTTATATCATTCTAACTAGCCCTTAAAGTATCTGGAATGAGCTTTTGACTGGGGGAGACTTGGTCACTTGCTGCCTGCGAAAGCACAAAGAAAGGGGTGGTCAAATTTAATCTTCTTGTTGGTGTCTTCTCAAAGGGTTGGATCCTGATAACTAGTAATGCATATATGCATGTTTTTGTGTGAATACTTTATGTGCCTGAACATATGTGTATGGATATTATAAGAATATTATGGATATATTTATGGTTCTTTTAATCTTCCAGTCCCTTTTTTAGGATTAAAAGAAGGGCTCAGATTCCTGTGTCCATTTCATATCATGTTCTAGATTCCAAGATTTTCTTGGGATTGGCTAGAACTAGTGCCTCAAAACCCCAGGGGTCATTGGAGAAGAGCTAGCCTCACACCTGGCATCACTGGACGTGCACATGCGTGTTTTGAGTTGTTTTATAAAACTTGATGGGAAGAAAGTGTTTTGGGATTCAAAAATCTTTGAATCTCACTGTAATAAATTCTCGATTCTCATGGACTTAACAGTATCAGCATCACCTGTGACCTTGTAAGAACTGCAAAGTTTTGTCTAGGTCTTTCAGACAGAATCTAAATTATCACAGTATTACTAAATGACTGATTGCAAATTAAACTATGAAGACATTTATACTAGAGAATCCCCAAATTTACATTCAGCTATATCATTGTGATCACATGCATATAAAATAATATAATACATATGATATATATTTTCTTCTCCTTATTTTGCTTTATTTCCCCCTGTGTGCTTCTATCAGAGAAAAATCTATCAAGATATTTGGCAGAGGAAGACTTTTATTGAATGTTTATAAAGATGTTTGAATTAGATTCAAATTTTATTTCACTTCTTTTGATAATAACTATGGCAAAATGAAAATTACCTGGCTTTTAATTACAAACATAAAAGGGAAATCTCAACTATTTCTATAAGAAAATAATTGAATCTAAATGAAATTAATAAAGAAAAGAATCTTCCAAAGATAGTTCAGAGGCGATCGGGGGAGAAAAAGAGGAACATGTTGAGTATTGGTAATGATGAAATAAAAAAATGATCATGAGCTTTAACATTTGTAGAGTGTTTGAACATTTTCGAGCACTCAACAACTTATTAAAGTCATTATAACAGTTCAGAGAAGAAAGAAAATTAAGTTTTTTTAAACTATAGTTTAAAATTTTTCATAAAGCTGACCAGTCGTCTGTAATATCCAAGGCTGGCACATCATTCTGTCCTGTTGTTAGTCTCTAATGCTATTGAAATTTCATCTTAAAACAATGTTTGTGCATCTTAAAGCAATGTTAGAGCAAATGGGCCAAAGAAAAGGATGTTTTATTATGTTCACAATTCCTGAGGTCGACATTTTTCTGGTTATAGATATGCTTTTGTTTGGATCTATTTTCTTTGTGATTCTCTATAATCTTTCTTCAATCTTTTTGTTTTCTCCTTCCATATTTTCTCACCAGCTTCTTCTTTCCTCTTCAACTCCATCAGCATCCAAGGAAGTCCAGACTCTCCTAATTTCATTATCTTCTTCCATATAATTTCATATAATTCCAAGCTTCTTCTATATAATTCCATTCCCCTTCAGTAGCTTTCTCATTTCCTATGGTCACCTGCCTCCATATTATCCTTGTGGGGACTCTGTGGTTCAGCTATCTGTTCTACCTCCTCCTCTCCACCTGGCCCAACCACTGCTCCGCCAGGCCTCCCTCGTTTGCAGAATATTGTTATGGCAACCGACAGTCAGTGGGCCTGGGAGACACCATACTGAGCCAAAACTGGCAGGAAGAGACAGTGAGCAGCATCTGCGGGGGCTGACAAGGCCAAAGTGTTAGATTGGGCCCCTCCTGTAAGGAAAGAGAGAGGGAAACAATGAGATCATGTTGGTGGTGATGTATTACCAGAATCATTCCCAAACTGATGGAAAGGCTAGAGGATGGTTCACAGGCCTTAGTTGTATTACGTGAGTCTTCCTTAAGCTTTAAATCTCCAAACCTAGCCTTTTGAATCAATCCCTGCATTCCCAATCCTAATCCCACAACCATTCAGAAGAGCAAGAGAAAAGACGAAATAATTTTAGATTCTGTGTAATAAAGTATATAAAAGAAAATACTGCCTGTTCTATTTAGTGCAACTGGATACTGTATCTTAGCTTTATTCAAACTGTTTGCTCTAGGTATTGTGGAGAGGAGTAAATGATAACTCTACATGTTAAAATTCACACATTAGAATGTAATAGGTGTGTTTTGTTTTTTGTTTTTGTTTTTGTTTTTTACTGGTGATACTGGGGTTCCTGGAAACCCTTCTACCTCTGGGCTACACTCCCAGACCTATTTTATGTTTTTATTTGGAAACAGGGTCTCTTAAGCCAGCGAGGCTGGCTTCGAACCTACAGGATTCTCCTGTCTCCGCCTCCCAAGCGTAGGAATTACAAGCGCACCACCACACCCAGCTAGGTGTGTTTTTTGTAACAAACAAAAACAACCACTAAAGATGGTTGCCTCATACTTCCTAAAATATCTCCAAATTTAAAAAATGATAAAGGCATTAAGAACATATCATTGGCAATCATTCAAAGTCTCTTAGTACTGTAAATTAGGAATGTTAGAATTCTACTTTGAAGGCTACAGTTTCACTGTATCTACAATGCATGTTTATTTTATGATCCATACTTTAGAATATTAAAATTCAGAATCTAGCAGAGCCATACTAGTTTATCTCTCAGTCTAGGAATGAGAATAATGAGGAGCAGAAAATGGAAGAGCCTAGCTCTGGGCCATACAGAATCTGAGCTATAGAGCCAGGACCACGTATTGTTTATAATACTGTCATCTTTGTAAATAAAATTAAGGAAGTTAGATAAGACAAAAGGAATAAAGTCCTTTCAGTCTCACTGTGGAAATTGTGTTCGTGCCCCTATACATGGCTTCTCTTCTCATGGGCCCATAGGACCACATAGTCCTGCTCTCAAAAATCAGCACAGTCACCATGCCATAAATGCTGTCTCACTTGGCTTGAACTTTTAAGCTCAATTTATGCACTAGTTAAAGAGCATTTAAATATGCTTAGTAAACAAGACTAATGATATTAAAAATATGTTAAAAAGACAATGTTCTAAAATGTAAATATTTTAACAAATATTAAAATAATTTTGTACTGAAGACTAAACCCAGGGCATTCAACCTCTGAGCCACATCCCTAGCCTTTTTAGTTTTCAGTTTGAGACGGGGTCTTGCTAAATTGCTGAGGCTGGCCTTGAGCCTGTGATCCTCCTGTAGCAACTTCTCAAGTATTGGTACAGGCATATACTACTGTGCCCAGCTTATTTTAACCTCAAATTCGTAGAATAATAATATAAGAGTAAAAGGGAAGAGACCATAGGAGGTAGTTTTAAATGTACTATTATCTTAATTTCTATTAAAATCAAACACTATGTCAAGTAACATACTAGGTAATACATGTTTCAGTTTCATACTTAAAAGTTATAATGTGGGCCATCAGAAAACAAAAACACAGTTCAAATTTATCTTTTGGAGGAGGAATGGTGGGCTTAACTTTTTGTTTTAAGTAATTTCACATGGCTTGAATTTTTAAATATATATGTTCTTGTTTGAAGTCAGTACTCACTGGTAGGGATTTGATTAAATAAAGTATGATACAGCCATAAAATGGAATACTTGGTCTTCATTGGGAAGAAAAGAGTTGCTCTATTCATACTCTGAATATGTTGATGATGAAAGGATGAAAGAAGAAATGAAGAAATAAAGTCAAAGATCACATAAACAACATTCTTTCAATATAAAATTATATACACCTACCTGTGCATATGTATGTATTTAGCTATGTTTCTATATTATAAAAAGAAATGTAGAAAGACATATCCCAAACTCTTAGATTTCAGAGAATAGCTGAAGGACAATAAATAATAAAAACTTCTGAATTAATTAAATATTTAAATAAAAAGCATGTTAGTTTTTTAGCTATTTTATTTAAAAATATTGAAATGAAAATTGTGAAACCAGAAGACAGAAAAAAATTGCAGCTTCTCTTGATTAACTGTTTCACAAAAAATATCACATTTATCAAAATTTAGAATGAACTCTTAAAAGTATAATATATAGAGAGATCCTAAATTATTTTATTTGAATAAATTGTTGACATTTAGGGGGATGAAAAATAAAAATAAATGTATTAAGAAAAATGTAGAACATTAGAATTTGGTTTGAAAATAAAAACTAATAATGAAGATCACTCTTTGGGAACTAATGGATTTAGAGAAGTAATTATTTTGAATTTTTTCTTTAAATAGGAGTAATTCCTCTGACTAAACTCCTATTGAGATAATTATAAGATTTTCTTTTTCCCTTTCCCCAGAAATCCAGTTTATTATTTAAAAAGTTTAGTGAATGAATATAAATGTATAATGTAAACTGTTATGATGTCTCTTGTCTTCCATATTTATTTGTAGTTGGGCCAATTCCAACTGGATGTGACCCTCTTTCTTTTCTCAAGCCAGCTTTGAATATCAAGCTCTTCATTTAATTAGCTCAGGCAAGGCACAAAGGAAAATAAACAGTGGGCTGAAGTTTCAACTCAGAAGTGTGGAGGGTTTTTTCTTTTCTTTTTCTTTTTCTTTTTTTCCTGACTTTGTTTCAAAGTATTGTTGAAAAGGCAACCTCACTCTTCCTAAGACTCTTTACTTGAATACTGTCAACTCTGAAGCATATGAGCAGACTATTTTGGTAATAAAAATCAAACACTCTGTTCATCCTATAGTATTCTATAATACCCCTCTATAATTTCTTTCTTTCTCTTTCTTTCTTTCTTTCTTTCTTTCTTTCTTTCTTTCTTTCTTTCTTTCTTTCTTTCTTTTTCTTTTCTTTCTGTACTGGTGATAAAGCCCAGAGACATTTTACCTCTGAGCTACACACCCATATTTATTTACTTATTTATTTATTTATTTATTTATATTTATTTGTTTATTTATTTATTTATTTATTTTGCGGTACTGAGGATAGAACCCAGGGACATTGTACCTCCAAGCCACAACCCCAGCCCTATTATTTAGTCTGTTTGTTTGTTTGTTTGTTTGCTTATTTTGGTGGTACTGGGGTTCCTGGAAAACCTTGTACCTCCAGGCTACACTCCCAGACCTATTTTATACTTTTTTTTTAAATTTGGAAACAGCGTCTCTTAAGCCAGCGCAACCTGCTTGATCCTCCTGTCTCAGCCTCCCAAGCGTGGGGATTACAAGGGTGTGCCACCACGCCCTGCTAGTCTGTTTATTTTTTGAAACAGGGTTTCACTGAGTTGCAAGGGTACTCATTGAGTAGTAGCTGAGGCTTTCTGCAAACCTCAATCCTCTGGTCTCAGCCTTCTGAATGCTGAAATCATAAGCATGTACTACCACACCTGGCTATTCTTTCTTTTTTCCTTCCTTCCTTCCTTCCTTTCTTCCTTCCTTCCTTCCTTCCTTCCTTCCTTCCTTCCTTCCTTCCTTCCTCTTTCTTTCTTACTTCTCTCTCTCTCTCTCTCTCTCTCTCTCTCTCTCTCTCTCTCTCTCTCTCTCTCCTCTTTCACTGAGTTGAAGGGCCTCATTAAGTAGTAGCTAGGGCTATCCGACTATCCGAGAACTGCTATCCTCCTGTCTCAGCCTCCCAAATGCTAGGATTACAAGCGTGTGCCACCATGCCCTGCTCCACAATTTCTTAAATTGAGAAAACCCAGTGGGGATCTATGGGGAAGCGACAATGTGTGTAAGGGGTGGGGGAGAATGAAGGAAACACTTCCATTGATGTTATGTACTCATGTACTCATGCATTCTACTTCTGAGCTATACCCCCAGCCATATTTTTTATTCTTTACTTTGAATCAAGGTCTCACTAAGATGTGGACAGCCTCACTAAATAGTTGGGGCCGGATTCTCCTCTCTCCACCTCACAAGTATTGGGATTGCAAGCATGGTCCACCATGCCTTGCTTTAGGAACACTTTATAGTCAAATTGTTCAAAATGAGTCATGTCATAAGTTCTCAATGAAGATGAAAAAAATTTTAGTTTTACTGCCAATATTGTCTTGAAACACCTCTTTTCCAAAAGAAGTTACTCAGAATTGAATACATACTGTAACTTTTTAATTTGAGGGTTGATAGTGGTGTGGATTTATTATTTTCTTATTAGCCTGTTTTGTACAGATATGTTATGGTCTATGCCTAACATCTAGTATCTTCCTTGTTTGCATTTACCTCTGTCTTTTGAATACTAAGTCTTGTTCTTTCCCAGTGGATAAAGCAGCTTGTTGTTTTGTATAGCTTGAGGTTGTGCATATTTCTCTATTTTACCAAATCACCATAGTTTTCTTCAAAGGTCTATAATAACATCTTCTTTGATAGTTAGGTGGCTCCACCAGGAGACGTTCACACTTCCTTTGATAATAGCAACACTATTTACTAATTAAAATTATTCCCTCCCTTTGCCCCCACAGCCATTCAAACATACAGCACCACAGCTATCTATGCTTTATGCACACATACTCACCTCATGAACTACAAATTTCTTAAGACTGGAAGCACAGAAACACCAGTTTTCATTCCTGAAAAAAAAAAATAAAAGATGATCTAGTTATTTGGATCTGTGGATCAAAAGGTTTTTCTAAAAGCTGTGGACCCTGAATTATAATTTTAAGTGTATATTCACGATATCCTTTTGTTCCATTCTAAATCTCATCTGGCATTTTGCTTTATAATGTGTCTTTCAGTAGTTAAAAAAAAAAAAAAAACTTTGGAGCCAGGTAGTGCATACCTGTAATCTCAGTACTTGAGAGGCTGAAACAAGAGGATTGCAGATTTGAGGCTAGCTTCACCATCATAGAGATGCTCTCAGCAACCTAGTAAGGCCCTGTTTCAAATAAAAACATAAAAAAAAAAATTGAGGCTGTAGCTTGGTGCTACAATACCTCTGGGTTCAGTCCCCAGTACCTCCACCACACATTGTTTTCTCACAGGACTTTCTCTCATTTGGGTTAATTTCACTTTATACATAATCATCATTATTACTATTACTGTACTGGGGATTATGCGACACCCCCAACCCTCAGTACAATTTATTTTGAAACAATGTCTCATTATGTTTCTGAGGCTGTCCTCTTATCTGTGATCCTCCTGTCTCTGCCTACTAAGCACTGGAATTACAGGTATGGGCAACCATGCCTGGCTTTATTGCATTTTTTTGTGGTTCTCAGAACTGAACCCAGGGGTACACTACAACAGCAGCCTTATTTATTTATTTATTTATTTATTTATTTATTTATTTATTTTTGGAATTTGAACTGTTTTTTCCAAAAATGTTTCAGATAATTTAGAGCAAAGAGAATGACAACCATATAGATAGCTATTACTCTGAGCTTTTTAAAAATAGCAATATGTGGAAACAGCTGCAGCTTTGATTAGGTCCACTTATTTTGAAATAGGATCTCTCTAAATTTCACTTGTGCTGTCCTTGAACCTGCAATCCTACTGTCTCAGCCTCCCACATGCTGAGATTACAAGTATGTATGTACTACCACACCTGATCCTTAATTTCACTTTATAATAAGAAAATTTATGAGAAGCTATTTGCTATTTGCAAATTATATTGTGTGAAATGTTACACTGAGATTAGTGAAGTAAGACATTTTCACTTCAGAAATTGAAGATTTTACACAAATTAGGCGATTTTATTTGTTTATTTGGAGTATTAAGAACATGGTGGTTTATTTTTTCTTATCTCTTACTTAGGCATTTTTCAATATTAAATTAATATATGACCAGTGTGTACAGTATAGAATTAGAGATTTATTTTGAAACAAAATGCAATCACTCATTATTCCACTTAGAGGAGGAAATGCCTATTTTCTATATTTTCTTTGTCTCATATACATCATTTTAGCTGAAATTATACTATATGACAATTTTATAATGTGATGTAACCCCTCTGAAATTACAGTTTATTAAAAACTTAGATTTACTGAATCATGAGAGATACACATTACTGCAGAAAAAATGCATTCATAGGAATTTGGAGATTTGAGAAATATATATTATATTGTGTATAATGCTACCATCCTGGGGTAACTGTTTTAGTACATTCTTTTTTACTACTTAAAAACTATACTTTAGCGGGGCACATTTATAATCCCAGCACTTGGGAGGCTGAGACCAGAGGATCGTGGTTCGAGGACAACCTGAGTTGCAGAGGGTTCTGAGGCCCTCTGAAACTCAGTGAGACCCGGTTTCAAAATAAAGAATAAAAACAGGGCAGGGGGTGTAGCTCAGAGGTCGAATGCCTCTGGGTTCCATCCCCAGACATGCAAAAAAAAACCAAAAAAAAAAAAAAAAAAAAAACTATACTTTTACATAGTAGTAAAATATTACAGTTAGTTTTGTATCCATGGACTCTGTAAGCATGGATCAAAAATAATTAAAATAATTGTATTTGTACTGAACAGACATATTCCCTAAACCTCTAACTACTACTTACATAGCACTTACATTTAGTTAGGTATTATAAGTAATCTAGAGGTGATTTAAAATACATGAGGGGTTGTTGAGTGAGATATATTCAAAAACTATACTGTATTATTGATGAGATTTGAGCATCCCTCAATTTTGGTGTCTGCACGTAATCCTGGAATCAATCCCTTGCTGATACACAGGAATATATATATATATATATATATATATATATATATATATATATATATATATATAGTGTGTGTGTGTATGTATATACATACACTTTATGCTTACATTAATTTTTTTGTCATAAACATTTTAGTTAGCTGCATCACTATAACAAATTTAGAAATTATCTGGGACTTTTTGGTTGAAATTGTTTGCTTACACATAAACTTGGAGAGTATTTCCTTCATTTGCCTTTTTAAAATGGAAGTTATTTAAGAAGCAAATGAATAGAGGGTATACCAGATGACTAAGAATTCACAATAAGCTCTCAGGGCAAGCCCAGGTAGCCATGTGTGAAGAGAGGACAGCTGGAGTGAGTGCAGGAGGAGCACTTGAGTCCATCCAGCACATGAACTGCTGCAGGACTCCAATCTGTCTTCCAAGAGCTCTTTTGCCAGCAGGCCACAAATAACTGAGTAAGAGTGGAATTGTTGCACCCATTTTTAAATACAATTTTGTAATCCAAAAGATTGCATTATGGAGCGGGAGGGACTGAGTTGGTCTGCAAAAACCTTAACAAACTGTCATGCTGTAGAAAGTGAAATTGTTAAAGCCACTCTAATGTTTCCACAGCTAGTCTGGCATTAGGTTACTCAGAAGCCAAGATGGATTTGGGGTTGTTGGAAACCCAGAGGATGAATTTTGTAGACTGAAGAGTTTATCTTGGATCATGAAATTAGACAAACACCAGTACATTTTGTTTTACTGTAACTTTTCCTTCACAATATTTTAATATTACATAGTAGGTTTCACCTCTGCTATCATACTATTCTCACTTAGACAAAATCAATCATTGTAAATTCGCCAGTTACTTTGATGTTCTGATAGCTTTATGGTCTGAATTCTTTCTGTACCCCTTTTCCTATCTTTTTTCTTATCTTCATTTCACTTTTTTCTTTTTTAGAATCATAGTATAAAATTATTTTATTTAAAGGTAATGGTACTATAATATCAAAACTAATGCAGAAATATAGACTTTCAGTCCAAGATAATAATTGGATACTGTGCATCTAACCATCTAACATACTCTACTTTAATATCTCTATTGAAACTACCAAAGAAATAAAAAGTGAGTATAATCAGATATTTCATTAAAAATAAAGATTTTTAAAGATTTCTTTAAAAATAATGATCTGATTATACTCACAAAAATAAATAAATAAACAACCCAGAAAGAGAGAACACATACTCACTATTTATAAAGAGAAATATGGAAGAATATCAGAAAGGTAGGACCCAGCTAAGTTCCAACCTAGTTAAAAATCAGTTAGGCAAATCACCTGCAAAGGAAAAGCATATATGATACTTTAAAAGACAGAAGCCACAGACACTCCTAGAATAAGAGAGATGGGAGCTGGAAGAAATAGTAGGCAAGGGGAGGCAGGAAGGAGAACTTTTTGCTTCATAGTATCCATACTCAGAACTATGAGTCAAAGTCTTCATTCTGCCCTGACCCACAGAGGGTAGGTATCCTAACTATGTAAGACACTGAGGTAGTGAGCTCCATTTAGAGCAGTTTTTAACAGTTGGGGTAAGTGAGCATTGTACCAGTTAGCTTTGATTTACTGAAAGAAATATGGTTACACACACACACAAAAAAAAACTAGAATAACTCCTATATTTCCTTTAGCATAAATTTAGAGAAGCAGCAACTATGTCTTTCATTTGATGAGGAAGACCCATTCAATCAAGTGTAACTTGCTGCAGGGACCACTGACTAAGGCATTACACTGATTAGAGAAGTGGATGGTACCAAGCTCTCTTGGGGTTACCAACATAAATATGGCATATCAGTGGATCCATCTGATCACGGTTTCTTCACTACTAGTCACATAGGAAATAAAGTTCTTAAGAGTACCCCTTCACCCCAATTTACTTGGAACTATTGAATATGGGGACAATTTCTGGGACAATTCATTCTAAGTAACAGAATTCAACAAGCATGGAATGCTACACTAAGGATGAGCAAACTTCAAATACAAAAATGTTGCTGTTAAGGAAACATTTATTAGTTCCACATATTAGCACCAATATAAGAAATTTAGAGCAAACATCATTCCAGGCAATAAGCTTATTAAGATTAACAGGAAAAATGTTTCTCAAGAAATGTCAAATTGTTTGCTTTAATTGATGCTTAATTATATCAAGTAAATATCACAAAAACTTAGCACATGTGCAATTACAGTACTTGGGAGGCTGAGACTGGAATGATCTCAAATTCCAGGACAGTCTTGGTAACATAGTGAGACTTTGTTTTAAAATAAAAAATAAAGTAGGGTTAAGGGTATAGTTCCGTGCCAGAGTACTCCTGAGTTTCATCCCCAGTACCAAAAGGTAAATTAATAAATAAATAGCATAAATTTGCCTCCAGATATTAAAATTTTTTCAAATTAAAATGTAAGATGCTGCCAGGTGTGGTGGTGCACGCTTGTAATCCCTGCACTTGGGAGGCAGTGACAGGAGGATCACGCAGGTTTGAAGCCAGCTGCGCGTGCTGGCTTAGGAGACCCTGTTTCCAAACTAAAAATGTAAAAATAGGTCTGGGAGTGTAGCCTGGAGGTAGAAGGGTTTCCAGGAACCCCAGTACCACCAAAAAAAAAAAAAAAAAAAAAAAGTAAGAGGCAGTGAATTGGTACTTCAGACAGACAAACTTAAGAAACATTAGTCTGCTTTCAAATTTTTCTATTACTTAGAGGAAAAGCATGAAATAATTATGATGGAGAAAAAATAAGAGGAAGAAATATAATAAGAGGTGAAAAGCATATTTAAAATAGAAATTCACTTTATTTCATAAGGCACATGAAGTAGGGGCAAAAATTATTAAATCCTTGATAAAGATTCTGAGTTGAAAACTGGGTTTTCAGAATATATCATAGAAAAGTAATTATTAATGAGACTGAACATAAACAAGTTTGGGTAAAATATTTTAATTTCTGATAAATTTAAAAAAGTAAGTATCCAACAAGGAAAAATAAGCTGCTAAAAAAAAGGAATAATATTTCTAGTTAGCATTAGATATCTTAATAAGTACCAGGAGTGGGAGAGAGGGAGAGAGAGTGAAAGAAATAGATAATGCCTCTAGTTTTTCATGTGAAAATATATTCAGCCGAGCGCGGTGGCACATGCTTGTAATCCCCGCGCTTGGGAGGAAGAGACAGGAGGATCGCACGGTTCGGAGCCAGCCTCACTGGCTTAAGAGACCCTGTTTCCAAATAAAAAAATGTAAAATAGTTCTGGGAGTGTAGCCCGGAGGTAGAAGGGCTTCTAGGAACCCCAATACCACCAAATATATATATTTAAACCTAGAATTTTATATCATTAAAACTATTATTCATGTATGAAAGCAATAGAAACATGTTATTAATCGTGAAAGTTTCACAGAGCAGTGCATTTCTGCTAGGTTATTGTACCCTATATGAACCAAATTATGAAATTAGGTTTCTTCTATATCACCAATAATCAGTTTAAAACTGCAAAGATACATTTAATGAGAAGTGTGCACAGTATGGGAGTATGGTAATATCTATTCAATAAATATAGTCATGTATCTCTTAATGGCAGGGACATGTTCTGATTAACACAAAATGATTTTGTATTGTGCAAATACCGTACAGTATAAATACATAAACTAAGAACTGCCACAATACACTAGGCAATAGAATATGTCACATTCATATATATTTAGTTTCTCATTGACATAAATGTTGGTATGTGGCACATGACTGTATTTAATGCTTTCCAAGTTCTCAGTGTTGGGGGTGGGGCATAACTAGGGACTACCAGTCTGTTGTCCATGTTTTTTCTTTCTTTTGCTTAAACTGATTATTTTAGAATCGAGAAAGAGATTTGGAGAGATAATTATGTAGAACAATAAATGAACATATAATGGGATATCTTTTAAAAATTAAGGCTAATTTGGAGGTGAAGCAATGAAAATAGTTTAAATAATAGAACTGATATCTAAAATATTATGCTATGAACCAGGACAAAAAAAAAAAACAACAACAACAACAATATAGGCTACAATAAAGTTCAAAACAAAGCACCAAGTGTATATGCTGTATATGGTGTATATGGTGAATGTAGTGTATATCCTGTATAGAAGTGTCCTTTGAAGTCAGTAGGAACAAATAATACAGTACTTACATGGTTAGTTGTTAAGGTTTAGGTACCTAGTTTAAAGAGTAATGCAAAAGTGTCAAATTTGTGAATATATAATTCCTGGGACTTCTGGGAAGATGGAGACCTAGGGTAGCAGCACATATCAGTCCTGCTGACACTTAGTCTCTATTGCCTTAAAAACTGTATTCTGACAAATAAAAAGAAAAAAAGCATAAATTTAAAAAGAGCACCACAAGTGGAAGATAGCAGAAATAAAGGTAGAAGGCTGATAAGAGAACAGAAAAAGACCCTGCCCACTGCCAATAGCTGTGGCCAAGGATACTGTGACTGGTGCCTTCTTGCCTCACCACCATGCCTGAACTGCCAGAGACTCACAGGGAAAAAAAAGGGAAAAAAAAACCAATGACTTAAAATGAAATACGCGGGTGTAACTCATTGAAATTGTAAGCCATCCTTACATCCTCCTTAGAAAACACTGGTTATGACTTGTAGCAGTGACTGCTGAACTCACCGTGCCCTCCAGAGATCCAGAGTGGTGCTCAACACCTTAAGTAAATGCATTCTTCCTATGAGAGACTGCCTGGCACAACCATAGGGCCTTCTACAGCCAGCAATAAACTCTCAGGGTCTGAGACTTTGAGGTCCAAAATAGTGAAGGTTGGGGTCGAGTCTGCTGTTGGACATAGCAGAGACTCAGATTAGCAGATAGCCCCCAGGGAAAATTAGGCAAAAAGCCCTACAGTCCCCAGGACTCAAAGTCATATCAAGACCTTCAAGATCACCACAGACCACCCAATTGTGGTAAACATGGAGAAATCAAACCAACCCATACCTAGGTGTGGAGAACAGGGACTGGAATACAGAGTCTGGTACCACCTGCTGCCTATGAAGGCAGGGAAAGACTCAAGCTCAGCATCAGTGGAAAGCATGGAGGTAGACCAATGTTTAACACTAGATCCAGTCTCATGGACACAGGCCATCTACATAGACTGACAGAGACTCAGAGATCCAGGCTTGCATCAGAAAAGGTGCCAGTGCCATTGGGCGTTTTCATAAAGAGGGACTTCAGAGGCCAAGTCTGCTGAGTATTCATATATTTGTAGGATTATATTATTGTGGGGGTTTTTTGGTGTGTGTGTGTGTGTGTGTGTGTGTGTGTGTGTGTGTGTGCTTGTTTGGTTGCTTTCTTCCTCACCCCTTTCACAAGCCTCTTCCCTTATACATATCTAGTCTCTTCTCTACTTTCTTTTTTCAAATTTTCTTTTCTTTCTTTTTTTCAAATTTTCTTTTCTTTTCCCTACTTTGTCTTATATTAAATTCATTTCATATCACTATATTAATTACACTACATTGGTTATTAGAATCCTACTACATATTCACTATCTCTAATCTCTACTACATACTACCTTACCAAACTCATAGTCTCATTCTTTTTAATCCTATCTGTGGCTTTACCCTATTCTTACATTTACAACTTCAATTTCCTTTTCAATCAGCATTCACCACTGAATACAACACAACTTGCCCTTGTATATACAAGCTGACAGCTACAGAGAGAAATCTATCAAAAGAAACAAAGATACAAACTTCTGATATCGTCAGAAGGACAAATAATAAGAAAGTAATGAGCTCTGTTAGCCCCACATAATAGAAAGTGACAACACAGAATTGCAGAGATTTCCAGAAGAACAAATCAGAAATTTAACAGTAGAAATTATACAGGATTTCTGAATAGAATTTAGAGAGCCTGAAAGAAATAAAGGATATAATCATTGAAGTGAAGGCATCTATATAGACTATAAACAATAGATTATACCATATGGAGAATAGAATCTCACTCTTAGAAGATGATTGCGCCAAAAATGAAGCATAGTATATAATTTAGAAAAAAAAATCCGACAGCATGAATTAGACATTGAAGAGATATGGGCCCATCTTAAAAGAGCTAACCTAGAATAATATGCATAAAATATGGAATAGAAGGTGAAACCAAAGGGTTCAACAACACTTTTAAAGAAGTAATATTAGAAAAGTATTCAAACATGGTAAAAAGAGGTCCATACACAGGCACAGGAAATTTATAGATCCTCCTTTAGACAAGATCAGAGAAAAAGATCTCCATGCTACATAATATTCAAACTGGCCAATGTAGAACCCAAGGAGATAATCATAAAGGCAATAAAAATAAAAGATCAAGTGCAATTAAGAGGCAAACCAATTAGAATAACTCCAGAATTCCCAAAACAAGTCATGATAGCCAGAAGGGCCTGGAGTAACATATTCTAAACCCTGAAGAACAAAACAACTTGCAGCCCCAAATTTTCTACCCAAAAATTATTTGACTGGGAAATTTGACTGGGAAATAAAAACCTTCCATGACAAACAGAAGCTGAAAGAATGTCTTCCAAACCAGCACTAGAGAAAATACTCAAAGAGATTAACTGCAAAAATAAGTAATACAGACCAGAATTTCCATCAAGCAAACAACTAAGCAAATAAGAACAAATACTACCTCAAACAGAAGTTAAAACTCAAAATGTTAGAAATTAAAAATCATCTCTTAGTAATCACACTGATCATAAATGGCCTCAACTCCCCAATAAAAAGATATAAGGTGGCAAAATAGATTAAAAACCAGAATCCATCTATGGGCTGCCTGCAGGAAGCACACCTTAAAAGAAACAAGAGTAACAAACTAAAAGTGAAGTTTGAAGCAAGGAAATCAATGCCAGTGGAACTCGAAGACAAGCAAGAGTAGCAACTCTTATATCAGACAAGTTAGACTTCAAGCCCAAGCTTATCAGAAAAGGTCAGTTTTACTAGTAAAGGAACAATACAGCAAAATTAATGTTACAATACAGCAAGAAAACAATACATTAAAAAATGTTAGTAGTAGTTAGCATTTATGCCCCAAACATAGGTGCAGCTAATTTTATGAAACAAATTCTTTGTGACATTAAGTCACACATAGATCCCAATATAATAATGCTGGGAGACTACAATACCCCTCTCATACCACTAGACTAATCTCCTAGGAAAAATGTCAGTAGAGATGCCTCAGACCTAAAGAATGCCATAAACCAAATAAACCTATTATACACATACAGAGTATTTCACCCAATTACAGCACAATTCACATTTTCTCAGATACAGAACCTTCTTCAAAAGTGACCACATCCTGGGCCACAAAATGAACACTAGGAAATTCAAAAAATGTGACATACTCCCCTGTGTCTGGCTTCTCAGACCACAATGAAATGAAACTAGGAATCAACTATAAGAAGACCCAGAGTAGCCACATAAACATGTGGAGACTGAACACTACACTGCTGAATGAAGAATGGGTCGGAGAAGAAGTAAGGGGTAAAATCAGGAATTTCCTAAAAACAAATTAAAATAGATACATACAACATATCAAAACATCTGGGATACCTTAATGGAGTAGTAAGAGAAAAATTTATAGCACTGAGTACCCACATATAAAGAACAGAAAATCACCAAATAAATGACATAATGACACACCTCAAATGCAAAGCCAGTAGAAGACAGGGAATTATTAAAATCAGAGCAGAAATCAATGAAGTAGAGAATAAAAAAGCAATAGAGAAAATTGACAAAAACTTAAAGCTGGTTACTTGAAAAAAGAAACAAGATAGATAAGCACCTAGCCAACTTAATAAAAAAGAATCAAGTTATGACAATAAGAGATAGAAAAGGAAATATCACCAACAGTATAGAAACACAGAGGACTATCAGAGACTACTTTGAAAAACTCTATTTCCATCAAAATGGAAAATCTGGAAGATATTGATAACTTTCTATATAAATACAACCTTCCTAAACTGAGTAAATAAGACATAGAAAATTTAAAGCAATCAATAGCAATAAAGGAGATTGAAGCAGCAATAAAGAGCCTACCATTAAACCAAAGCCCACAACTAGGTGGTTTCCCAACCAAATTTTATATCACCTTTATTGAAGGACTGATCCCAATATTCCTCAATTTATTCCATGAAATAGAAAGAAACAGGACTCTTCTAAATATATTTTATGAAGCGAACATCACATTAATACCAAAACCCAATAGAGACTGCTCAAGGAAAGAAAACTACAGGCTTATAGCATTGATAAACTTAGACACAAGAAATGCTAAACAAAATACTAGCAACATGAATTCAAAACCACATCAAGAAAATTATACACCATGACCAAGTAGGGTTTATCCCAGAGATATAAGGCTGGTTCAGTTTATGAAAATAAGTCCCGGTAATTCATCACATAAGCAAATCTGAAGACAAAAATCATATGATCACTTCAATAGACCCTGAAAAGCATTTGACAAAATCTAATGCCCATTTATGCTAAAAGCACTTCAGAAAATTTAAATAGAAGAAATATACTTCAACATTATATAGGCACTAACAATAGGCTAACAGCCAACATCATATTAAATGGGGAGGACTGAAAGAATTCCCCTAAAAATAGGAACAAGACAAGAATGTCCATTGTTACCACTTTTTTTCAAGATGGAACTTGAGACTCTAGCTAGAGCAATAAGGCAAGAAAAGGAAACCAAAGGAGTACAGATAAGAAAAGAAGAACTAAAACTATCACTGTCTGCAAATAACATGATATTATACATAGAAAACCCAACAAACACAACTATAAAGCTTATAGAACTGATCAACAAATTCAGCAATCTATCTGGATACAGAATTAATCTTAAAAAATCAGAAACTTTCATGTATGTCAACCATAAATTCACTGAAAAAGAAATCCAGAAAACATTTCCACTCATGGTATTCCACAAAATAAAAATAAAATATTTAGAAACAAACTTAACCAAAGAGGCAAAAACCTCTACAAAGAAAATTATAAAACACTGAAAAAAGAAATTGAAGAAGACTTTAGAAGATAAATCTTGAGGAGGTGGGGAAGATGGCGACCTAGAGCGGCAGCATTTATGAACGCTGCCAACATTAGGTCACCATTGTCCCCAAAACAGAGCACTACAAAACCAGAAAATACATTCAGCAGAAGAAAAGAAATAATAAATACAGAGACTGAAAGGGAAAAAGGAAGAAGAAAGAAGGAGGAGGAGGAGAAGAAGGAGAGAGAGGGAGAAGAAGAAGAAGGAGGAGGAGGTGGAGAAGGAGGAGGAGGAGGTGGTGGTGGTGGTGGAGGAGGAGGAGGAGGAGGAGGAGGAGGAGGAGGAGGAGGAGGAGGAGGAGGAGGAGTGAAAAACAGCCCTGCCCACTGCTGGGACTCAGTTTTCCAGCACAGCACACCAGAAACAAGGATATAAAGAGAGAGAAGGCAGACCCACCAGCTGCTAGCCAGCTTGCGCATAGATATCCTACAATTTCCAAGGAGCTAAACAAGCTACAGAGGGAACCTGAGAAGAGTTTAGGGCCTGCCACTCTCCTGGTGCAGACTTGACATCATTGTCATTAACTCATTAACTGGGCAGGGGACAGCCCAGCCTTCCACACATACCCCCCCCCCCCAGCCCCAGCCCTGCACCTCCTACAGTGTAAGTGATTTGCATCTCAAAAGGGATTGCTCAGCACCTTGCCCCTAGGGACTTGAACACCTCAGGAATCCCAGATACAGCCAGGAGAAAGTGAGAGAGGAGGCTGCTGTTGGACATAACAGAAGCCCTGAAAAACTCAGACTTTGATCTGCAGAAAGGGGGGGGGGGTATCTAGCTACACCCATTTAATAGAAGCTCAGAGACCAACACAGACCTCTCATTTGGGGCAAGCAGGAATCAAGACTATACCAGCAATAGTTGTGAAGATCAGATTCTCCAACAGTGAGTTTGGTCTCAGAAGCAAGTGTCACCAGAAGTGGTAGGGAGATATCTAGTCTCCAAACTGGTGGAAAGCGTGAGAGCGACCTGTGCATAGTGCAAAAAATAGCCCAAATAGTATCAGCCATCTACATAAACTGAGAAAATCGCAGAAAACCAAAGCCACAACAGGAAGGGGCCAGGTGGTACTTGATTTCTGCATACAGAGAGACTGCAGCAGATCTATCTGCTAAGTAGACATTAAATGGTAGACTTGCATTAAATTGTAGTGGAGGTTGTTTTTTTCTTTTCTTTATTCTTTTTTATTTTGTTTTGCTCTTTTATTGGTTTGGGGTTTTTTTGTTTGTGTTTTTATTGTTTGTTCATTCTATTTTATTGTATATGAGTGTGTATACCTGGTTGGTTTTATTCTTATTTTGATTTTGGTCTGTTTTTTTATTTTTAACCTACTCCCAAAACCTCTCCCAAATTCTTCCTTTGTACAAACCAACCCTTCTCTTACTGTCCCTTTCCTATCTTCCTCCTGTTTTCTATCCCTCCCGTCTTGTATAAAACCCACTTCATATCATTATACCACAAATCCTACATTGATTATCAAAATACTACTTCACCCTTACTACCTCTAATCCCTAGTATATTCTGCTCTACAAAACACATACTTTCATTCTATTCGACTCTATCTGAGATTTTACCCCATTCTTACATTCACTCCTGCACTTCCCTTTTTCCTCAGTCTTCACTGTTGAATACAAGGTCCCCTCAGATATACCAGCAAGCATCTAGAAACTGAGAGAAGTCTATCAAAAGCAACAAAGGCAAACATCTGAAATCAACGAAAGGAATAACAACAAAGGAAAAATGAGCTCCCACAACTCCACATTTACAGAACCTGAAAACAGAACTCCGAGATCTCCAGAAGGGCAAATCAGGAATGTAACTGTATAATTCATACAGGAATTCTGAAAAGAATTTAGAGAGAGTCTGAAAGAAATGAAAGATGCAATAATTGAAGTAAAGGCATCTATTCAAACAATAGACAATCACTTAGACCACATGGAGAGTAGAATCTCACTACTAGAAGATGATAACTCCAAAAATGAACAAATAGTTCATAACATAGGAAAAACAATTTGACAGCAGGAATTAGACACTGAAGAAATATGGGCCCATTTAAAAAGATCCAAGTTAAGAATTATTGGCATAGAGGAGAGAAAGAAAGGTGAAACCAAGGGGCTCAATAATCTTTTCAAAGAAGTAATAACAGAAAAATTTCTGAACATTAAGCAAGAGATTGATACATGGGTACAGGAAACTTATAGAACCCCCTTTAGACAAGATCAGAGAAAAGATTCTCCATGCCATATAATAGTCAAAATGACTAATGTAGAAACCAAAGAGAGAATCTTAAAGGCAACAAAAACAAAAGGCAGAGTGACATTCAGAGGTAAGCCAATCAGAATCACCCCAGACTTCCCAAACCAAGTCATGAAAGCCAGAAGGGCCTGGAGTAGCACATTCCAAATTCTGCAAGAAAACAACTTGCAGCCAAAAATTTCTTACCCAGCAAAACTATCTCAAACTAGATGGGAAAGTAAAATTGTTTTGTGACAAACAGAAGCTCAAGGAATTTATTTCTTCAAAACAAGCACTAGAGAAAATACTCAAAGAGGCTAACTACAGAGAAGAAATAAGAAATACATGACAAAACCAGAGAAACAAGAATTTCTATCCAACAGACAAGTAAGAAGAGAACAAATAGTATTTCAAACAGAAATAAAATCTCAACATGTCAGGAATTAAAAATCACCTCTCAGTAATCACACTGAATGTAAATGGCCTCAACTCCCCAATAAAAAGACATAGAGTTGCAAAATAGATTAAAAACCAGAATCCTTATATATGCTGCTTGCAAGAAACACAGCTTACAAACTCAAGGTAAAGGGCTGGAGCAGGGCAATTCGTGCTAATGGAACTCAAAGACAAGCAGGAGCTGTCATATTTTACTGGTAAAAGGATTACTACAACATGGGGAAATAATGATAATACACATTTTTGCCCCAAACATAGGTGCAGCTACTTTCATAAAACAAACTCTTTGTGACAGCAAGCCATATATAAATCCCAATACAATAATACTGGGAGATTTCAACACACCTCTCACACCATTAGATCAGTCTTCTAGACCAAAGATCAGTAAAGACACCTCATACCTAAAGAACACCATTAATCAAATGGACCTTTTGGACACACAGAATATTTCACCCAACTACAGCAGAGTTCACATTTTTCTCAGCAGCTCATGGAACCTTCTCCAAAATAGATCACATCCTGAGCCAAAAAGCAAGCACTGGCAAGTTAAAAAAAAATGTGACATATTTCCCTGTGTCTTTTCAAACCACAATGGAATGAAACTAGAAATCAACTATAAGAAGACTCAGAGAAACCACAAAAACATGAGATTGAACACCACACTTTTTAATGAAGAATGGGTCATAGAAGAAGTAAAGGGTGAAATTAAGAAATTCCTAAAAACAAACGAAAAAGAGATACAACTTATCAAAACCTCTGGGAACACATTAAAGGCAGTATTAAGAGGGAAATGTATGGCACTGAGTGCTCACATAAGAAAGACAGAAAATCACCAAACAAATAACATAATGATACACCTCAAAGCCTTTGAAAAACAGAAACACCTAACTCCAAAGCCAGTAGAAGACAGGAAATTGTTAAAATCAGAGCAGAAATTAACAAAATAGAGAATAAAAAAAATACAGAAAATCAACAAAACCAAAAGCTGGTTCCTCAAAAAAATTAATAAGATAGATAAACCACTAGCTAATCTAACTAAAAAAAAAGAGAGAATCTACCCAAATTTTGAAGATAAGAGATGAAAAGGAAGATATGACAACAGACAGTGCAGAAATCTAGAGGATTGTCAGAAATTACTTTGAAAATCTATACTCCAACAAAATGGAAAATCTGGAGGAAATTGACAACTTCCTAGATAAATACAACCTTCCTAAACTAAGTCGAGAAGACGTAGAAAACTTAAACCAACCAATAGCAACAAAGAGATTGAAACAGCAATAAAGACCTTACCATCAAAGAAAAGCCCAGGACCGGATGGCTTCCCAAGTGAATTTTATAAAACCTTTATAGGAGAGCTAATCCCTATACTCCTCAAACTATTTCATGAAATATAGAGAAATGGATCTCCCCCAAATACATTCTGTGAAGCCAACATCACACTAATACCCAAACCAAATAAAGATAGTTCAAGGAAAGAAAACTGTAGGCCTATATCTCTGATGAACTTGAATGCAAAACTGCTAAACAAAATACTAGCAATACGCATCCAAAACCACATCAAGAAAATCATACACCATGACCAGGTAGGCTTCACCCCATAGATTCAAGGCTGGTTCAACATACGAAAATCAATCCATATAATTCATCATATAAACAGAACCAAAGATAAAAATCACATGATCATTTCAATACATGCTGAAAAAGCCTTTGATAAAATCCAACATCCATTCATGATAATAACACTGGAGAGAATCAAAATAGAAGGAACATACCTCAACATAATGAAGGCAATCTAAAATAAACCCACAGCCAACATCATATTAAGTGGGGGAAAACTTCAAGAATTCCCTCTAAAAACAGGAACAAGACATGGATGCCCATTATCACCACTTCTCTTCAATATAGTACTCGAGACCCTAGCCAGAGCAATAAGGCAAGAAAAGGAAATCAGAGGAGTTAAAATAGGAAAAGAAGAACTCAAACTCTCACTATTTGCAGATGACTTGATATTATACCTAGAAGACCCAACAAACTCAACCAAAAGATTTATAGAACTGATCAACAAATTCAGCAAAGTATCTGGATACAAAATCAATCTTAAAAAATCAGAAGCTTTTCTGTACACAACCTTAAATTCACTGAAAAAGAAATTCAGAAAACACTTCCACTCAGGATCTCCCACAAAAACATAAAATACTTAGGAATAAACTTAACCAAGGAAGTAACAGACCTCTACAAAGAAAATTATAAAACACTGAAAAAAGCAATTAAAAAATATCTTAGAGGATGGAAAGATCTTCCATGTTCATGGAGAGGCAGAATAAACATCATCAAGATGACTATACTTCCAAAAGTTATCTACAGATTCAATGCAATACCAATTAAATTACCAAGAGCATTCCTCACAGACATAGAAATATCAGTCCTTAAATTTATTTGCAACAACAAAAAAGCCAGAATAGTCAAAGTAGTTCTCAGCAACAAAAACTATGCAGGAGGAATCACAATACCTGACTTTAAACTATACTACAAAGCCATTGTAATAAAAGCAACATGATACTGGCACAAAAACAGATACATAGAACAATGGAGCAGATTAGAAGATTCAGTAAAGAAACCACACACATATAGCCAACTGATATTTGACAAAGGGGCCAAAAACATACAATGGAAGAAAGACAGTTTGTTCAACAAATGGTATTGGCAAAAATGGTTACCTATATGCAGAAAAATCTAATTAAATCCCACCTTCTCACCCTGCACAAGAGTCAATTCAAGATGGATCAAAGATTTAGATATAGGGCCAGAGACCTTGAGGCTTCTCGAAAAGGGCATAGGTCCAACACTACAACACATTGGCATAGATAATAATTTTCTCAACAAGACCCCAAAAGCACAAGAAACTAAAAGGCAAATCAATACCTGGCATTGCATGAAACTGAATAGGTTCTGTTCAGCAAAGGAAACTGCCAAGATCCTCAAACGAGAGCCAACAGAATGGGAAAAAATCTTTGCCACCTATTCCTCAGACAGAGGACTAATATCTAGAATATACAGAGAGCTCAAGAAAACCAACACCAAAAAAACAAATACTCCAATTAAAAAAATGGGCAAGTGAATTTAATAGACACTTCACAAAAGAAGAAATTAAAATGGCCAATAAATTATGAAAAAATGTTCAACATCATTGGCAATCAGAGAGATGCAAATCAAAACTACTCTGAGATTCCACCTAACTCCAACTAGAATGGCAATCATTCAAAACACAAACAACAGATGCTGGAGAGGATGTGGAGAAGGGGGAACTCTAAAGCATTGTTGGTTGGATTGCAAAGTAGTGCAACCACTTTGGAAAACAGTATGGAGGATCCTCAGAAGGATGGGAGAAAAATCTACCATTTGACCCAGCAATACTACTTCTTGGTATCCATCCAAAAGAAAGCAAACCAAACTATCAAACTAATTCATGCGTATCTATGTTCTTAGCTGCGCGATTTACCTTTGCCAAACTATGGAACCAACCAACATGTCCATCAAGGGATGAATGGATTACAAAGCTGTGGGATATGTACACAATGGAGTTTTACTCAACCACACACACACACAAAAAAAAAAAATTACAATTACAGCATTTTCAGAGAAATGGATGGAACTGGAGGACATTATGCTAAGCAAGATTAGTCAGTCACAAAAAGTAAGAAATTGGATGCTTTCACTAATATGTGAAAGCTACAGTGAATGAGGGGAGGGGAGGTGGGAAAAACACTCTCTGAGGCACATGATGTATTTAAACAAACGTATTGATATCACTAAGCCAAGCATGGAAGGGAGGGTTAGGGAGGGAAGGGGGTGTACATGATATACATTCCCAAACATATCAAAGTCAATCACTAAGTGAAAGTTGAGAAGGTGTGAGGGAGAGGAAATGGAGTGGGAGTGGGGTACTGGGGAAGAAGTGAGTGAGTGACGTGTGCATGTATACCTCCACCATCTTGTACTTCATTAAGATGTATGACTACAATGTACCAATAAAAATGAAATTAGCGAATCACAGAAAGTAAAGGATCATATATTTCCTCTGTATATACTTTCTTTTTTAAAAAAAAAAGTATAATTGCCTTACCAAGCATTTTTTTTTCTGTGTATCTAAACTTTTTTCTTCTTTTTTTTTTTTATTGGTGCATTATATTCATACAACTTATTGGGGTAAAAAACTTGTGTGTACAAACATGTACTCATCACTGATTTAACCCCTACCCAATTCCCACCCCATTCCCTCCCCGTCCCTCCCCCCCTTGCTTGGCTTAGTGATTGACTTCGATATGTTTAAGTACATTGTGTGTTTTAGAGATTTTCCTCTTCCCCCCTCCTTTCTCCTCCTTTAGGTTGTCTTGTTTGCTCCTCTATAGGATTACCTCTTTCAAGAGTCCCTCCTATGACCCATTTTTCCCTAACTCTCACATATTAGGGAAAGCATCTGATTTCTTATTTTTTGTGACTGACTAATCTCACTTAGCATAATGTCCTCCAGTTCCATCCATTTCCCTGAAAATGATGTGATTGAGGTTTTTTTTGATGGCTGAGTAAAATTCCATTGTGTACATATCCCACAGTTTTGTAATCCATTCATCTATTGATGGACATCTTGGCTGGTTCCATAGTTTGGCTATGGTGAATTGTGAAGCTATGAACATAGATACACATGCATTAGTTTGGTAGTTTGGTTTCTTTTCTTTTGGGTAGATACCCAAAAGTGGTATTGCTGGATCAAATGGTAGGTTTGTTCCCATTCTTCTCAGGATTCTCCATACTGTTTTCCAAAGCAGTTGCAGTAATTTGCAATCCCACCAACAATCTCTTAGAGTTCCCACTTTTCCACATCCTCGCCAGCATCTGTTGTTGTTTGTGTTTTGAATGATTGCCATTCTAGTTGGAGTTAGGTGAAATCTCAGGGTAATTTTGCTTTGCATCTCTCTGATTGCCAGTGATGTTGAGCATTTTTTCATGCATTTATTGGCCATTTGAATTTCTTCTTTTGTGAAGTGTCTGTTTAGTTCATTTGCCCATTTTGTTATTGGATGCTTTGTTTTCTTAGTGTTGAGTTTTTTGAGTTCTCTGTATATTCTAGATATTAGTCCTCTATCGGTAGTGTAGGTGGCAAAAATCTTCTCCCATTCTGTTGGCTCTCGATTGAGATTCTTGATAGTTTCCTTTGCTGAACAGAAGCTCTTCAGTTTCATGCAATCCCATGTATTGATTCTCCTTTTAATTTGTTGTGCCTTTGGGGTCTTGTTGAGGAAATGTTTGTCTGTGCCTTTGTGTTGTAGTGTTGGACCTATGCCCTCTTCAAGGAGCTTCAAGGTCTCTGGTTTAATTTCCAAGTCTTTGATCCATCGTGAGTTGACTTTTGTACAGGGTGAAAAAGAGGGATTAATATCCAATTTTCTGCATATGGTTAACCAGTTTTGCCAACACCATTTGTTGAAGAGGCTATCTTTTTTCCAGTGTATGTTTTTGGACTCTTTGTCAAAAATCAATTGGCTGAAAGTTTGTGGACTTGTTTCTGGGTCTTCTATTCTGCTCCATTGGTCTATATATCTGTTCTTTTACCAGTACCATGCTGTTTTTATTACAATGGCTTTGTAGTATAGTTTAAAGTCAGGTATTGTGATTCCTCCTACGTGGTTTTTGTTGCTGAGAACTACCTTGGCTATTCTGGGCTTTTTGTTATTCCAGATAAATTTAAGGACTGATTTTTCTATGATGTGAGGAATGATCTTGGTAGTTTAATGGGTAATGCATTAAATCTGTAGATCACTTTTGGGAGGATGGCCATTTTAATGATATTTATTCTACCAATCCATGAACATGGAAGATCTTTTCATCTTCAAAGATCTTCTTTGATTTCTTTTTTTAATTAATTAATTTATTTATTTATTTTATTGGTGCACTGTATTCATACATCATAGTGGGATACATACTTTTGTAGACATACATGCACACAATGCCCAGTCAGCCCCCACCCGATCCCCACCCCATTCTCTCCCTATCCCTCCCTCCCATGCTTGGCTTAGTGGTTGACATCTAGTATTATAGCAATTTATCCAAAATTAAAAATGATAATCTCACATAACAGTTTCAGTTGTCTGATACCAAGCTTTTGATGAATTAAAGATAACTTTTCAATATTTCTTTTTGCTTTCTTTCTTACCAGAGAATATCTTTTTTTCTATTTTTTTAGGTGAAACTATCATATATTTATATATTTATTTTTCAGAAAAAAAATCTATCCTAATATGGAATATGGACTCTAGGTACCCAAAACGATCTTGAAAAAGAACAAAGCTAGAAGATATATATTTTCTGATTTCAAACCATATAAAGCTACAATAATTGAAACAGTGTAGTACTACTCTAAAGGCAGATATATAAACCATTGGAGTTAAATAAAAGCCTAGAGCTAAATTCTTCCCTATATTGTCAAATTATTTTTGACAAGGTTTCCACGAACATTTGGTGGTGGAAATAATAATCTTTTAACTAAATATTGTTGAAACATAATAATTACATGGAAAAGAATAAAATTGGACCCTTACCTAATCCCATATACAAATATTAACTCAATATAGATAAAAGACCTAAATATAAATCTTAAGACTATAAACTTTTAGGAGAAAATCTGGGTCATAAAACCTCACAACATTGAAATTGGCAGTGATTTCTTGGATATGATTTCAATGGCACAGGCAACAGAAGAGTATACAAACTCCCTAAAAAATAAAAAAAAATATTGTATATCCAAAGACAATGTAAACAGAGTTAACAGTTGCTAATAGAATGGGATAAAATATTTCCAAATGTTATATCTGAAGGTATATTAATATTCCAACTAGAAATCCTAAAAATTAACAACAATAAAGGCAAACAATGCCCTTTAGAGATAGGTAACAGACTAACATAAATAATGAATCTCCACAGATAACCAATCTTAGTTGTCTGTTGGATGGAAAATCTTGTTTCTCTAGTTCTGATGTGTGTTACCTATTTCTTCTTTGTAGTTAATCTCTTTGAGTATTTTCTCTAGTGCTGGTTTTGAAGACATAAATTCCTTCAGTTTCTGTTTGTCATGGACGCTTTTTATTTCTCAATCTAATTTGATAGAAAGTTTTGCTGGGTAGGAAATTTTTGGCTGGAAGTTGTTTTCTTTCAGAATTGGGAATATGTTACTCCAAGCCCTTCTGGCTCTCATAACTTGGTTTGGGAAGTCTGGAGTGATTCTAATTGGTTTGCCTCTGAATGTCACTTGGCCCTTTGCTTTTGTTGCCTTTAAGATTCTCTGCTTGGCTTCCACATTGGTCATTTTGACAATTATGTGGCGTGGGGATCCTCTTCTCCAATCCTGTCTAAAGGGAGTTCTATAAGTTTGCTGGACCTGTGTATCAACCTCTTGCTCTATGTTTGGAAAATTTTCTGCTATTACTTCCTTGAAGAGATTGTTGATCCCTTTGGTTTCATTTTCTTTTCCCTCCTCTATTCCAATTATTCTTAGGTTAGCTCTCTTAAAATGGGCCCATATTTCTTCAATATCAGATTCCTGCTGTCGGATATTTTTTTCTAGATTAGAAACTATGCGTTTATTTTTGGAATGATCATCTTCTAAGAGTGAGATTCTGTCCTCCATGTGGTCTAATCGGTTGTTTGTGCTTTGAATTGAGGCCTTTACTTCATTAATTGCATCCTTTATCTCTTTTTGGCTCTCTCTGAGTTCTTTTCGAAGCACCTCTATTATTTCTACAGTTATTTTCCTGATTTGATCTTCTAGAAATCTCTGATTTTCTGTTTTATTGGGTTCTGATGTTGTGGGGTTGTGTGCATTCATTGCTCCAGTATTATTCCTCTTTCCCATGATTTTGGATGTTTGTGCCTTCTCTGGGTTCTTCCCTTGGGTCACTATGACTTCACTTAAGGTGTTCTGGATCTCGAGTCAGTAGTATCTCAGACCCCACTACTCCTTTACTGGGTTGTATCACATAGTCTCCGACCCAGAGAGTCGATAGAGGCTGCTTTAGTCTGTGGGGGGTGCCAGGTTGCACGTTCTCCTATGGTGTGATATCTCTGCCACCGCCTCTCTCCCACTGGGTCAAGTCCCAGGGAGTACAGTACTGGGATTTCTCCTCTGTGGCCCGCAATTTGACTCACTGTTCTTGAGTACGCAGATGTAGCTGTACTGAATTCGATGAATTCGCTGCTGCTGCTGCTGGTGGCAATATGGCACCACTGCTACGCCCTCAGCTGTGGGGCTGTAGTTTTTCTTCTTGGTTTTGATTTCCACTCTGAATCCCTGCAGTGTGTGCTGAGCTCGGCCACTGGGGGCTTTAGGTGATCTCTGCGCAGAGAAATCCCGCCTGGCTGTTCCGCAGTGTCTCACCTCGGCTTGCTGTAGCTGTCCCATGAATTCGCCGGTGCCGCCAGCAGTATGGCGCTGCTGCCGCGTCCTCAGGCTTGAGGATCTCCTCTGTGGCTCTGTTCTCAGTCCACTTTCCTTCTGGAGCCTGGTGATTTTTTTTTTCCCCTCTGGTGATGGTGATTTCTGGCTATGAAAGGCGCTGATTTTGTGGTAATGGAGATTTGTTGTTAAGCCCCGCTTTTCTCGGTCGCCATCTTCCCGGAAGTCTTGATTTTTTTATTCAGTGTTTTATAATTTTCTTTGTAGAGATCTTTTACCTCCTTGGTCAAGTTTATTCCTAGGTATTTTATTTTCTTTTGGGAGATACTGAGTGGAAGTGTTTTCTGAATTTCTTTTTCAGTGGATTTATGGTTGTGTACAAGAAAGCTTCTGATTTTTTAAGATTGATTTTGTATCCAGATACTTTGCTGAATTTGTTGATCAGTTCTATAAGCCTTTTGGTTGAGTTTGTTGGGTTTTCTAAATATAGTATCATGTCATCTGCAAATAGTGAAAGCTTAAGTTCTTCTTTTCCTATTTATACTCCTCTGATTTCCTTTTCTTGCCTTATTGCTCTGGCTAGAATCTCTAGTACTATATTGAAGAGATGGATTGGCAAAATAAATATCATTAAAATGGCCATCCTCCCAAAAGTGATCTACAGATTTAATGCAATACCCATTAAACTACCAAGATCATTCCTCACAGACATAGAAAAATAAGTCCTTAAATTTATCTGGAATAACAAAAAGCCCAGAATACCCAAGGTAGTTCTCAGCAACAAAAACCACGTAGGAGGAATCACAATACCTGACTTTAAGAAAAAGTGGTGAAGGAATAAGACATCCTTGTCTTATTCCAGTTTTTAGGGGGAATTCTTGAAGTTTTTCCCCATTTAATATGATGTTGGCAGTGGGTTTATTGTAGATTGCCTTAATAATGTTGAGATATGTTCCTTCTATTCCAATTGTCTGCAGTGTTTTTATCATAAATGGATGTTGAATTTTATCAAATGCTTTTTCAGCGTCTATTGAGATGATCATGTGGTTTTTGTCTTTGATTCTGTTTATATGATGAATTACATGGATTGATTTTCGTATATTGAACCAGCCTTGCATCCCTGGGATGAACCTTACCTGGTCATGGTGAATGATTTTCTTGATGTGGTTTTGAATGCGTGTTGCTAGTATTTTGTTTAATAGTTTTGCATCCAAGTTCATCAGAGATATAGGCCTGTAGTTTTCCTTCCTTGAACTGTCTTTATTTGTTTTGGGTATTTGTGTGATGTTGGCTTCATATAATGTATTTGGGAGAGATCCATTTCTCTCTATTTCATGAAATAGTTTGAGTAGTATTGGGATTAGCTCTTCTATAAAGGTTTTATAGAATGCACTTGGGAAACCATCAGGTCCTGGGATTTTCTTTGATGGTAAGCTCTTTATTGCTGTTTCAATCTCTTTGATTGTTATTGGTTGGTTTAAGTGTTCTATATCTTCTTGACTCAGTTTAGGAAGGTTGTATTTATCTAGGAAGTTGTCAATTTCCTCCAGATTTTCCATTTTGTTGGAGCATACTTTTTCAAAGTAGTTTCTGATAATCCTCTGGATTTCTACGCTGTCAGTAGTAATGTCTCCTTTTTCATGTCTTATCTTCATAATTTGGGTTGATTCTCTCTTTTTTTATTTAGGTTGGCTAGTGGTTTATCAATCTTGTAAATTTATTCAAGAAACCAGCTTTTGGTTTTGTTGATTTTCTGTATTGTTTTTTAATTCTCTATTTCATTAATTTCTGCTCTAATTTTAATAATTTCCTGTCTTCTGCTGGCTTTGGGGTTCAATTGTTCCTGCTGTTCAATGGCTTTGAGGTGTGTCATAAGGCTATTTATTTGAAGATTTTGTTTTTCTTATGTGAGCACTCAGTGCTATAAATTTTCCTCTTAATACTGCCTTCAAAGTGTCCCAGAGGTTTTGATATGTTGTTTCTTTATTTTCATTTGTTTCTAGAAATTTCTTGATTTCACCTCTTACATCTTCTATGACCCATTCTTCATTCAGAAGTGTGGTGTTCAGTCTCCACATGTTTATGTTGTTTCTCTGGGTCTTCTTATAGTTGATTTCTAGTTTCATTCCATTATGGTCTGAAATGATACAGGGAAGTATGTAACATTTTTTAAATTTGCTAGTGCTCATTTTGTGTCCCAGGATGTGATCTATTTTGGAGAAGGTTCCATGAGCAGCTGAGACAAATGTAAACTCTGCTGTAGTTGGGTGAAATATTCTATAAGTTTCTAACAGGTCCATTTGGTTAATGGTGTTCTTTAGTTCTGAGACATCTTTACTGAGCCTTTGTCTGGAAGATCGGTCTAGTATTGTGAGAGGTGTGTTGAAGTCTCCCGGTATTATTGTGTTGGGATTTATGTGTGACTTCATGTCACAAAGAGTTTGATTTATGAAAGTAGCTGCCCCTATGTTTGGGGCATAGATGTTGATTATTGTTATTTCCTCTTGCTGGACTATTCCTTTTACCAGTAAAATGTGACCTTCTTTGTCTCTTCTAATAAGTTTGGGTTTGAAGTCTAACTTGTCTGATATCATAGTTGCTACTCCTGCTTGTCTTTGAGTACCATTAGCATGGGTTACATTGCTCCAGCCCTTTACCTTGAGTTTGTTCCTATCTTTACTTGTAAGGAGTGTTTCTTGTAAGCAGCAGATGGATGGATTCTGGCTTTTAATCCATTTTACCACTTTATGTCTTTTTATTGGGGAGTTGAGGCTGTTTACATTCAGTGTGATTATAGAGAGATAATTTTTAATTCCCAACATGTTAAGATCTTATTTCTGTTTGAAATACTGTTTATTCTTCTTTGCTTAGTTGTCTGCTGGGTGGGAATTCTTGTTTCTTTGGTTCTGGCATGTATTACCCATTTCCTCTTTGCAGTTAATCTCCTTGAGTATTTTCTCTAGTGCTGGTTTTGAAGACATAAATTCCTTCAGTTTTTGTTTGTCATGGAAGCTTCTTATTTTCCCATCTAATTTGATGGATAGTTTTGTTGGGTAGGAAATTTTTGGCTGGAAGTTGTTTTCTTTTAGAGTTTGGAATATGTTACTCCATGCCCTTCTGGCTTTCATAACTTGGTTTGGGAAGTCTGGAGTGATTCTAATTGGTTTGCCTCTGAATGTCACTTGGCCCTTTGCTTTTGTTGCCTTTAAGATTCTCTGCTTGGCTTCCACATTGGTCATTTTGACAATTATGTGGCGTGGGGATCCTCTTCTCCGATCCTGTCTAAAGGGAGTTCTATAAGTTTCCTGGACCTGTGTATCGACCTCTTGCTCTATGTTTGGAAATTTTTCTGCTATTACTTCCTTGAAGAGATTGTTAATCCCTTTTGTTTCACCTTCTTTTCCTTCCTCTATTCCAATTATTCTTAGGTTAGGTCTCTTGAAATGGGCCCATATTTTTTCAATGTCAGATTCCTGCTGTCTGGTTTTTTTTTTTTTTTCTAAATGAACTATGCATTCATTTTTGGAATGGTCATCTTCAAGAAGCGAGATTCTATTCTCCATGTGGTCTAATCTGTTGTTTATACTTTGAATTGAGGCTTTTATTTCAATGATTGCATCCTTTATCTCTTTTTGACTCTCTCTGAATTTTTTTGAAAGTCCTCTATTATTTCTACAATCATTTTCTTGATTTGATCTTCTAGAGATCTTTGGATTTCTGTGTTATCAGATTCTGATGTTGTGGGGTTGTGGGCATTCACTGCTCCATTGTTATTTCTCTTTCTCATGATTTTGGAAGTTTGTGCCTTCTCTGGGTTCTTCCCTGGGTCACTACGAGTTCACTTAAGATGCTCTGGATCTCGAGTTTGTGGTATCTCAGTCACCACTACTCCTTTCCTGGGTTGTATCACAAAGTCTCAGATCCAGGGAGTCAATCAAGGCTGCTTAGACCATGGGGGGGTGCCAAGTTGGGCGTTCTCCAGCAGGGAGTTGTGACTATGTTATGATATCTCTGCCACCGCCACTCCCTTCCTGGGTTGCACTGCTAAAATCTCCGACCCAGGGAGACTATCTGCGCAAGTCCCTAGGAGTGCAGTACTGGGATTTCTCCCCTAGGGGCCACAATTTGACTCACGGTTGTTGAGTGCGCTGATGGAGCTGTAGTGAACTCGGTGGATTCGCTGTTGCCACCACTGGCAATATGGTACCCCTGCCACACCCTCGGCCGTGATGTGGCCTATTTCTTCTCTGGTTTTGATCTCCGCTCTGAGCCCCTGCCAGGTGTGCTGTGCCCGGCCCTTGGGAGCTTTAGATGTTCCCTGCGCTGACAAAACTGCTGACTGCCGCCCGGCTGTTCAGCACCTGCTCACCTTGGCTCGCTGTCCACTCCTCCTCTCCGGAGCCTGGTGGCTGGTTGAGTGCATTGGTCTTCAGCTGTCTGGTGAACTCGCCGCTACTGCCGGCAGTAAGGTGCTACTGTCATGTCCTCGGCCGTGAGGTTGGCATAGTTCTCTGGTTTTGAGCTCCACTGAGTCCCTGCGGGGTGTGCTGATCCCGGCCCTTGGGAGCTTTAGACACTCCTTGCGCTGAAGATACTGCTGACTGCCGCCTGGCTGTTCAGCAGTAGCTCACTTCAGCTCACTGTCCACCCCTCCTCTCTGGCGCCTGGTGGCTGGTTGAGTGTGTTGGTCTAGGGTCGTATGGTGAACTCGCCGCTGCCGCCAGCAGTAAGGCGCTGCTGCTGCGTCCTAGGCCGCGAGGCCGGCGTACCTCCTCTCTGAATTTGAGCTCTGATCTGAGTTTCCCTCCTCTCTGGAGCCTGGTTCTGCTAGGGAAGATATAGGCTGTGCTGCTCCTCGCCGCGGCTCCAGCCGCTCCGGCTTCTTTGCGCCGCTGCTCCAGCCGCTTCGCGCCGCGGCTCTGGCTGCTCCACGCCGTGGAGGGAGCAGCACTTTGGGCTGGTTTCTTTCTGGTGTCTTGTTTTTCCAGCCCTTTTTCTCTATCCCTTGTATTTACTGTTTTTATTTCTTTGCTGGTGGTGTTTTCTGGCTCTGAAAGGCGTTGGTTTTTTGGTAATAGAGTTCAGTTTTTAGCGGGACTTTTAAGTGCTGCTTTCCTCCATTGCCATCTTCCCAGAAGTCCTGTATATTCATTCACACATGTGTGTGTGTGTGTGTGTGTGTGTGTGTGTGCGTGTGTGTGTGTGTGTGGAGAGAGAGAGAGAGAGAGAGAGAGAGAGAGAGAGAGAAAGAAAGAGAGAGAGAGAGAGAGAAAGAAGCTAGGGAGTAATTAGGATGCCAGAGGTACTTCAGACAGTGGAACTAGGGAGGTGGCATTATGTACCAATGTCAATCTCAATATGCTTCATGGTGAACGGAAGAATTGAAAGAAGAAGCCAGGGGAAAAGCCACCAAGTGCTTTGTGCATGTGTGTCACTATCATTTAAAATACATTGTATGAGACTAGAATGTGCCAATAAAAGTATAAAAACTGAAAAATATTTTATTTCCAAGTATATAATTCCTAACATTACCCTGAAGTTAAAAACTATAAAAGAAAACACTAATGACTTAAACATGTATGACAGTGGCATTTAACTATCCACTAAACATCAACCTATTTTTTCCATAGTATAGAGTTGTCACTAATAAGCAACCTCTGAACAAAGCACATTTTCCAAATTTTGCATATAGATGGGGCCGTTTAAGTATTTCTCATCAGTGGAGTATAATATGTCAAGGAGTTATTGTGGGACAGTATGACAGTATAGTCTCACATTCGCTACCCCTGTTTGCCAACTCTTTGTAGGCATCAGGTTACAGGGTGTTCTGTGGCAAAACAAAGTGAATGAACACACCTAGGTATTAAATTGTTCCATGTAATGAATCAAGAAACTGTGGCATATCCCTACAATAGAAACCAATTCAACAGTAAATGGAATGATTATCTATTATGTTATTTATATTGATGGATTATGCTAGATGTTTATACATGATTGAAATTAAAAAAATAAATGTGATAGTCATAGATAAATAATCATGAGATTTTCATATAAAATTTCCCAGGCTTGAAGGAAAAATTAAGATGGAACAAAAAGCATTGCCCAACATCTACTTATTTCAAATTATTAATTCAATATTTTTATTGTCTTATATGTATAGGCCTGCTATATGGGACATGGAGAGAGACTGAAGTGAAGGTCTGTACTCTTTATTGTCATTGTGGCCCAATTAACATTGATCTCACTAACTCATCAGGCAAAAGGAGATGCTAAAGCTGTTCATGTGAGGGACAGAAGTAATGTTTGTGCAGTAACAGGCATATCATAGACAATAAAAGCATTACTATTAGTATTAGTGGCATTGTTGTAACAACATTTCTTACTAGTAGATTAAAAAGTACCTTTTGATATTAAGGTATATGCACAAGTTTTCCCTTTTCTGAACATCAGACATAAGTTTGATGTTGAAAAAAGGAATGTTAATAAAATGAGTAACATGACTTTTGTTTGGGTTTTGGTCTTTCTCTTAGATCTGTGTGAATAGCTTTTGTCTTTGAAGTCCATTGTGTTTTACAGTGGGCTAAGCAACCACTATCTCATTTCAAAGGTGCTACATACTTCACAGTTTGTTTCACACCAAGAACTCAAAAAGGACAGTATTAAAGTGGGTGGGATTGGAATGGATGTGAACATGAGGGAGGTTAAGGCAAGATCACAGTCACTGCTTGCTAAAAATTTTCTCAGATAATTGAGGAGAATAGTGGAAAGAAATAGAGAGAGGGAGGTGGGGAGGGCAAAAATAGAACTATTGGAGGAAATGGCTCATATTATCTCATGCTCATGTATAAAAGTATCACTACAAATCTCACTATTATATACAGGGAGGGGTGGGTGTTTTTTTTTGAAACACACCAAAACCTGTGTGTATGTTCCTTTTTATGACTTTGAAACTCAGTATGATGTCATAGTGATATATCAAAATAAGGTTCAAAGTGCATCATAATTACAGTGCTCCAATAAAAGTATATAGAATTATCTTAGTATATTATTCCTCACAAGTGTTTTTATTTTTACTACTTTCAGATGAATATGATTGACAGTTCCATTTCAGACACAAGTGGACACATTGAATTGTACTAATTTAATTGCTGGAATTGTTCTATGTGCATCAACTCCTTTTTTGATGTGAATGCACTGGTCATTTACCTAGAACTCACAGTGGAAAACATGGGAGTCCCCTCATTTTCCTCTTTATTCAACACCCCAAACACATACACAAGCACACACACACACACACACACACACACACACACACACACACACAGTAAATCACCATGGTACATCAGTCTAAGACCTGTCAATATCCAAGTCCTTTCAGACTTATCCTCACTGCAGTCCATCCTCCACACTACATCCAGAGTGATTTTTGGAAAATGAAAATCTGACCATATCATTTGCATATTTAATTTTATTTTCCACTTCAAGTATTTAAATATCTCAATGCATTCAAAATTTTGCTGGCTTACTTATCTAACTCATCACCTTATTTGAACATTTCTTATCACCTGAAAATGTTGGCTTTTCTTAGCCTCTGGGCCTTTCCATGTGCGATTCCCTTTGCCTTCAAAATCCTTTGAAATGGCTGATACAGATGTTTTTAAGTCACTTAAGTTTTATGGATGCCATGAAACACTCACATATTTAAATTCAGCTAATATGCTTATTTTACTAGTAGCTCTGTCACCTAGCAAGGAGAATGAAAGCACAGGCTGAAGGAGAGGCACCGGGGTGCTTTTTCCTGCAGCTCTTTGGGTGTAGCTGTCATTCCTATGGGAAGCCACCCAGGGTGTCCAGCTGGACCTGTGTGGTGAGACCTCATCCATTACACATCCAGTCATATTTCAGACTTACCCTTAGAATATCTTACCAAGCATTTTTTTTAGTTTTATGTATTTTTACTAATATAGCCAATCATCTAGTGGTCCTCTAAAAGGAGTCTTAGCATGTGGTTAATAAGAGGAGAGGAAGCCAGTTTCAGAAAGCATTTCTTAGGATTCTCCCTGATTCTTCATTGTCTGCTTCCCTGTTCTTAACTCTGTTCCATCTTACTTATCTCCTAGCTCTTAGTTTTGATGCTCCTTCCTCTTAGAATTTCCAGACCTTGGTTTTGTTAGTTTTCTCACCAAGTATTGCTAAATACTCTTGCTTCTCTGTAGTGTTCTCCATGCTAATATTGTGCTTCTTGCCTGTATTTTCAGCTTCATAAAGACTGAGAGTATTCGTCAAGGTCCCCACTATATCTACAAAGCCTGGCATATGTGATTGTACAATAAATACTGCTGAACAAATAAATTATAGCAAGAATATAGGCTGCATTGAAAGTTTATCTCCCCTTTTCCCCTTTATCCCCAGGAGACCCCATCCTCCCAAATTCAAAGAAGAAAGTTGAACCCTTCTCACATTAAGCCTATCTTAAAAGCTGCTTTTAGAAACTCCAGTGCACACTCACACACCATTATATGTTATTTCAGGCTGGTGTAATAATAAAACTGTCAATCCTATGAATAAGAACTGTTTCTTTACTTGGATTCTTGCTCATGTTCGTGTATATTTATGTATTACTAGAAAAGCAGCATTCTTAAGATTTCTTAGATTGTTTTGATAAGATATGACTCTACTTTTCCCAGCCTTTCTTATTCTACGAACCTTTAACAAGCTTTTTAAACAGTTCACACATGCTACCTTGCATTTTTATGTGATGTAAAGTATAATGAAATCCTCTTTCTTTAAGTTTTTCTTAATATAATGTTTAAATAATGAGACTGTCTTTGCATGTGCACTGGTATCTGTGCAAATAGACTAGTTGTCAATGTTTAGCAATAGAAAACACATCACTTTTTTATTTTTTACAAGAAATAATTACTAGTGATTATTATTCATAGTATAGGGTTTTAAAAACATATTTCTCAGAGATTTCTATATTTAGAAACATTAATTATAAGAGCCTTTGAGATTTTTTTGTAAGCAAAAAGCACTTTGATGTTTGCTAATCTAACAATTTATTTAATGCCTCAATGCATGTGACCTTTAAAAAGTAGTTTCAAGTAATATGTGAAGATATGTGGCTCTGCAAAGGGCAAAAGTCATGTACCTAAGACCACAGAGACCACCAGTTTCCTCAGTGACCAATCTCTATCAGCCCCAAGACCCCAACTGCCTTATTGGTCTTAGCTAGACAACTAGGTAAAAGGTAAGTTTCTACTGGCCATTGCAGGCTGCTTAAGTGTGAGCCAGGGTAAGCATAGAAATAGAATGCTTTCCAGCTTCAATGAAACACAAAAAATAAGCGAATAGGGAGACAAGGAAAAAGTAATATAATTTCAGAGAATTGGCTTAGTCTTGGGCCTGCCTTTCCTGTTTATCTTGCTCCACCATGTTTTCCAATGTCTTCTCACCCCATCATAGTTAACTCTGAGATTTTATTCTGCAAGTTCAGTGCAAGCAGAAAAATAACATGTGGGTGAATTTCCTAATTCCCCCTTTCCCTATGGCATTCAGTAGCTTTATGAGCCCAGAATCCCAATAGACCTATGATCATGGTAGTTCAACAAGGCTCATTATCAGCCCCAGGTAAGTGTGTGGTGCTCTTGGCCATGTGAAGGTGCCGACACCTTCACATGGTGTTTCTGGTGTTCAGCCAGAAAGAAAAAAATACTCAAAGAAACACAAATAACCAAAGACTCTAATCCTATCCTTTCTTACTCCTGCTACTTTGCTATAGTAGCCAACTAATACACAAAAATGATGACATAGAAGAAAAGGAAAAGATAGGGAAACCTAAATATCTTTTTATTTTTCTATTTTTACTTACTCATCAATAAGCTAAAGGGAGATATTGTGAGCCAAATGTACACATACCAAACAATAAAATAAAAAGTAGCTGGGTTAGTTTTGTGGAGCATTTCCAATATATATGTATGTCAATGGTGGGAAATATGAGCTGTGTAATTTTGGTTATTCTTCAGAGGAGTTAAATGTGGATACATGTGCATTTAAAACTTGCATTGCAGGTAAGATTCATTCTAATACAGTAATTATCATTTAATTTTTTGACAATATTAAAAATGGTAAATGAATAATAACATGATAAGCCAATAGACCATGGAAGAAAAGGGCATTATAATTTTGTGCCTTTAATGACACATTCTTCTGTTTTTTGAACAAAGATTCATGCATTCCTATTTTGCAATGAGCCCTGCAAATCATGTCACTGGCCTTGCTTGAAGGGAAAAACAAAGAAAAAGGCAGAGATCTGCTATTGTAGGCCCAGAAGCAGGCCATAACTGTTTGGATTTGGTATCACTTCAGAGTTTGTTATGCAACGAATCTTCTCTGCCCCCATTTGTTGTAGCTTTGATTTCTCAGCAGCTCCTGAGCTTCTTGCCTCTTGGATTGGAAATAACATATTTACTTCAAAGCTGGAGTACTGCCTGTATTCCTGGGACCAATTATTTATTTAGAAACTTCACAGAGACTCAGAAATATTTGGACATTGTGCATTTATTTATTCACTAAAAATATACTGTAAACCAGTAATATACCAAGCACAGATCTAAGTCAACTTCTATGGACTGAACTATGTCCTTTCAAAATTTCTAGGTTGAAGCCCTCCTAACCCACAATGTGGTCATATTTGAAGAATAAACCTCTAGAATATGATTCAGTTTACATGAGGTCATGAAAGTGGGGTTAGTGCCCTCATAAGAAGGCGTCATAGAGTTTTCTTTCTCTCCTTCTCTCTTCTATATGAATATGCAAAAAGGAAAGCCCATCCTCATCAGAGGACAGTTGTGCTGTTATTTTGATCCTCAATTT